>NC_139034.1:65047725-65439351 GCF_964662115.1 Mustela nivalis | reverse complement strand
GTAGGGCTCTGTGCTCAATGTGGAGTCTACTTGTGCCTCTCCCTCTGCTCCTCAGCCCCATCTCTTAAATAAATAAATAAACAAAATCTTAAAAAAAAGAAAATAGATAAACATTAGGAAAAAAATCAATGAAACCAAGAGTAGTTGTTTTGAAGAGATCAGCAAATTTGACAAACTGTTAGACTAAGAAAAGCAAGAGAGAAAACTCAAAATCATAAATGAAGGAAGAGACATTACAACTGATAAACAAATAAAAATGTCATAAGACACTACGAACAATTATCCACCAATAAATTGGATAAACTCGAAGAAGTGGATAAATTCCTAGAATCATACCTATCTGGACAGAATTATGAATAGAAAATCTGAACAAACAATAATGAGTAAGGAATCAACTCAGTAATCAAAAACCTACCAACAAAGGATAGCAACTAAGTAAAGCTACTGGATAGTTTTACCAGTGAATTCTGGCAAAAATTTAAAGAACGTAACCTACAGAATGGGAGGAAATACTTACAAATCATATCTGATGAAGGGTTTGCATATAAAATATGTAAGGGACACATACAACTTAATGGTAAATACACACACACACACCCAATAAAACTAGTAACCCAATTATAAATGAGCTAAGGGCCTAAACAGATACTTCTCCAAAGAAGACATACAAGTGGCCAGTAGGTAAATGAAAAAATGCCCAACATCACATAATGTCTAGGAAATGAAAATCAATGTTACCTTACACCTTATTAGGATGGCTTTATCAAAAAAAAAAGATAAGTTTTACCAAGAATGTGGAGAAATTGAAAATCTTGTTCATAGTTGATGAGATTATAAAATGGTACAGCCACTACAGAAGACAGTATGGAGCTTTTTCAACAGATTAAAATAGAACTAGTGTATGATTCAGCAGTCCCACATCTGAGTATATATTCAAAAGAATTGAAATTAGAATCTCAGAGATATATGCTTTCCCATGTTCATTACAGCATTACTCATGATAGCCAAGAAATGGAAGCAATCTAAGTATTTGTTGATGGGTGAATGGATAAAGAAAATGATATATTCATACAAGAGAATATTATTCAGCCTTAAAAAAAGAAGGAAATCTTGCCCTATGGGGCAGCTTGGGTGCACATAAAGGACATTGTGCTAAGTGAAATAAGCCAGACACAGAAGGACAAATATTACATCATACTATTCATATGAAGTACCTAAAATATTCAAACTCATATTAGCAGAACAGAGTCTAGAGAGGAAGGGAAATGGTGGTTCAATATTCAACAATTACAAAGTTTCAGATAAATTATTTTTAGAGATTTGCTGTACAACATAGCGCAAATAGTTAAAACTACTGTGCAATTTAAGTTAAATCTCAAGTTGTCTTCTTAACACACACACACACACACACACACACACACACATAAGCAAACACAAGGGTGGGAGAAAACTTGGAGGTGATGAGTATATTTATTACCTTGATTATGATAATGGTTTCACAGATGAATATCTATGTTCAAATCCATCATATAGCGCACAGTAAATAAAAGATATGATATATACCCATATATTTTTTTAGCACTTAGAACAACAAAATGTTGTTTGTTTTTCTTCAGCTTTCTTCTTTGTTTCATAATTGAAGTTATTTAGCTTTGCCAGAGCATCACGGTTATAGAAAGCAGACCATTTTCTAATAGGAAAAAAGACCATTGTTTAATCAGTTTTATTATATATTATTTAATTAATTATGTTAACTATTATTTTTTAAAACTTCTATAAAGACAAAAGCAATTAGTAAAAAGGAATGCTGCTGAAGCTATTTGGTAGAATCAATTTGGTTAATAAAGAAACTTGCTTGAATATGACTTTTTATATGACAATTATATTTCAGTGAAGTTGTTTAAAAACTGAAGAATGAGCCCACAACTGAGCTTATCATTGAAGCTTTATAATATAGAAAACAAAACAGGGGCACCTGGGTGGCTCAGTGGGTTAAGTCCTCTGCCTTCAGCTCAGGTCATGATCGCAGGGTCCTGGGATCAAGCCCCGCATTGGGCTCTCTGCCTGCCTCTCTATCTACTTGTGATCTCTGTCTGTCAAATAAAATTAAAAACAAAACAAAACAAAAAAACCTTCTAAAAGATTTCTGAAAAAAAGAGCAGTTCAACTACAAAAGATCTAAGCTTAGATTAACAGATGACTTCAACATCATTAGAGACAAGAATAGGACACATTAAAGTAAAATCTTCCAAGTGCTAAATGAGTTAACTTCACACTCATTCTTTACATCCAGTAGAAGTCTTGTTTAATTGAAAAGGGAAATTATTCTGAGAAATAAAATGTCTCAGAATGTTTCATTATATCCTCTTAAAAAATTCCTATATAAGGTAATCATATAATTTATTATCTAAGCTATGGCTAACTTTTAGTAAGAGCTAAATATTAACTGATTAATATTTATAATTACATTGGTCAAAGGGTAAACTAGCCCTGGCTCATGGAAACTTAGAAGATTAGCCTACTCTTAAAATACATACTCTTTTGAAGAGAGAAAAATCAAGATAAAGGTCTATATGGGAGAAAATTATATGTAAATAGCTTAGTAAAATATTTTTTCTAAGAGTCTACATGCCTAAATATTTAAGCATATCTATATCTAATTCCACAAGCTTAAGTCACTGGTAGTGTTATAAAAACACGAGTTTCACAAAAAACAAACAAAAACAAGCAACCATGAGTTTCAGTAAGTGAAGAGAACTATAAGAAAAATTTGTTTGGAATGCATGATTTTCAAAGCAACAGAATAGTAAAAACTTCCAATGAAAGTCAAGAAAGGAATAAAAATATTACATAACAAACACTATAATAAACTTGTATAAGATATTTCATCAGATCAAGAAAGGAGTTACATACACACATATGAACTCACTATTAAGTTGTCCACAAGAAACATAGTTAAGCAAATATCTATATAAAAAATGGGGCGGGGGCGCCTGGGTGTCTCAGTGGGTTAAACCTTTGCCTTTGGCTCAGGTCATGATCTCAGGTCCTGGAATCGAGCCCTGCATCGGGCTTTCTGCTCAGGTGAATATATATGTTCATAATTAAATAAAAATAAATTAATAAAAATAAAAAATCTTTATAAAAAAATGGGGGAAATCTAAGGAAATGAAAAAGTTATGCAGAGAAGCATAAGTCAGAGAAATTGGAGAGAGCAATTTAAAATCAAACAATATAGAATAATGCAGTGCCAAAAAAAAAAAAACAACAAAAAACTAAAGCATGGTATGTACAATTAAAAAAGGTTGGGGCACCTGGGTGGCTCTGTGGGTTAAGCCGCTGCCTTCGGCTCAGGTCATGATCTCAGGGTCCTGGGATCAAGTCCCGAATCGGGCTCTCTGCTCAGCAGGGAGCCTGCTTCCTCCTCTCTCTCTCTCTCTGCCTGCCTCTCTGCCTCCCTGTGATCTCTCTCTGTCAAATAAATAAATAAAATCTTAAAAAAAATAAAAAATAAATAAATAAAATAAAAAAGGTTAACTATCATGAACACGCACACATTCCACACGCCTCAGAATGTATAAGACAACACTTGCTTAAGCCCTAGATAAATAGTAATAGAAAATAATAGTTGAAACATATAAAAATATAAAAATGGTATATATAAACATTGGTTGAAATGTTAGACAAAATATCAGACAAAAAGACTCAAAACTATTGAGAAAATTAATAACTGAATTAATAAATCAAGAAGTATATTTGAGGACTTTGCAACCAAGAGAAGAAAACTTTTTCTGAGTGCACTTAGAACATTATTTATAGGGATGCCTGGTTGGCTAAGTCAGTTAAGCATCTGCCTTTAGCTCAGGTCATGATCCCAGAGTCCTAGGATACAGCTCCACTTGGGGCTCCCTGCTGAGCAGAAGCCTTCTTTCTCTCCTTCTTTCCCTCCCCCTCCTACTTTCCCTCCCGCTGCTTGCACTCTCTCTCTCACTACCTCTCTCTCTCTCAAATAAATAAAATCTTTTAAAAAAAGAACATTATTGATAAAAATTAGTATGTACTAAGCCACAATGAAAGTTTTAATATTTCAAATGAATTAATTATGCATGCATTTTAAAGTCCCTGTCCATAAACTGATACAATTGAGTCAGTAAGAAAAGGATGGCTGCTGGATTAATGGGTAGAGATATATTTATACAAAGTCATAGTTCAAATATCATTTTTGGCCTTAAGTATGTGTGAAAACTAGATTAAATAAAATCAGTTATTGCTCTAACAAATTATTTTAATAATTTTATACTACTCCACTTTATTATTATACATTTTAAAAACAATACTCTGTTACTGAATATAGAGTAGTTTGCCACTTTGTGTATTAGAATTAGCTGAAAAACAGGGTTGACTACAAAGCTCTCTAGACATTTCTGATTCCTTTTCTTGATGATATCCTTATAGGACTTACTTGGGTAATTGGATATGAACTGTTTTTATGTCATATGAATTCTATTACAAAAATAGCTGATACCAATATATAATTCTTTCACTTCATCAATATCAACAATGATCTTTTTATGTCAAATACAGCAGATATTTTCCATTCTTTTTTTTTTAAGATTTTATTTATTTATTTATTTGACAGAGAGAGAGATCACAAGTAGGTAGAGAGGCAGACAGAGTGAGAGGGAGAAGCAGGCTCCCCGCCCAGTGGAGATCCTGATGTGGGGCTCGATCCCAGGACCGTGACATCATGACCTGAGCCAAAGGCAGAGGCTTAACCCACTGAGCCACCCAGGTGCCCTGTTATCTTCCATTCTTATCTTAATTTGGATTCACAGAACTTTTCAAACAGTTGCTGTGGAAGCATGGCCTTCTCTTCCAGTGATGGTATGGGATCCTATTTTCTCTCAAACAATAGAGGCAGTTGTCTCTTTTCTACTTTCCTGAATATTCCTCATCCTCTGCCTGAGCTTAAAACATTAAAAAGTGCCTCCATGCTCTCTTCATGACTCCCTCTGCATTATCTTGTATGTGGTTTAGTTATATGCATGTAACTTTTAAATGTACTCCTCCTGCCAGACCTATACTGTAAATTCCAAGCTCACATTCCAAATTTATTTGATTTATCTACTTTAATGTCTCTGAGCTATTTCAAATTACTATCTTTATATGAAATTCTCATTTTTACTTCAGATTTGTTTCTTACCATTTTTTTTTACTTAGTGAAGAGCAATAAAATCCACCCAAATACCAAAGTGAGGAATAACAGTCATACTTTACTCTCTCACCCTCACATCTAATTCAATGTCAAATTCTGTCCTTTATGACTCTGCACCATATTCTTATTTATTCTACTCTCATCTCTGCTGATACCACTCTTGTCCAAGCCACAATCAATTCTTGGACTATTGCCATAGTCTCTCAACTGCTTTCTCCAGTGACTTTCTAATACATTCTTTGCTGGAGAGTAATTTTTGAAAAATGTAATTTACATCATGTCGGTCACCTTCTTAAAATCTTATAATAGCTTTCCATTAGATATTGAATACAATCCAAATTCCTTAACATGACCCAGTGACCCAGCTCCAGCTTCTTTCTCAAACTTCATCTCTTGACAGCTCACCCTTTCTTATTGTGCTCCAGCCACCGCATTCTCTGTTAGTTCTTAGAACCTGCCAATCCCTGTTCAGCACCGAGGTCTTCCCCTAACTTTCCATTCTCTTTACTTGGACTATTCTTCTGGATTTTGGTCCATTTTCTTCTTACCTTTTGGAGGTAACCTATATAATCCCAGTTGATATCATACCTCCTTCTTACTCTCTGGATTTCTGGGTAGCACTTGTTTCCTTACACTTAATATGACTTACCATTGTTCTATACAGTTTTATTTTTGTTTGTTTTGCTTCATTTTATCTTAATTCGCACAAATTTTTGCTTTTTCTTTCATTATGACATAGGTTCATAAAAGTAGAGATTATGTCTACCTTGTTTGTAATTATGAACAAGTATTTACTATTTACTGTTTTATGTAGCAGAAAGCACATGCTTAAATTATTAATAATATATAATATAATAATTATATGAGTTTTTTGTGGACATTAATGAACAATGAATATTTTTTAAATGCATGTCTTATAAATCCCACTTAAAAATCTTGTAAGTAATGTGGGGGAATAAAAATATGTTTTATTTAGTTTTTATTACAGTTGTGCTTAACACTTTCTACATATTTCCTTTATTGTCATTTAGCTTTACTGAAATATAGCTGACAAAGTTTTAAGGTATTTTAAGTGTACATCACAATGATTTGATATATGTATACACAGTGAAGAGACGCCCCTCTCTAGTTAATAAACATACCCATCACCTCATATACTATCTTTTTTTTGTGAGAAAATTTAAGTATTACTCTCATTAGCAAATTTTAGGTATACACTATAGTGTTATCAACTATAGTCACCATATTATACATTATATCCTTAGACTTCATTCATCTTCTAGATGAAAGTGATGTCTCTCCCTATTTTCCCATATCTGTTGGCAGCTACTTTTCTAATCTTTGTTTCTATGAGTTTGACATTTTTAAGATACCACATGTAAGTGATATTATGCCATACTTGTCTTTCTATGTCTGGCTTATTTCACTTTGCATAATGCCTCAGGATCCATCCTTTATTGTAAATGGCAAGATTTCCTTATTTCTCATGGCTGAATAATATTCCTGTGTGTGTGTGTGTGTGTTTATCACCTCTTCTTTATCCATTAACCTGTTGACAGTTTTTTCGCATACCTTGGTTATTGTAAGTAATGTCATAATACACAGGAGATTGCAGATATCTCTTAGATATCCTGTCATCATTTTCTTAGGATATATAACCAGAAATGGAATTGCTGATCATATAGTGGTTCTGTTTTTAAATTTTGATGTGCCTCTATACTCTTTTCTATAGTGGCTGCACCAATTCACATTTTCACCTGCAGTGCATAGAGTTTCCTTTTCTCCACATCCTCACCAGCACTTATTGTTTCTAGTCATCTTGATAATAACCATCCTACCAGGCATGAGGTGATAGCTCACTGTGGTTTTGATTTGGATTTTTCTGATGCAGTGATGATAAAGAGCTTTTCATGTACCAGTTAGCCATTTGTACGTCTTCTTGGGAAAAGAAAAAAAGAAAAAAAAAGTCTGCATATTTATTCTGTCTGTTTTTATGTGTGTTGAGTTTGAGGAGTTCTTTATAGATCTTGGATATCAGCCCTTTGTCTGTAATGTCATTTGCGAATATCCTCTCCCATTCTGTGGGTTGCCTCTTTGTTTTGTTCACTGTTTCCTTTGCTATGCAGAAGCTTTCGATCTTAAGGAAGTTCCAAAAGTTTATGTCCACTTTTGCTTCCTTTGCCTTTGGAGACATATCTTGAAAGGAGTTGCTATGGCTGATATGGAAGAGGTTACTGCCTATGTTCTCCTCTAGGATTTTGATAGATTCTTGTCTCATGTTGAGGTCTTCTATCCATTTAGAGTTTCTCTTTGTGTATGATGTAAGAGAATGGTCGAGTTTCATTCTTCTATACATAGCTGTCCAGTTTTTCCAGCACCATTTATTGAAGAAACTTTTTTTCCCACTGTATATTTTTTCCTGCCTTGTCGAAGATTAGTTGACCATAGAGTTGTGGGTCCATGTCTGAGCTCTGTACTCTGTTCCACTAGTCTTTGTCTCTGTTTTTGTGCCAGTGCCATGCTGTCTTGGTGATCACAGCTGTGTAGTAAAGCTTGAAATCAGGCAACATGATGCCACCAGTTTTGTTTTTCTTTTTCAGCATTTCCTTAGGAATTTGGCGTCTCTTCTGGTTCCATACAAATTTTAGGATTGTTTGTTCCAGCTCTTTGAAAAATGGTGGTGAATTTTGATCAGGATGGCATTGAAAGTACAGATTGCTCTAGGCAGTACAGACATTTTATTCTGTTTATTCTTCCGATCCATGAGCATGGAATGCTTTTCCATCTTTTTGTGTCTTCAGTTTCTTTCATGAGTGTTCTGTAGTTCCTTGGATGCCAAAATTCTTGATTAGATCCTAGCTAATAGGATTCAACAGTACATTAAAAAGATTATCTACCATGACCAGGTGGACTTATCCCTGGGATGCAAGGGTGGTTGAACATTTGCAAATCAATCAGTGTGACAGAAAAATCAATATGAGAAGAGAGAAGAACCACATCGTCCTTTAAATTTATCCAGATAAAGCATTTGACAAGTTACAGCATCCATTCCTGATTAAAACCCTTCAAAGTATAGGGATAGAGGAAACATTCCTAACTTCATAAAATCTACCTATGAAAAACCCACAACGAATATCATCCTCAATGGGGAAAAGCTGACAGCCTTCCCTTTGAGATCAGGAACACAACAAGGATGCCCACTCTCTCCACTGTTGTTCAACGTAGTACTAGAAGTCCTAGCAACAACAATCAGACAACAAAAAGAAATAAAAAGTATTCAAATTGGCAAAGAAGTCGTCAAACTCTGTCTCTTCACAGATGACTTGATACTCTATATGGAAAACCCAAAAGACTTCACCCCAAAACTACTAGAACTCATACAGGAATTCAGTAATGTAATAGGATACAAAATCAAGGTATAGAAGTCAATTGCTTTCTTATACACTAAAATATAGAAAGGGAAATTATAGAAATTAGAGAAACAGTTCCATTTACTACAGCACCAAGAACCGTAAGATACCTGGAAATAAATCTAACCAAAGAAGTAAAGGACCTGTCCTCAAGGAACTACAGAACACTCATGAAAGAAATTGAAGAAGACACAAAAGAGAAAAGCATTCTGTCCATTTTTAAATCAGACTGATTTGTTTTTTTTCATTATTGAGTGGTGTGAATTACATATGAACTCATATCCAAAATAGGGAGTTCATATCCAAAAAAACCAATCTGTGGATTGGTTTCCACAGGCTACTAGAGATATTTTCTATCTTCCTCACAACTAAATAAGACAATCACAATGGTTCCCAAAGTTGAATTATGGGAGCAAGCAATATTAATCACCCCTGAACATGTTTGTTAAGAGTGTTCTCTGCATAATTGTTGTCCACATATGTGAGCCCAAAACTGAGGAAGAAGGCTTACAGGCTTATGAAATCACTAGTCTAAAAGATGTGCGATCCCTGAATACCCCTACATCCTCCGGACTTTGAACAGGTAAGTTAGAATGGAATAAACTTATTACTTAAGACACCAAGTTTTGGGGATCATTTCTTTTGGAAGCTAACCTATTCTCACTAATAGTTCACATCCAGTGTTTTCTCCTAGGATTTCTTAATATCTTTACATTTTGTTCAAGTTGATTGAAATATAAAAATTATTCTTACCTATATAAAAAAGGTTCCCCACTATAATTTCCTTTGCTTTGTGCTTATAAAAACATTTTCTTTCCCAATATCAAATAGTCATTTTCTTCATTTTTCCCTAGACTTACTATTATGTTTTTAAAAACACTTTAATATTAAGTTTCAAATTATTTGAAAGAAAATAAAAACTTCTTAATAATACTTAATACTTATATAGTATAATATATAGTATAATAATAATTAATACTTATAAGTATTAATACTTAATACTTTTTTTCAGACGACTTTAAAAATTTTTTTAAAGATTTTATTTATTTATTTGAAAGAGAGCAAGTGTGAGAAATAGAGCTCAAACTGCAGGCTGTGGGGCGGAGGGAGAAGCAGACTCCCCACTAAGCAGGGAGTCTGATTTCTGGGCTCAATCCTGGGACTCTGGGATAGTGACCTAAACTGAAGGTAGAGGCTTAACTGACTGAGTCACCCAGGCATCCTAATATATTTTTTCAATATCCATATATTTGAATGTTAATCTTATGGAAAACAAAATTCTTTGTCTTTTTATTCTAATCCATTGATCTGTGTATAAGTCTTTCATCAATATGCTGTTTTAATATATTTCTATCATACACCTTTTTTTTTAAAGATTTTATTTATTTATTTGACAGACAGAGATCAGAAGTAGGCAGAGAGGCAGACAGAGAGAGAGGAGGAAGTAGGCTCCCTGCTGAGCAGAGTGCTGGATGCGGGGCTTGATCCAGGACCCTGAGATCATGACCTGATCTGAAGGCAGAGGCTTAACCCACTGAGCCACCCAGGTGCCCCTATCATACACTTTTTTATTGGTCATTTTTAAAAGCTGACAGTCTAATTATTTTTATATAAACTTTAAATATGTTTGTTACTATTTTCAAAATTAAGTAGTAAAGTCTAGGAATTTTAATTAATTTCCTAAGTGATCTAGAAAACAAAATAAGAGATCCTCTGTATCATACATATTTCAAATATTTTATTCCTTAGAAAAATGGTATAGTTGCCTTAATATGAACCCTTCTTATTTCTTACAAAATGTATTTTTATCTGTTTTATACTCTTGTTTCTGTTGCATTCATTTTAGTTTTATATACAAATTAATAATTTAATAACTCTTAATGTAATGTCTTCCCAGCCAGTATAATTAGATTTTGTTTAACCAAATCTTTAATTTATTGCCTTAGATTTTGCATGTAAACAACTATATCAACTTTAAATTGTGTCTCTTTTTTTTTCAGAAGTACTTCATCTTCTAATTATTATATTCTAGCAATATCTTATTCCATGTCTTGCAAGTGCTTGTCTTAGTTTGGAAACAGCAGTTTGCAGGAATTTTCTCTCAGAGCTCCATAAATTGTGCTTCATTGCTTTTTCTACTTAAATATTTTAAAATTGATTTCTGAGGCCAAATTATTTTCATCATATGTAGATTTTTTTTTCCTGCCTGATATTACAGATTTTTTCCCTCATCATTAAAATCCAAACTTTGTACTAAAATATATTTAGGAATGTTTTTAACTTATATTTTTGTAATATTTGATGAACCCTTACAAGTGTTCAAAGCTCTTCAGCTTAAGAATGTTTGACTTCTTGGGGCGCCTGGGTGGCTCAGTGGGTTAAGCCTCTGCCTTTGGCTCAGGTCATGATCTCAGGGTCCTGGGATCGAGTCCCACATCAGGCTCTGCTCAGCAGGGGGGCCTGCTTCCCTTCCTCTCTCTCTGCCTACTTGTGGTCTCTGTCAAATAAATAAATAAAATCTTAAAAAAAAAAAAAGAATGTTTGACTTCTTTTTATTACATCTTTGATCATTGTTTATTTTCAATACCTCTGTTTTCAAATTCTGAAATTCCTTTTATGTTTATACTGATGTCTACTTTTCATCACTTTCTCTTTCCTTTTTCATTTTTTTTTTCTTTTTTCATTTTGTTTCTTTATACAAGTGTATAAGTCCTGGATAATATTTTTATCTTTTCCTTTACTGATTCTAATTTTGAAACATCTAAATCATTGTCTTAATTCTGACTTTATTTCAGCACTGATATTTTTCATCTCTATGTACTCTATCCTGAGTTCAGATACTATATGATTTATGACTGCCTAATTTTATATGAAATATTTTAACCTTAAATTTTAATCCACATGTATTATAGTTGGTACAGCTGCTTATGTTTTTAAGAAGGGGTCTTTTTGATTCTTCATAGTTTCTTCTTAAAAATTAGCATTAGTGCATGTATCTGCTTTTACTGTCTTTATTCATTCTCATAAAAGGAAGCTTATTTTTGCTATGTACCAAGGTTTGATTTATCTAAGTCATTTATGTTGGATTTCTTCATCACAGCTTTTAGATCATATAGATGCTATTAAACTTTGGAATATATTTCTATTTCTATTTCAGAATTCCAGGAAACTTTTAGGGAACCTTTAGGAAACTGGGCAAGATACAGAGCTATCTATAGTCAGTGGCAACAAGGAATGGGTTCTGAATCTTAAGGAGTTGAATCCCACTTAAAGTAGATCATATTTAGATTTCTGCTCCCCCATTGGGTTACATGATATGGTGCTGCCTCCAGCAAGTTTTCAGGAACCAAATAAATGGAGGGATGGATTCTTGTCCTTTGAAATTCAAAAGCCAATTCTAGGTAGGACACAACTTTCAAAGTATAATTGATGAGAATTCTTATTCTGTCACCAATAGACTCAGGTCCCTTCTGGGGACCTGCTGAATCAGAATCTGTTTTATAATAAGCCCAGGTAATTTAACATATATATTGATGTTTGAGAACATCACTATTCTCTCATTTCTCAATGCCTCAGTGGAAACCTTTGTTCCTTACATTCAACCAGAGGAAAAGAACAGGAAAAGCATAAGTCTCAACTGACTAAAATTTTCCTCAAATGATTAATTTATCTGAATAAGTAAGATTAGTCCAGTTTAAATACAGTGTCAACATACTTACAGATCTTAGTCATGGAAAAATAAATTGACTTGATCATCTCGGGAACTTTTCTCTTATAGTCATCATGTTTGATATGGTGGCTGAGACTGAACTAAAACAGTATCTTCAACTTTTCCATGGTAGAGCTAGTTATCTTATAATTAGTCTTCTTCTGCTGTTAATAGCTAGGTCAGATGTAATCCAAAAGCAATTCCAAGATGATGGTAAATTCTGTACCTTTGCAGCTGAAACTTGCTTCTTGGAGTTAGAGCTGGACCTACTAAAGGTGTGTTAGAGTAGATGTCTTTTACTTAACTCCCATGCAAACCTGTTTGTAATTATGGGCAGTGTTTGGTCCACTGATTTATCCTTTAATTTAGTAGTAGCTATGCTATGTCAGCATGCTGATGCCATGAGAAATTCCTCAAAAGTTTCACTGCATGGATGCCTCTGCTACTTTTGACAGTGCCGTGCCACTATGCTCTCCAGTTTTATTTGTATTTTTATATTCAGCTCAGACTTGGAAAGAAGGATAAAATGGACTAACCATTTCTCCTTATAACCCAGAAGTCCTCATAAATACTACTTGGGAAGATATTCCAAATCAAACTGAAATACTGTTGAGTTTTCAAGTCTCCTTCATCAACACAAGGGGAATCAGCCAGACAGGAGCACACTGAGGACAGATGTGGATTTTATAAGAGGAAAGGGTGCAGATATATAACAGCAAAGATAATTCGTCTGAGCCCTATTTTTGTTGAGCTATCTATTATCTGGCCAACTCGGACTCTAGAGAGGTTTTGTGATGATTTTTCCCCAGGATTTATTTATAGAGGCCTTGGTGAACTGCCATACTGAATCTTAGTGAAACTGTACTTCAATATAGCTGGCCACATAAAGGCAGTTTAGAGGAAACTGTCACAGATTTCTTCTAAGTATCAAGGGATGTATTCCTTATTAGACATATTTTATAGTAATATTGTGATACATGTTGTTACATTAGAAGTAAGTTGTCTTCCAAATACAAAAGACCTCCTTAAATGAACCACGTCCTAGGTAATGTATTTTGATGTTGTTACATTACCTGATATTTTACATTATCAGAAAGGCCTGTCTAGAAATCTAATATTACTGAAACAGAATACTTACAAGAATTATGAGCCTGGATATTAAGTGCTAAGAACACTTCAGCTTAATGAGTAAAATAATTATTTTGTCACTAAGAGGATAAATTCAAGCCAATAACCACGATGTTCTGTAGGTCTGAGTGAAAATAATTATTTCCTTTGAGAAAAATTAAAATAGATCCTTTTTAACTATAACCTGCATTATGTTTTTTTCTAAATCACACATAGATTTTTAAACATCCTCCCAAAATAGACTGCAGTTTACTTTTTATAAAGTTACAACACAGATCATTGTATTAACCATTATTTCTGCTGACACATTCATTCAGAAAACTGAATTGAATTTTTTTTCCTGCCTACCCTAGAGAAAATAAGTGCTTTTTTGGATTTTTATTTTTATTTTTTTTTTACTTTTTAAACAAATTAATTAGAGGATACCTCAGGTTTAATTCAGAAATAACTCAGAGGAATGGAAAATGTATGTATGAGTCATCATAGTCTGTTTGTAAGTTGTTTCCTGTCATGGACCATCATGTGGGATATATTATCAGGAAGATATCTAAAGAATCTGGGTATAAATGTAAATGCTAAAGGAGGTGAGACTAATTATAAATAGGTGGTACTTCAGTAACTTGATGCTTAGACTTAGCAAAGACTATCTTGTATAAGCCTCTTCTCGATGTACACCAAAGTGCAAAAGGACTTCAAGGAACTGCATCAGGGCATTGTAGAAAAAAACACAATTACCTATGCTAAAAGGATTTCCTGTCTTTATATTAGCAGGAAATAAAACAAACAAACAAACAAACAACTATTTTTGTTACATTAAAATGTGGACTGTTGTTTTTTGCTCTGTGTTACTTTTGAAATTTCAAAAGGCAATGGATATTTCAGAAGAGGGGTTGACCCCTATATGTGAAAATGCCTGTTTTTAAAATTATATTGGTTACCATACAATACATCATTAGTTTTTGATGTAGTGTTCCAGGATTCATTGTTTATGTTTAACACCCAGTGCTACATGCAATATATGCTCTCCTTAATACCCACCATTAGGCTCACCCCCCCACCCCCCCACCAGATATAGGCTCCTGGATTTCCAGGTACCCCATTGTTCAACTAGTTAGTGCAATGAGATATTCAGGAAAATTCCTTTCAGATGGGAAGAATTTGGTTAATGGACACATGAAAAAAGATGTATAAGGAAAGAAGTATATTTGGTTCATGTAAGTGTCAGGCTTACGTCAAGGCCTAAAAGCCAAGGAACAGAGAAAAGGTTCTCTGTATTAGACATAAAAATTAGATGTCAAGGGACATATGAGAGAATATTTTTTTTTTTTTAAAGATTTTATTTATTTATTTGACAGAGAGAAATCACAAGTAGATGGAGAGGCAGGCAGAGAGAGAGAGGGAAGCAGGCTTCTTGCTGAGCAGAGAGCCCGATGCGGGACTCGATCCCAGGACTCTGAGATCATGACCTGAGCCGAAGGCAGCGGCTTAACCCACTGAGCCACCCAGGCGCCCCGATATGAGAGAATATTTTACATATACATTTATCAGGAGAGTAAATAAGAAGTTTCTGAATTGGGTAAAAGTAATTGGATAAAGTAGAGGCTTCAGTTGTTGAAAAGAACAAGGATAGAACTTTGAAAATGTCCTAAATTTCACTAACCTACATCTCCTAGTAGAAATGGATAAAGATAGAATTTATTTTAAATATGTTTTTGAGAAAGTTATTAAAATATTTTTTTCATTTCTGCATAAGATACAGCATGACACATTGGTGAACATCACACAATTCAGAAGGTTGGATGCCCAGTTCTGCCATTACATGGTCATGTAGCCTCAGGCAACTTACCTACTCTTTTGTGCCTCAGTTTCCTCAAATACAAAATAAAGATAATTATTCTCTCTAGCTCAGATAATTGTTGGAAGCAAATTATTTAATATAGGATGCTTAGAAAAATGTGCGGCACCTAGAAACCACACATATAATAAATGGAAAATTTAAACTATTATATTCATTATGTCCACTTAGTTTTAACTATAATTATTTTAGTATTTAAAGCTAATATTCAGGTAGCACTAAATGATATTGTATTAAAGAAATGAAGAAGAAAGAAAAGACTGGTGTGTTTGTAGGACTTTTTTCTCTTTTTGAATACCTTATGAAAAGTTAACATATGAACAGAGATAAGAATGGAATCATAGAGCAAGCCTGTACATATTCAAGAATATTCAAAAGAGAAGATTAGATAGAAACACTGAGGGGAAAATGTGCTTGTTAACTTGAGGAACAGAACAAATCAGAAAAATTATGGTAGAAGATAAGGTTTGGGAAGTGAGCTAGATCATGTACAGCCATTTACTTCAGAATAGGGATATGATATTTTATTCTTACTGTGAAAGGAAACCATTGGAGGATTACAACAACATGATAGTTTAAGAAAGTATCTTGAGCTATTACTTGGACTATATACTGTGATGGGAATTAATACCAATAGGAAGACATGTCAGGCAGCTCTTAAGTAATCCAGACAAACAATAATCTAAGAAGATGGAAGAGGGACATTGTGAGAAGTAGTTCCTATTGGCAAAGCAAGGTTGACTAGTAAAAAGAAAATTTCAGGTTAACACATAATTCAAAATCTTTATGTCTTAAGTTAGGAGAATATTTGATAGCTTTTTTACATGTATTCCCAGGACATCATAAGCCTCAGTGCAGCTGGGATACAACATCTGAGGATGCTTCATAGGAAATGAGAATTGTGGGTAGCTGTGCCTATGACTTGGAATTCATTTTATATAGAATTTCAAACCAAACATTTTTGAGCAGCTTCTGACTCTGGCTTACCTACTATACATAAAAATAGTGTTGTAGGACAATAGTAGAAACTCTGATGAAATGCAAATAAATTCTGGAGCCTAGTTAATAGCAATATGACTATATTAATTTCTTAGCTTTGCAAAGATAGCATAGTTATGTTGGTAGGCAGAATAATACCTATCTACACCCCACCCCCAAGAAGTCTACATTCTTATTTCTGGAACCTGAGAATATGTGATGTTATATGTATGGCATAAGGAGAATGAGGTAGTAGGTAGCATTGAGATTTACAAATAAAATGACTTTAAATTAGGGAAAGTGGCCTGGATTAAGCTGGTGGACCTAATGTAATCTTAGGATTTTTAACTGTGGAAAGGGAAGGCAGAGGAGCCAGTATCAGACTAATGAAATGTAAGAAAGATGCTGCTGGCTGCTGCTGCCTTTGAAATGAAAGGTAGCCATAAACCAAGGAATTTCAGAGGACGCTAGAAGCCAGACAGTGCAAGAAAATGGATTCTCCCTGAGAGCCTCCAGAAAGGATAGAAACGCTGCTGGCACCTTGAGACCTTTTAGGCTTCTGACCTCCGGAACTCAAACTTGATAAATTTGTGTTGGTTTAAGCCACTTACTTTGTGGTAACTTGTTACTGAAGTAATTAGGAACTAACTCAAGTACATAAAATGCTCAAATTAGGAGTGGTTGAGTGAAAGGTATATGGAAATTCTCTATAACTTCCTTGTAACCTTTTTGTAAATCTAAAATTATTGTGAAATAAAACGTTTGAAAAAAATAGTACTTCTCTCGCTCTTCGTTTTCTCCCCCCAGCTCTCACTTGCCTCCC
Organism: Mustela nivalis; assembly: GCF_964662115.1. Classification (NCBI taxonomy): domain Eukaryota; kingdom Metazoa; phylum Chordata; class Mammalia; order Carnivora; family Mustelidae; genus Mustela; species Mustela nivalis. The sequence goes on along the minus strand of NC_139034.1, from coordinate 65,422,233 downwards.
TCACTTCCCTTCACCCCCACCAATTTTTAGATATGTTTTGCTTTTGACTTTATACCTCCTTTTATACCCCTCTATTTACCTCTCATGGCTATTCCAGTATAATATATCACAGCTTTTTATATTCATATTTTCATTTTCTCACCTTAAATGCTTCCCAAACTGCTTGCATGATTTCTTTTGCACTCTGATAAATCATGCTGTATTTTCTAAAATTGGCCTTATAATTATTTCCCTAACTTCCACTTTATGCAAATTCACTCTTTCAAAATTACCATTTAGACCAAGTTTTATTTATTTATTTATTTGACAGAGAGAGATTACAAGTAGGCAGAGAGAGAGAGGAGGAAGCAGGCTCCTTGCTGAGCAGAGAGCCCGATGCGGGACTCGATCCCAGGACCCTGAGATTATGACCTGAGCCGAAGGCAGCGGCTTAACCCACTGAGCCACCCAGGCGCCCCTAGACCGAGTTTTAAACCTATTAAACTGGTAATACTTTCCTATGTGTCCTAAGTATCACTATCTTAACAATTATCCCGAAAGCTATCATATCAATTCTCTAGTCCCCATCCTTACGCTTCACCTCATATTATGAGAGACCCCTATACCTTTGCTTGCTTTCACGATTTCTGCACATCTGTTTTCTCTTCATCACCGATAGTGTTGTCTTTTTAATATATGTAGTAGTTCATGATGTTCCACTACCAGTCGCAGTATGTTTTAAGAACTCATCCTCACTTTTCATATCCTTTTTTATTTTAACCTTTATATCTTGAAGCTCAAGGAACTCCAAACTCCTCTGTTCTCCTTGAACATGCCATATTTTGATACTACATTCATATTAGCACACATATTTTACAGCGCCCTAGCCTATTTCACCACCATAACATTGTATAAAGCCGCAATGGTTGTTGTGATTATAAAGAATCAGCCTTTCCATATTTTCAATAGTTTCTTATGCTTTGACCTTACACAACAATATCAGATTGTTTATCCACAGTTAAGTATCTTGGCACATAGTTCTATGACACTACATGATTATGATTATGATTATTTATATTATATGATTATTTATATTCTCCATTCATTTCTGTATTCCTCAGAGTAGAGACAAAATCTTGTTTATCATTGCATTTACAATGACTGTAATCTTAATTATTATATGTGGGTGTGCTTACAAAAGGGAGAAAAATAAGCCCAAAAGAGACAAATTTGAAGCTTGTTACAGACGGATTCTCTCTGTTGATCTAAACATGTTAGTTTGATCATTGGCAAACTCAAACTTTTTAGGGTATGGCACATGATTCCATAATTTACTAATTTTATGACACACCAGCTGGACCTCATGGAATATGTGTCCTAATCCTTGATTCTCCAAACATTAAAGGCCTTACAACTAAGGACAAATGAAGGGTTTAACTTTTCTCTACTTTTGCTTTGTTCCTATTCAAGGCACAGGCGGTATTTATCATATCAGGACATTTCAGAACACATTAAAGCTAATGGGAGGCTCATTCAACTTAATAGGATACACACTTAACTAACAGAATAAACATCAACCTAACAATGCATCTGTAACATATTTAACGTAGTTATACATTTTGATGCCTTTCCTGGTGTGAATTTCAGCTGCAGAGGCTGAGGTTCTAATAGTAGTGTAGAGAAGTAATGTGAGTGAGATGAAATCCGTGGGAATTAAAGTTGGGAACTGATTGAATTGAAGTTGGTGCTGTAATTGAAGGGGAAAACTGGAGTATGAACAGTGAGAATAAAGAAATCATTTGCGACTTCCAGCTTGAATGACTAAGAGAATACTCCCATTATCGCCAAAGAGTATTAGTCATTAATATTCAAGTGTTATTTGGCTCCGTCTTTTGTTGAACTCAAAACTACTTTGTGTTAATATGAAAAAAAAAAAACCCTGTGAGATACTAAAAAATACTCATTTCATTTTAAAGTAGATGAAGTGTAATGAGGCAACAAATGTACTCAAAAGAACAATGCATGCAAAAAGAAGTTGGATTTAATTTTGCTTTCCAATTAGAATGTGTATAATTTGGGGAAAGCATCTTTGCAGAGACAATTTAAGTATATATTTATATATAAATATTTATCATTTCCTGGAGATTTAACTTGTATACTAACACCGAAATTATGAACTTATATATGCATTAATATATATCACTTTATATATAAAAAATCTCTGAACTGCAATAATCTGTATAAGATTTGACATTACTGTTAAAGAGATCTAAAATTGACCTTATAATTATCTTTTTTTTTCTATACGGAGACTCTTAAAACTGGCTTACATACTGATTTCTTCTTTTGACTCGACCAATTAAGAACTATTAATATATAAAGATAGAAACTTTAATTTCCAACAAAATTTAACTACATTTTTGATTCAGTATTAAAAAGTTTTTCCCCTTTATGTCATGTAAAAATGATGCATACATAGAAGTCAAAAACAAATTCTGGACTACTTATTGTATGCAAATATTGTATTCACTTTTAACAAGTAATCATTAGTTGATTTTTAAGTTCACAGAACAACTTAAAATGTAATATTTTGAAAACATTAGTTTATTAAATTGAAGATTAAACAGTTATCCCTCTTTTGGAACAAAATTTAGCACACCCATTTCATGGAGGCATACCGAGCATATAAAATGCATCAGCCTCAAATCTTTTTATCTAGAGATTGTGTTCACAGTTTAAGCCCAAAGAAAATTAAAGGGAAAGAAAACATAATTCTGGGGTTGTGGCATTTTGTTTGCAGATTATTTTAAGCTGGATTCTTCAACAAAATGTGCAGAGAAGAAGAGGAAGATGATTTTTTTAACAGCAGGAGAAAATTCAAAAATAGAATAAAAGGAAAACAATAATGATATTTTGAACTCAAGAAGTGTTTTGATCACAGCTGTATAAATTCAAATATCTAGCTTCATTTTACCTCTTGTAATGGTAAGAGATGTGGATTAGAAGACCATTAGCTCCCTTTCCTTCTTCATTGTTTCTAACTCTAAAATTATAACTTGGTTATACCTGCTCTGCCTGCCTCCTTTAATGGTTGATGTAGGAGCATGTGGGTTCTTATATTCCAAGTAACAATAGCTCTTTTTTTTTTTAATTTTTATTTATTTATTTTATTTTTTTAAGATTTTATCTATTTGACAGAGAGAGATGACAAGCAGGCAGAGAGGCAGGCAGAGAGAGAGGAGGAAACAGGCTCCCTGCTGAGCAGAGAGCCCGATGCGGGCCTCGATCCCAGGACCCTGAGATCATGACCTGAGCCAAAGGCAGTGGCTTAACCCACTGAGCCACCCAGGCGCCCAACAATAGCTCTTATCAACTGCTCACCTTATCTTTTCAGATTCTTGTGCAGTTAAAATGGTGGGCTTGGGTCAGGTCAGGAATTTCATCTTTGGTTATATAACATCTGTCGTTATTCAGAATTAACTCTTATTTGGCACTGTGGTTCTGTCTTGACTGCCTAATTTCTTCCCTTAGTTCCTAATAAAACTGAATGCAGTGCATGGCTAACCATATTTAGGGATGACTGTTGATTTATGTTTCAAAAGCAATATCATTTTCAACCAGTCGTATTGAATAGATATCTGTTTAGAGACATCCTTTCTTATGTTCAGAGGGTTGGATGAGATGTTTGAAGGCAAGCTGATAAGTGCCATTAAAATTATTTTAGAGCGTTGGAGAATCAAGTATATAGTCAGTTTAAAATACTAGACATCCTCTTGTTAGCTGTATTTGTCCTATTAGTATATAAAGTTTCAACTCCTTTTAAATACATAAGTAAGATAAAAATCCAAAAAACAAATTAGTGACTTAGTTTCACAGTTTGGCTATTAATATGTTTAGAGACCATATGTTAGTAAGATTATAATAATTTTAATGCTCATATTATACCTTAGATCAGATAAAATTAGTGGATGTTCTATCCCATGACTATATACTGATTGTAAGGGAATTGAGTATTTGAATAGGAGATTTGAATTTCATTATTTTCTTTGCAGACGCTAACATGGTTAGCAAAAGCATGTTAAGTAATTTCTACTACTTGTTTTCCATACTTTTAAATATTTAGGCAAAAATGTTCATATACACTCCTTTTATTATATGTATGTCTTTAGATCATGTTCTTAATACTATGTTAAAACTTTCAACTAAGGGCAATAAAACAAATCATCTATTCCTAGGATCCCTGCTTTAGAAGAGCACCATGAAAACTGAACAAAGTAAATGAGATACAGATATCTATGTGACAAGATTTTCTACACAGTTATATTAAAATTGTAATGTATTTTAATATGCATAATATAAAATGATATCTGTTATAAAAATGATCAACTATAATACACAAAGTATATCCCATCAACAATTTGCTTCATGGCAAGGGAAACGTGTTTAAAAATGAGGCATAATTTCTTAGTTAAGCTTAGGGATGTAAACAAAACAAAACGGAAATAAAAAGAAAAAGGATAGATCATCTAGGGCAAGCTCCAGAAAGGGAATAAAGTGTGTCTTAATTGCTAGTATGCTAGAAGTTCATATGAGTCTTAAGCTAAAGTAACAATCCCAAGACAAATATTTAAAAGCATGTTGTTTTGTGTTAGGATAGTTTGGCTATTTAACACAGAATGAAACCTAAACTTCCCTCTCAGTCCGTCATAGTCTTCCTTTCCTTCCTTCCCCTCCCACCCCCCTCTCTCCCTGAGGCTTTCTCATGTTGTCTGCTTATTGCCCTACCATACCCTCTTTTGTTTCTGGAGATTCTCACATGTGATCCCTCTCCAAAAGACCTCTGTTGATCTAAGAATATTCTTACATAACAGACAAGTCTTACTTTAAAGAAAAACCTTTCTCTTCCCAGAAATCTTCCTTAATTCCCCCCTTGCTAGATTGGGAGTTAAACTAGGAATAGTTTGTGTCCCTAATCCTCCTGAACTTCTGTGGTAGCACTCATAGACCTTATTGTTGTTCCGTGTTTAATAGTCTGTCTTCCTCAGCCAAGTCATACATTATTAAGCTGGCTACAGCTCATGAACAGAGTCAGCCAGTCACTCAGCCATTTGTGACATCTCTGGAGAAGTTGTAGAGAAAAGTCACGGCTGGAGAAGTTTATGGAGAGAAAAGGGGAGAGACATTTCCTCTTCTGGTTTCTTCCATACTCCATATGTCATTGACTCAAAGTATGTGCACAGGAGTTAATTTCACTTTTATGGGTTGGTGATTCCTGCTCTTTTGGCAGCCTAAGGCTTCATTTGGGCCCCAGAGTGGTAGCAGATTGCATTCACATGGGGCAGCCCTCATAGGTGTGGGTGTGGAAGACAGATATGCTCCAGAAGATCTTAGGGAAATGAAAGATGGGTAAGGTACGGTGGGGGGAGCCAAAGAACTAGAACTCTTTTCTAATCTGCAATTTTATTTCTCATAGAAGCTCTCTAAAATGTTAAATATATTGAATCTGATACCACTTTTGACATTAGTTAACAAGCACAAATTAAATTATTTACAAAAATTATTAAGTAAACTTGGCACTAAAACTCAATTCTACTTATCCCTGTCACCCCCATTTTTTTTTCTAGTTGTAACATACTGACAGTTTAGGTTTTGGACTATTGTTAGTGCACAAATTGTCTGATTCAAGCATCTATATTAATTTAAATAATTTAGTAAGAATATAAGCATTCTATTTTGAGTAACTGTCAAAGATATTCCTTCCTTGCAAGAGATACATTTTTAAGATTGTTCTTCAGTTTGGTGAGGAATCAAAAAATCTGTCAAACTACTGAGGCCACCACAGTCATGAGCACAGACTGTTTCTGAGACCACCATGGAATAACTCCTGGAAATGTGGAACAGCTGTTGAACAATGCACTGCTTTTAACTCCTGACTACATGCTTCTAAAACACTATAACAATGTGTTCTTCAAGAAGATAAGTTTTTTCTAGTGATGCAGTTGAACGTTATGATACTGACCCTAACACAAAACAAATTCTTTAACTGTGTAGGGAAAATTACTCTAATTTATTTTTTTTTGAAAATTACTCTATTTTAGATTAAACAGTAATGTAATCGTATACTAATATACTATAATTAAGGCAAACCTGTCACACAAAATTTCATCCCAGTTGAAATAACCAGTTTGAAGTATGATACCATAATTCTACATAATCGAGATAGTCTTCTTAGAGTAGATAGAGACACAGAAGATCAAATTGAGTATTTGTTGGAATAGGTGATAGCAGATTTTGCATTCTTAAATACACTGTTTAAGAAAAAGCAGGGCTTCAGTCGCAACACTTTTACAGCAATTTCACAGACCCTAAAGCCCTGTTGTAATAGATCAGACTACAATGTAACTAATTTTGCTAGTGGAGTTCTTAACATGATAAATGTCTTTTGTTTTCACTCTGCAAGCAGTCTCTGCTAAAAGAAGTGCAAGAAAGTTCAGATTATAGGAGGATTTTCTCCCCTAATGTTACAGAAATTGGTGTGGGGGTGTGGAAGGAATCAGAGCCAGCCTCATGCTGCAAACATGACTTCAAAGCTCCTCATTAAATAATTTTTCTCACCAAAACATGAGTAATATTCACAGATGGACAGATACAAGTTTTGGTGGGATTAGACTATGTTGAAACTCAGTGATATTCCCAGATTATTCTAGTGAAATTGGTTCTGAACTATGGAGGTCTTTAGAGAAGATACCTAGAAAGACAGCTACATATGTCAGTCTTGAATTATAAGTTCTTTTCATCATAAATAAATGTGTATGTTAATCATACGGATTTAGGAGATTTTAGAGCTGCTATGGGCTTTAGCTTGAGTAATTTCACCATTTCATTCCGACTGCATATATTACATACCTGAAAAAATAAAATCCAGGATTTCTAGTTAACAAATTCACTCTTATAACTAAAGACACCCTTTTTACTAAGCTAAAGTTCTTGATTGACTCTCTAACTCTTGTTTCTTTTTTTGTGTGTTTTTTTAAACTCTCATTTTTTTTTTTTAAGATTTTATTTATTTATTTGAGCATGGAAAGGGAGTGAGAGGAGAAACAAACCCCCCACTTTTTGGAGACTCCCTATGTGGGGCTCAATCCCAGAACCCTGAGATCATGACCTGGGCGAAAGCTTATGTTTAACTGACTGAGCCACCTAGAAACCCCTTAAGTTTTCATTTCTTTATAGCAGTTTTTCCTATATTTGATTCAGTAAGGCCATCACCAGAGAACTCTTTCCTATGTCAAAATCTTGCTCATGTCAATAGGCAAAGTTATATATGTTAAGTGCTTGATATACAAATATAGATAAATAGATAATAGATGATAGAGAGCATGCACTTTTTTTTTTTTTTTAACCCCTTTCAAACCTGATACCCTAAAGGAGAATACAGACAGCAGCCTCTTTGACCCTGGCCATAGCAAGTTCTTACCAGACATAATCTCTGGAGGCAAGGGAATCAAAGCAAAAATGAAGTATAGGACATCATCAAGATAAAAAGCTTCTGCACAGCAAAGGAAACAATTAACAAAACTATAAGACAGCCTACAAAATGGGAGAAGATATTTGCCAACGAAAAATCTGATAAAGGGTTAATATCCAAAATCTATAAAGAACTTCCAAACTCCGTACCTAAGTCTTTTGATTGAAATGTTTAGTCCATTTACATCCAGGATAATTATTGATAAGTATGTGTTTATTACTTGTTTTGTCATTGTTTCTGGAGATTTTCCTTGTTCCTTTCTTGTTTATGTCACTTTCTGTCTTTTCTTTCTACTCAGAGTTCCCTTGCAAGAGTTGGTTTAGTGCTCATGAAATCCTTTAGTTTTTGTTTGTCTGGGAAACTGTTAATCTCTCCCTCTATTCTGAATGATAGCCTTGCCGGATAGAAATTCTTGGCTGCAGATTTTTCCCATTCAGCACATTGAATATATCCTATGACTCTCTTCTGGCTTGCCAAGTTTCTGTTGAGAGATCTGCAGCTTGCTGTATGGGTCTTCCCTGATCAGTTAGGGACTGTTTTTGTTTTGCTGCTTTTAGGAATTTTTTCTAATTTTCTAATTATATATTAAATCTATAATTTAATTACAATATGTCTTGGTGTTGATCTGCTTTTGTTGATTTTGATGGGAGTTCTCTGTTCCTCCTGGATCTGGATGTCTTTTTCCTTCACTACATTAGGGACTTTTTCAGCTATTATTATTTCAAATAAATTTTCTGCCCTTTTTTCTCTTCCTTCTTCTTCTGGAACTCCAATAATATGTTGTTACATTTGATGGAGTCACTGAGTTCCCTGAGTCTATCCTCATGTTCTATGATTCTTTTTTCTCTCTCATGTTCAGTTTCATTAGTTTCCGCTATTTTATCTCCTGTATCACTTATTCATCCCTCTGCTACTTCCATTCTTGTGTTCATTGTATCCAGTCTATTTTGAATCTGTTATTGTATTTTTCATTTCTGATTGTTTTGTAACTCTTTTATCTCTGTAGTAAGGGGCTCCCTGAAGTCTTTCATTCTTTTCTCAAACCCAACAAGTATCTTTATGATTGTTGCTTTAAATTCTCTATTAGGTTTATTACTTGTATCTGTTTTGATTACATCTCTAGCTGTGACCTTTCCTTGTTGCTTCATTCGGGATGAATTCCTCTGTCTTGGCATTTTTGTCTAATTCTCTGTCTTCTGTGTGTGTTTTCTGCTTCTAAGAGTAATGGCTTCATGAAGAAGATGTCATGTAGTGTCCAGGGCCTAGTGATTCAAGGAATGTCTCTGGTGTCTGTTACATGCACTCTGGTACTGTGTTTTGGCTGCTTTATCCCTCAGGCCAATCATCTGCAGAGGTTCTCCTTGCCCTCAGTGGACAGTTTTTGGTTCTTAACCAGAGTGTGATGAGTTTTTAACTAGATGCATAGTGGTCTATTTGCTAAATGAGTCTGATGCTACTTCCACTAGAACTGAAGACTTGCAGAATTTTCTGGTCAGGTTATGTGGTGTGGGGAGGGGTTTCTGCTGGTTTTCTGGGGAGGGAGGCTGCTGCACTGGGACTGAGGCATACTTGCCTGAGAAGGGCAGTACCAGCAGAATGCAGATTGGTGAGACTTGGTATAACAAGGGAGGGAAATGGACCCCACAGTTTCTTTTGTCCCAGGAGAGGCATTTCTGTGAACACCACCTCTCACAGATGCACTCTAAGAAGAGGGAAGGGTTTACCCCGTGTGCACTTTGGGCATTCCTCAGATCACACTGTCTGACTGGGTTGTTTGCCCACCTCTTCTCCAGGAGTTGGGTGGTGACCTCGGGGCTCTATCTCAGCCAAGCACAGGGGATGAGTTTAATGGATGTGGAAATTAAGGAGGGCATTGTTATAATGAGCATAAGGATACTAGTTGGGTAGTGTGTGTGTTGTGTAAGTGATGAATCACTAAATTCTGCTCCTGAAACTAATATTGCACTATATGTTAAGTAACTGGAATTTAAATAAAAATTTGGAACAAACAAATAACTGATTCCTCCTTTCCCTAAAACAAGCAAGCAAAAATCACCTTTAGCCTTTAAACCCTGCTGATTGCAAAAACTCTTGAAAATTAGTCCCTCTTGTTTTCCCAGCCAATGGCTTGGGAATGATCTCCTGGTGCATTCCCTAGTGTGCTCTTCTCTCTTGCCTTTCTCTGTGACCAGGGCTCCCTTCCCTCCACAGCCTCTGAAATCTGTTTCTCCCCCAAACCACATTTCCTTGCTTCCTACCTTCCTCAGTGTGGTCTCTTTTCTCTCCCTAGTTGTGCAGTTTGTTCTGTATAAGTCCTCAGGTTGATTTCTTGAGTATTCAGAATCATTGAATAGTTAATCTAGCTATATTTGAGGGACTGGATGAGCCTAGGGTCTTCCAACTAAGCCACTATCTTAGTTCCTCTTATTATGACCATGGTATTTATTTCAGTCTTTGGGAAGTATAATAATCTGTATAGGTAGTATAAGATTTAATTCAAGTGTAATGCATAATTACCTGTCTTGTGTTTTTTATTACTTTAAAACATGGTGTGGGAGTGTTGTGGGTGAGAAAGTCTGCGTTATATAAATGGAGGTCTTGGTCTTTGGATTCCCCACAAGAAGATTAATATGGGGATTCACACTGGAATAAGGAAGGCAAGAAGGGAAGTAGTAAGCACTTTATTCAAGTGAAAGTACAGTCTCAAGGAGGGAGAGTGGGTAGGCTCTGTAAGGTGGAACCAACCCCTAGATTGTTTTGGAATGGTATTATTGGTTCTGTCTGAGCTGAGAAGTGTTGTGACATACAGTGGGGTAGTATCTAATGGAGGCTGCTTCCAATCTTTTGGGAAATTCTTTCTACATGTTGAGAGAAGATTTTACCCTAAAGGTTTTGTGTGAGATTGATCATGGCACCATTTCCCACTGGAAAGTGGGAGCTATAAAGCAATGCAAATGCATTATAATGAATCTTTGGGTTACCCTAAGGCAGAGGTGGAAGATGAAAGCACATATTCTGTACCTGTGGCTCTTGATCTCTTAGGCCCAAGCTCAAGATGTTGAGTTCCCTTGTCTTTTAATGTGTAGCTTATTTATCGCCATTTTTGCCTCTAGCTCATGTCTCTATGGTTCATCTTCTAGAACTTGGAACTCTGCCTTGGGTGTTCCTTTCACTGCTCATATCTAGCTTCTATGTAGCAGGAAGAAGAAAGGAAGGAAAATAAATATGGTTACTTTAATTTCTTTAAAGTAAATTCTGGCAGTAATTGTCTGTGATTCAATGTGTAGGGAATATTCTTTATTGACAAACATTATTATAATTGGAACCCTTTTTGAAGTAAAGGTTGTAAGAATTCCAGGAATCTATATAGTCTAGCATTCATTTTGGTACAGAAACCTTGTATAGATTATATAACATGTGAATAAGCATTGCAGACTCAAAAATAAATATGAGAGAAGACATAAATGTAATAAGTACTGACTTTGGTTATAATGGGATAATTTTCTAAACTTTTTTTAAGTATAGTAAAATACTTCTAAAATGTGTCCCTTTATACCTGGCTTATTTTACCTAGCATAATGTCTTCAAGATTGATCCATGTTGTAAAATGTATCAAAATTTTACTCCTTTTCAAGGCTGAATAATATTCCATTGTATATGTATACCATTTGTTTATCCACTTATCTATCACTGGACATTTAGTTTATTTCTCCCTTTGGCTTCTACAAATAATGTTGCTATGAAATGGATGAGTAACTCTTCAAAGTTCCAGATTTCAATTCCTTGGACCTATGTACAGAAGTAAAATTAATAAATGGTATGAAAATTCAACTTTTAACTTTTTTAGTAACTTCAAAACTGATCTAATTATCCCATTTTTCATTTTGGAGTAATTTTTTAATTTTATTTTTTATTGTAGAGTTGACATACAGTATTAGTTTCAGGTGCACAACACTGTTTCAGCAACTCCCTACATTATGAAGTGCTTACCATGTTAAGTGTATTTACCATCTGTCACAAAGTTATTATAATATTATTGGCCATATTCCTTATGCTGAACTTTTTATTCTGTGGTAATTTTATTATCAGTTATTTTCAAAAAATTTTTATTATATGATAGTATACTTAAATTTTAACTACATACTAATTTGTTAAAAGGAAGGAGAAAGGTGAACCTCCTCATAGCTAATATGTATGTATACCAGGCCAAACTAGCAGACTGTTATCTGTATCTGTTAATTTCATGATACAATGAAAGTGATTAAAACTTAGTTCTTGCAGTGTATATATTAGACATTTGTGGTGGTCTGGCATAAGGTGACACCAACTCTTACCCAGACCTGGTTTGAAAATTGAAATAACTGATGCTCCATGTGCATAAAAAGGCATGGAAAGGTTTATAACTCATGTGAAGAATTTCCTAGGGAGGGAAGAACTGGTACCAAGCCAGTCTGGAATGATATGAGTAAGGAAGTTGGGGCTGGATTTGGGATGTCGGTTGTGATTGTTTGGTGGAGTTGGGCAGGGTTCCATCTCTTGGGCCAGGGCTTCCATAGTCTGTATTTCCACTTGTGCCAAGGAATATTTGGGGCTTTCTTACTATCTTAACTACATGTGGGGTTAGAGAGCAAGGAACAGAGGTGGGACCTAAAAGTTGTCAGTAGTCAAACACCAACAATGAAATCAGACACTTTATTAAGTAGAATAGGTAATTAGAATTTAGAGCATCTGTTTTATTTATTTTTTATTTTTTTTATTATTTTTTTACTTGGAAGGGGGGGGGAGAGAGAGAGAATGCCCAAGTGGGGGGAGGGAGAGAGGGAAAGAATCTTTCAAGCAGATTCTATGCTGAGCAGGGAGCCCAATTTAGAGCTCTACCCCATGACCCATGAGATCATGACTTGAGCCAAGAGTAAGATATTTAATCAATTGAGCCACCCAGGTGCCCCTAGAATATCTATTTTCTTAGCTATGTGATGCTAAAAAGCCAATTAGTCTAATTATTACACTTAGCAAGGTTTTAAGAAGATATTTTAAGGTAGACATATTGTAATATTTGGAGAATTTTTTGAATCTAGTTGATCCCAGGCAGTCTGTGCCCAGAATCCATCTGTTTAAGCATTACATTTGCTGTCTCATGGTATTGTCCTTCTCAAACCCATTGTACAGTCTGGGGCCTGCAAACATTCCAGCTCTTTCTGTGTGATCATGACCAGCACTCTGTGCCCCTCTGTTTCTAAGTTTTTACATCTGTAAGATGAAGTAGTAAGACCCTACCTCACAGACTTATTGTGAGGATTAAGTGAGTTAATATATGTAAAACACTTAAAACAGTGTCTGGCATATACTCTGGCATATTGTAAGCACCTTACAAGAGTTACTTATATGTAGATAAGTGAAGGAAAATAAATGTCCCTTTCATGAAGATATCTTAGGAAATAAGTAAATACTTATACTTGCAATTTATCAAAAGCATTTCTTCAGTTCAGTTTATCATCTTTTCTTAAAATCTTATGTAATTAAGTAAATTCAACTCAGAATAAAAACTAAGAACTTCATATGGCACCTTCAGAATATTTTTTTTCTTTTTAGAAATAAATAAATCATCAAAGAGATCCTATTGATTCTCTTCACAAATATCACTTCTTATTCCACCCCCTGTTTTTTTGAAGTTGACAGCAGGTTCTCTAACTTAGCAAATCTATGTCAAAGTAACAATTACAGGCAAACTGCTTTAATAGTAACTTTTACAGGAGAAGCTGGGGCCCACTGTTTTAAATGTGAATAGCAGATACCTGTCTATAGTTACCTACATTTGTATCATAACTGGGTATATCACCCTAGTGTCATTGAGACAAGTCCTGGCTCTCGTTTCAAAGGACACATTATACATTTTTCACATTGTAGCAGTCAACAGCCTCTCAGGATTTCCTCTAAGCTTTGAATTTTGCCTTTGGGAGATGGTTTGACTGTATATTAGTGACTAACTTTTCTTCCATTTGTATTTACCTATCGCTGAGGAGAATCTTTGCTTGAGTTCTAAAGTTTAAAGGAGATATGAGAGAGCTCTGAGCACTCAAAGGGCACTTACATGTTTGTTTATTAGAATATAGTTGCAGACCAAATACTTCATGAACTCATGAAAATCCTCACTGACAGATGTGATTTATGATGTTTAGTAGTCTTCAGAATTTCTTGAATGTCCTCATTCACTCTCCTATAACAATCCAGGTAAAACAAAACTGCAATTTCAGGAAGATCCTTCTCAGATTCTTCACCTTTAAACTGTTTCAGTTCACGAAAGTCCATTAGAAAATTCTTGAGGAGACTTCACATCTTCCATCAGCAGACATAGAATTTCAACTTAAAGTGAATTTGTAGGAATAGGAGAGTGCTTTTTCATTTATGGAACATTTTACAAAAGGTATACTTTAGGAATCAGAACAGTGAAAATGCTGGGGTGCCTGGGTGGCTCAGAGGGTTAAGCCTCTGACTTGGGCTCAGGTCATGGTCTCAGGGTCCTGGAATCAAGCCCCACATTAGGCTCTCTACTTGGCAGGGAGCCTGCTTCCCCCTCTCTCTCTATCTGCCTCTCTGCCTACTTATGATCTCTCTCTCTGTGTCAAATAAATAAATAAAATGTAAAAAAAAAAAAAGTGAAACTGCTGACTCTGGACAGTTAAAAATTCACTCAACAATGGCTCATTCTACATTTATTCATCATCATGCCAGGCCAGCCTCCCAATGTTATACATCTGCTTATATAATTATCCTAAGTAGAGATGTAAAATTGTAAATTGTCCAAACCTGCTAGTATTGTAATTGTTAAACGTGATAAGTACATTTCAGAAACGTGTACTTGTATATTCCCACATCAACTCTGAAGCATATTTTTATATTGAATAGAATACTTAAGACATGGAAATGTATGATATTCTCAAAGCTCCTAGAATTTGAAAGTGACTAAAGACTGGTGAGAAAAATCCCAAATATAATAATGCTTATATATTCAGTGACAAGAGCACAGCCTACCCTTAGTGACAAAAATTCATATTTATAACTCATGTTTGCCTATAGAATTTCTGAATGCTTGGAGGTAAAGGTTCCCAAAGTATCCTCCTGAAGAGCATTCCAGAAATCCTGATTCCAAAGACTATTGATAGAGTGAGTCAGCAATCCTGATGGAAGGATTGGGGATTTTATAAATTAACCTTCTCAAGAGATTATGATGATTATTCAGATTTGGAACCACAAGTCTAAAAAAAATACTATATTCAAGCGAAATATATAAAGCAATGTGATATATGGTTCTCAAAGTGCTTTAACATGTGCTCATTATTCACTCAAATCTAAGCCATTTCTAAAAACTAAATGTGAGATGTTATGGTTATATACCAACATGCTTGTACATTTCAGCTTTACTTTCTGCATCCAACACATGAGAAATGGGATTGGGCATACTTGCTTGGCCATGATTCCCCATTCCCACCTGTTTTGAAGAGCAAATAAGAAACCTTTAGATAATATCTAGAGTCTTCTCTGATAACTCTCTAATAAATATACAGACATGGGTACACAAGTGTGTGCATTTGTGTACATGTGTATATCTATACAGAGAATCCTCATTTCAGAATGAAAAACATGATAATGCAAAAATATTTATGAAAAATGCATAAGAACTCTAGGGATAAAATAAGATACAATATATATGGCAAGACTATCAAATTAAATATGTATTAACAGTATCAATTTAGGAATATCAAAATATCCCCAATAAGTGCTATACATTTGGTAGAGTTAACTTTTATTGCAGTTGAGAGAAGAAAACTTATCTTGCCAAGGATATATAGGTAAGGATTTTAAATGGTGGTTTAATGTATATCTTAAAATAACCATGGTTTTGTCTGATGAAACTGGAAATATTTTTAGAGATTCACAAGTTGAGAGGCATAAAAATAGGAAATTCAAATCACTTTTGAGTTTGTAGAACAGTTTGGTTAAAGCAATGCTTATGTTGGGAAGTAGTCTGAAGGGAAAAAAAATGGAAAGGTGATCTGAGTCCAGACTGAGAATAAAAATGGTTCCATAAATTATTAAGAAAGGGACTGAGAATGCTAATTTTTAGTAACTTTAAAGGGGGATTGGAGGAACAATATTTGAAGGAAAGCGAACATGAAACCTTGTACTTAGCTGTGGTGGTAAGGAAGTCTAGGGATATATGAGGCTTGGATTCTAGATTATTAGGCACATGTTTGTTACCATCTTCCAAGTGTGTTACTTCATTTTTACCAACTTTAATTATTAACCTTTTTTCTTTCTTGATAAGCCCTTAAGAGCTCTGCAAGAGGCAACAAACACTAAGACCACCAATAGGTCTTAATGATCAGTGGTGTAACATTATAGCAACGCTAGAGTATGAGAATCTCTACCAAGTACCATAGCTAAGAGTAACGGGGCTGGAAAATGTGAAGCTGGAGGAATTATCATATTTTGATCTGGGAAGATCAAAAATTAAGGTATAAGTGGCTATCATAATGCTACCCACATTTATTGAGTGATTACTGTATACCTCCACTATTCAGTTTTGTACTTACAGTAACATTTAATCCTCCCAAACAAACAAAAACATTAAGATAATATGGTTATTCTTAGAGATGCGAAAACCTAGGCTTATATGGGTAGTCAGCTTGGTGTCTTGGTTCAGGATGCTGTAACAAAATAACATAGACTGAATTTGGTGTATAAACAACAGAGATTTATTTTTCACATTTCTGGAGTTCGGCAAGTGTAAGATTAATAAAACAAAGTTGTCGCTTTAGTAGTTTCAGTGACTGATGAGGAAACTTCTTGATTCATAGACAGTGGATTTCTCACAAGATTGAGGCAAAAATGTTCTTGAGCCTTTTTTATAAGGTCGCTATTCATACTCATGAGGACTCCATTTCATGACCTAATCTCCCAAAGGCCCACCTCCTAATACTATCACATTGTGAATCAGCTTCAGCATATGAATTTGAAGGGATACAGACATTGAGTTTATATCACCTCAGTTCTCACATTTCCTTGGAGGCCAGATTGGGATATGAACAGAGACCATCTGACTAAAAAGTTCGCAACTATTAAACTAAACCACAGGCATAGGTCATGGCTTTGGAAATCTTTCTTACTGAATTTTGTGGTATTGCTTAAGTTATAAACTAACTATTTATTTAACTATCATTAAAACTCAAGAGGCTTCTAACAAAAACAAAAACAATAAAAAACCCCCCAAAACTCAAGAGTCTTCTGAGGATCAATTATGAAGATACATATTATCTCTGCCTTCAAACACAATGAATAAACTATGCTATATCTCCTTATTTTTTTTATGTTCTCAGTCTCAAATTATAACAAACTTGTGTATCTTAGTCTTTGGAGAGCTATGTTAAAATTATTTATGATCAAATACAAAAATTTAATTTGTTCAGTTTTTCATATTAGATAACTCAACATTTTTTCTAAATTTGTACTCCTCATATCAGTGATTTCCCAAGAGAAACATTGACACCATTACAGCTCACATTCAAAAATGTTTGTATTACACAAATCTTATCTATGCCATAGTGTATTTAAATGATTGGTTTAATCATATGCATAATTGTAAAATGCTTTTATGAATTCTAATTTCTATTAAGGACAATGTAGAATAAATGTTTGAATTAACATAAATCTCCAGAAGCATAAGGTAGTAAATATGGTTACTTATACAAGCAGGATGACAAACACATGGAAAGGAGATTTGTGTGTACAGTTTTTATATAATTGTTACCTTTGAACTATAAATGCAGTGCTTACTTAACAAATATTTAAAGTAAAACTACTTATCTTAGTTCCATGCACAATTTGGGGGTATATGTAAGAATCTGCATATAGTTCTAGGAGTTTTATACCCATATACATAATAACTCACCAGTTTTGGGGAGTGATGGGAAGGGTGTCAATCTTCTGCCTTGTGATTGTGGTAATTAGTGCCTTTTTTTTTTTTTTTAACTTTTCTGGCTCTTTCCCTTATGAACACACTTTAGGAAAACAGTTTCATGCCATATATGGTCTTGTGACTTTGTGCAATGAAATGTGATTGGGCATAAGCTGTATGAGAAGATATGAGTGGCTGGTTTATGATTTGCCATGTTGTCTATTCGTGACTATAATTACTGGTAATATTACACATGATGAAATATCTATCATCTTGGGTTCCTGAAAAACAGTATTCCAGAGTGAACTATTACTTACCTGAGATTGACTGGTAGCAAGAAAAATGAGGAGGTGGTGGTTGTGGGTGATGATGGTGGCGGTTGGAGGGTGGATTTTCAAGGTAGGAAGATCTTTCAGGTAGCTTTTATGCTACATTATCTAACCTGACTGCAAAGAGTTTTTCAAGTATTTAAAAAATAGTTCAATATATATATACATATATATATGTATATGTATATAATTAAATTCCTCCCTAATAATTTCAGTAGCTTCAGTATTACCCTGGTGTTGACATGTTACCTAAATGGATAACGTTTTCTAGTTTAGTGGTAATAAAAGATCTGATCCTTTAAAGATAGGGTTTACACCATTTGTAATTTTGAAATTTTCTTCTTTTTATTTCTAAATATTATTCAAAGGTCATGTTCAAGGTTGAGGCATTTCATTTGTGAACATACTTAAATGGAGGTCATGAGACTGTTAGGAAAGGTAACCTGTTCTTGGAGTATGTGTGCATGAACTTAACCATGTATCATTGTTTTACAGGCCTTAGGGATTAGTCATTGCATTAGTAAATGCATTAATCCTGAAATAAATAAAAATATGAACTTATTTGAAAGTTTGAATACTCCCACAATAAAATTTTGTTTTATACTATGCAGCTTGAGTCACCACTGTGAATATAAAACACAATAAATACCAAGAGGATAATAAAGTACAAGTGATAGCATCACAAATGAAATAGACTGAACTGCCTAATAGTAATATCCATAGTAATCAATAACATCGAAATAGCTTTCTGGCTTTTTTTTTAATGAAAATATTTACAAATTGAAAATTGGCACCTTGTTGTACTTCTAAGCTTTGCCACATTAATGAACTCATAGGAAGCTCTCAAGGTGCAGCCTGAATTCCACTGAGGAAACTGAACAGAGTAAGTTTTCACTCTAGTTTTGGATATGACATAAATAAGGGGAAAAAAATCCAGGAAAGTTGAATTAGTTCTATTATTTCTCAGGTAAAGGAAGTATGCAATTAAAAATTCTGTCTGGGGGTGCCTTGATGTCTCAGTTGGTTAAGCCTCTTGACTTTTTTTTTTTTTTTAATTTTATTATATTTTTTTTCAGTGTTCCAAAATTCATTGTTTATGCACCACACCCAGTGCTCCATGCAATATGTGCCCTCCTTAATACCCACCACGGGTTCACCCAAACCCCACCCACCCCCCTCCAAAACCTCAGTTTGTTTTTCAGAGTCCACAGTCTCTCATGGTTTGTCTCCCCCTCCGATTTCCCCCAACTCACTTCTCCTCTCCATCTCCCAAAGTTCCTCTTTGTTATTCCTTATGCTCCACAAGTAAGTGAAACCATATGATAATTGACTTTGATCTCAGCTCAGATCTTGATCTCAGGGTGGTGAGTTCAAGCCCTGTGTTCAGGTCCATGCTGTGCATGGAGCCTACTTAAAAAAAAAAAAAAAAAAAAAAATCTAGCTAAGTTTTATTTTGAAATCTATAAATGCAACCAGATGATCTTTATGATAGCATAAAATTCTCAGGCATAAATTCTTACAAAAAAGGGGAAATATGTCAAATATGCATTCTGAAACCAATTGTCATGGAGTTCCTAGTGAAAACATGGGATTTTGGCTAACAAGAGTCAAACAAGAATTTTATGGCTTCTGATTAAGGCAGATGGGGTATGGAAAGTGAATGTGTTTTCTGTGTATAGTATATAGAGGCAAAAGATGATGACTGAGGTGATTTGGTTGTAAAGCAAAGGAATCTCAAATATTTTTAATATACTACCCTTCACTTGTTTTACATAGAAGGTTGAGCTAGACAACATCAGAACACTTATTCTCAAATGTGGTAGCATTTGATTAATTCTTTATGCCTTCCTCAAATATAATATATCCTAACTTTGTGCAAAGAAGGTAAAATCAAACCATTCTCTGCAGTATAGAACTTTAACATGCTCCTTGATAAATGTGGTTTAGTATCCAGCTTACCTCCTTCCACCTCCTTCTCCAGCCTCCTCAAGGAAGCCCATGGGGAACAACTCTTGAAGGATATGACTTTTCCATATCTTCTGATTCTAATCTAAGTACATAGGCAATACCCATATATTTCTACTCCCCACCACCAGGACAGGATAACAAAGCACAAGAAGACAAGGAGAGGTGCAAAGTTTTAATTATAAGCTTTTATTTAATAAAGATTATGTGTTTTAAAAAGTCACTTTTCCTCTACACCCACATGTAAATTCAAATGATATGTTTATTGTGCTGGCAAAAATCCAGTGTTGAACATCTGCCTAAGTAACAGGTTAAAATCTCCTTAACAGATGGTGAAAATTTTTGATAATAGTTTTTATTTTGTATTCTTGGAAGTAAATAGTTAAATATATTAAAATAGGCAAAAAGAAGAGGGTTCTTAATTCAGGGATAATAGTAATGAGGGTAACTGACCAATGAAATAATCACTAATTTACATGTATATTTAATCAGTATCCTTTTAAACTTCTAAGTTGTTTAATTAGGGATTTAAAGAATTTTAGGTATAATATTAGCCTTAATATAGTTAAGTAGTTTTCTGTTTTCCTTTTGGGGGGAATTTTTAGAGTTGTGGTGAGAATGTTAGGTAATCAAAGTGTATGATTGAAAGATTAGTACATTTTGTTTCAGTTTTCAAATAGTTCCTCACAAATAGCAAATCACAAGGGCATACAGTTGTTTGTTGGACATCTGTCCTGGGGCAATAAATTTCAGAAATGGTAGCTAAACATGTGCCATCTGTGAAGGAATCTTCCCAGTATCATCAGCAATTGCATTTAATAAACATCCAGTAACTCTGGGAATTTTTTCTTGCACGTATGATATTTTAAAAAGGGTTACTAACTTGCCATAGTTTTAAGATTCTGATTGACCTCACTTGCTGCACTGTGGGTTATTACTTATAATATGAAAGAAGATTTACTCATTTATCTTGCTGGAAAATAGTATTTATTCACAAACAGATGTTAGTGCAAGGTTAGTATACATGAGATGACACGTTTATTAGTTTAATAAATAACAATAAGACATGACGAGCAGATCCTTGTCCTGCTAACGCAGTGCTAGGCAAAAGAAAAGCAACTAAAATATGTGTAAGATGAACCACTCCTCAAAACACTGAATAATTGTCTAATTACTGATTTTTATTTTCAGCAATATAATTCATATCTATTTAAAAATATTGGAAACAAAGCATCAAATCTAAGTTTTATTTTTAAATTATACATATAGTTTAATCTCAATGTATTTCTTTTTTTAAAAAAGATTTTATTTATTAATTTGGGAGAGAGGGAGAGAGAGCACAAGAATGAGGTGAGCGGCAGAGGGAGAAGAAAATTCCTCTCTGAGTAGGGACTCAGATGTTGGACTTGATCCCAGTAGGCTGGGATTATGACCTGAGCCAAAGCTAGACACTTAACCAATTGAGCCACCTAGGTGCCCTCTCAGTGCATTTTTTAATAGATTATTATGAATTCTTTTTGTACATTTACCTTGTCCAGTACCTTGAAGATAGAATGAAAATGTAGGCTTTTGATCCTGTAACATTTTTGACCAAACAACACAGTGAACTATTACCAATCTAAACAGAGTGTATTCATGAAATAATTTCTGAACATTTTATTTTGAGATAATTTTAAACCTATAGAATATTTTCAGAATAATGCTGGTAGTTCACATGCACTCTTCACCGTTTTCCCATAATGTTAGTAATTTGTATTACCATGTTACATATAGCAGGAATCAACACTGATGTAAATAAATGATAGCGTATTCAAGTCTTATCTGTTTGCCCCAATATGCTTTTTGTGTTCCAGAAAACAGTAAAGAATCAAAGAATCCCATGCTGCATTTATTTATTTCTCCTTAATCTCCTATAATCTGTGAACAGTTTCTCATTCTATCCTTGCCTTTCATGATTCTCCTTGATGCTTTTGATAAGTACCAGATACTTTGTAGAATATCTCTCCATAAGGGTTTGTCTGATTTTTCTTTTCCATAATCAGATTAATTTTATGCATTTTTGGTAAGAATTCCATGAAACTGCTGTTGTCATTTTCATGCATATTGGGCATTCAGGTGTCAGTATGTTTTATTACGTGGTGTCAACCTTGAGAACTTGATTAAGCGGATGTCTACTTAATATCTCTAAAGTTTCTCTACTGTATAGTTACTATTTTTGTTTTGTAATAGATACGAGGTAATGCTAATATCAAATTTTAATATCAAGTTTCTAATCAAATTTTGCCCACTGGTCTTGTATTATTTTTAATTTAAACTTTCATTAACTTTCAAATAAAAGTTACATACATTTAAGATATATAACACAATATGTCATGTGACATGCATAATGAAATAACTATTAGTTAATCTAACATTTTTTTTTATAATTATAATTTTTATGTATGGTAACAAAAGCCCTTGAGTTCTGTTTTCAAAAAAATGTCCTGTTTTCAATACAGTATTATAAATTATAGTCACTATGCTATGCTAGGTCTCTAGGCTTAGTTATTGCTACTAACTTTAACATCCTTTGGTTGAATTTACCTGGAAAAATTATTAGTGCGGTTTTTGCCTAATGATGATTTTGGGTTTCATTAATTTATTCTACATATGTTAATTTTTTCCTTAAAAGAAGAGCTGTCTCTTCATATATTTGATTATTTATTCCTATCATTATGTCATCATGAATGCTAATTTTAATGTTTTATAATCCATTATTATCTTTTTATAAAAGGCTTAATTTGTACCAGTTTCAGCCATGGAATATTCCTTTAGGTTAGCTCTTGTTTCTTTTTGACCCGCCCTCATCTTTTTTTCACTTATTACCTGGAACCATTAAATATTTCAGGTGCATCTTACATTTTAAAGTAGCTTTTAATCTTCTTAAAATAATAGGCATAAGAGAACAGTTATTCAGTATTACACTTTGATCAGTATAGAAATTCGACCTAACAAAACTGAAGTTTCATCTTCTCAGTGTGTAAATGGTAACCAGATATGGTTAACATCCATGAGGTTAAGAAAGGAAATATCTATGGAGAGTCATATACAGTAAAGAATAATACTTATTCAGAAAGAGTAAAAGTAGGGAATATATATTGGGCTAAACTAGTAATGATATGGTGGTATATTCTAATTCTTAGGTCAAATATTCGTTAATTCAGTTCCATAAATATGTGTGGATCACTCCCTATGTTTAAAGCACTGTACTGGAAGTAATAGGAGCTCTTTTTTCTCAAGGAGCTTGCAGTCATGTCCAAGTTGCCTGTAACAACTGTATGTGTATGTATTTAGTGGTCATTGAATATCTGTTATATAAGGTGTTATACTAACTCCTGAGGCAAATAAGCAATGTGTAAACTCAAAATTTTAATAACATATGGTATTACTTACTATGACAGAAATATGATATTATGGGACACAGAAGAGAAGAATGCTCAGGTACAAATACTAATTTTAAAAGACAGTATATAATTAGCACTGTAAAAAATAATTAGCACCGTACAAGAATTACAAAGTCATGTAAGAGTTCAGAGAAAATAGATTTCCCCTTTATTTGGAGGGAACAGGGAAGGCAATTTAGGCAGATAACATGAATAAAGTGCAAGACCTTCATAATGCAATGACTTCTGGCAGATACTGGGGACATTAGGGATAGCCAGTACTAAGAAGTTCAGAGATTTTCAGACTGGTCTTCTCTGTATCCGGCTAAAATATTAGACTGGGACTATAGTGTAGAAGGTTTTTAAAATCAAGTTGTGCCATTTTGACTTAACTTCGTAGGCAATGAAAAAATAATGGGAAAATACTGAATGTGTTTTATCCCTAAGAAACTGGATTGAAGTTTGTTCTAAAGATCATCAGGTATTGATGTAAGAAAGAAATTGTTTAAATGTTTTTGGGATTCTAGGAAGACGTCAGAATGAATGAAAGGAAGAGATCTTCCTTTTCCTGTTTGTTTAGGAATCACGGAATAGCATCCACTGAATGCTCAAAGCAAATGCAATGAACACAACTTTATCTGCATCCTCAAGGGATTTAGTATAAGATATAAAGTGAACAAACACATGGTTATGATGGAAATATGTTGAGAACACTGTACTCTACCATGAAAGTGGAGCACAGATGCCCAACCCAGATTGGAAGGGGGTTGAGAACTGGTCTTTTTTTTTTTTTTTTTTTTGAGGTTTAAATGATTCAGAGTAGTTTTGAAGCTGAAGTGGACCATGCAGTAAGAGTGCTTTCTCTATAGGAAAAAAAGGCAAGAAAAGTAAGTGAAATTATGATATATATGAGGAAAATGCAATTTGATGTATATGGCTAGAATTTAAGAAACAAAGGGTAAGAAATAAGATTTAAAGTTAACAAAGCCATAAAAATTTTCAAGAAATGTACACATTTTCCTATGGACCACTTAAAAAAAATATTTACAGGAACCCATTAAGTTCACTAGACATTAGGTGGGCAGGAAAGAGGTGAGATTATTTATTCTTGACCCCCTTCAACCACGCTAAAGTTATTTCTGTCCCTGAGGTTTAAAATTTTATTTGCAGAACTTACCTTTGCTGAAGATAAGAAAATTCTAAACTAATGTGCAATAATGACAGGCTACTGCAAGTAAGTAAGCATAAGGGTAAGAGTGAGGAGAGTAAAATAACTGATTGATCCTTTGGCTCTTGAACACCTGAGTAGAAACTACAATACAAAGAGGAAAAAGTTGCTTCACATGGTTACCTAAACTAGTAATCAGGGAAATAGCAATTAAAAGAAAAAAAAAAACACCTCTTTTTTTTAATCCATTAGTAAGCATGGAATAGTAGTAAGCAGTATTGACTTGCACATAAGGAGTTGAACAACGGTATATACTTCTGGAAACAATCTATTAGATGCATTCTGAAAAGCAGACCAATATTGGCTACTAGATCATTAAAAAATATTAAATTTTGTTGTGGCAATTCTACATTTAAAATATCTATCCTTATAGTAGAAATGTGAGTAAGTCTTATATTGTTTATGCTGGCTTCAGTCCACTTATATTACAGAAAAATTAACCTGAAGTTTAAACAATAGGGTCTGGTTAAATGTGACTGCAAGTACATATAAAGGAATACTGTGCAACAATTGAAATAGGAATTGGAATTTTAATAACATGGAAGAATGTTCCCAAAATTTATATCTATGGACCCATGTCCCAGTCTCATGAGATCTTCCTCATTTATACCAGCATAGAATGTCCTTTGCTCCACCCCCCAAGCCCCCCCCCCCCAATGCCCAACACTTTCTCACCTTATCATGGTTTTCTTAGTATTCTGTTGTGGTTTATTCATTTATTTATTGTTTATTGCCTGTTTCTCACTAATGAGTATAAATTCCACGAGAGCAGGAAATTTGTTTTGTCAGTGCTGTATTCTTGGTGTCAAAAACAGTATCTGTCACACTCTAAGAGCCAAGACAATATTTGCAGAATAAATAAACATTACACAGTTATATGGTCAGGTATCAATTGTGAAAAAATATATATAGAACACTCAAATGTGTCAAAATGCCACCATCGGTTATGTCAGAATTTTAAATTTTTACCATGTTTTGTTTCCTTTATCATATTTAGATACAATGAGATTTACTATAAGAAGGGAAAGGTAACAAAAGTTCAGAATAAAAATGAAATTATTCTGATGTCAATGCGGTGGGTAGGGGGCACACCGGAGTCCATTATGAAGCTTTTGGAGTTAACCCAATTGGAAAATGTTGAAAATATGAACTAGATATGGCAAAGATAAAAAGGTTGAGAATGTTGTTTAGTTCCATTAAAATATCCATAATATATGAATTCAGTGGTTAGGGCACTAGTGTTTTTTCTAGATTTTCTGGAATTTCCACCCTTCTACCCCCTCACCCCCACTTTTCTGGATGCTTGCTTCTATCTTAGCACAGAATAGAGAAACAAGCAGACAGTGGCCACCCTTGGGCTGGCCCCACATTTCGTGGCCATTGGAGCTGCTACTTTTTCTTTACCACTCCTAACATGAACCTGACAAATGTGGTCCTTTTTCCCATTGTGGTTTGCACAATCCCAGACCTTTTGTTTGTTTTTCACATTGTCTGGGTGTGCTTTGGTCATGGAATCTTAGAACTTTCTTCCACAAGAAATAAAAGACCCTACTTTAGTGTATGCTGCATCCGGAAATTTCACATTGGACCCATTTTTAATGAAGGACTACAATGCTGAGCCTATATTTTCTTGCTTCACTGTATATATTGCTCCCTAATGGAGCTGTAAGAAGAGCAGGGTTCTGAATGTGTATGTGTCCTGCCCAGCTTCTATAATAACTACAATCTGTAAACTTATAGTCTCTTCTTATATCAACCTACTTCAATAAAGAGGAAAACTCATTTAGAAATTGATCTTTTAGATATTATTTCAACCAAGTTTTATATCAGAGTTTCAGTATACTAACTGTAGTTAATTGTATCAGGTTATTTCTTGTGAGTTACTTTTAATTTATTGGTGCACAAGAGCATAGAGAGGAAGAATGTTATATAAAGTCATAGACCCAGGGCCGCCTGTGTGGCTCAGTTGCTAAGCGTCTGCAGTCAGCTCAGGTCATGATCCCGGGGTTCTGGGATTGAGCCCTGCTTTGGGCTCCCTGCTCAGCAAGAAGCCTGCTTCTCCCTCTCCCACTCTCCCTGCTTGTGTTCCCTCTCTCACTGTGCCTCTCTCTCTGTCAAATAAATAAATAAATAAAACCTTAAAAAAAAAGTCATAGACCCAGAAAAAGATAGAAGTTGATTTTTTTTCTTTTTATTTGGTTATTATTTTTTTATTAACATATAATGTATTATTAGCCCCAGGGTTACAGGTCTGTGAATCATCAGGCTTACACACCTCCCAGCACTCACCATATGTATGTGCTAATACCCTCCCCAATTGATCTCCCTGATATGAGAAGTTTATTTTAACAAGACTTTATTCAGTACATACACACTGTGAGGCAAGAATAGCTTAGTTAAAGGTTTGAGTCACAAGTTTGGGCACATTTGGAGAAAGAGATCAAAAGACAAAAAAATACTACATTGACAAAAACACAGTAGTTATGTCATAATTTTGACTAAAAAGCCCTAATTATAATATATTCCTCCTCTCTTTAATACATAGAAGTTAATAAATAATGTAATAAGGTAATTAGGTTAATAGAATATACCTATCTAATTTAAAATTTTAACCAACACACGATTATATGTAACCCACCATCAGAAGTTCTACTTGAAAAGAAAAAGGTCTGCTTAATTAGCGTGAAGCTAGTTCAAGATTACTGTAGCTAAAAACCAGTAAATTTTGTCACATACTGTCTATTATTTTAGATTCTTTTACACAATTCGATGGAGAGATAAATTCGTTTACCCACGTAATGTAACCTTCAAATCCATGAAGATGTTAAACTTATCTTTAGATGAGATTGAAATTGCTTGTGTGTGTGAAAGTTTGACCACCTGAAGCTATTGGTTACACTTGGAACACATCTCTATTTGAATGTCTTTTTCGACTCGTATCTGACAGATCCTTGTCCATAAACGAAATGCTAGTGTGAAATGTTAGTTAGGAACCTCATATCCATTATCTGAGATATTCTTAAACCAAAGAATGAAGAGAGAACTGTCAGCACTGCCATCATTTTTAGAGAACAAAAGATTTAAAGCATGAAGCAAATATACTAGCAGCAGGAATACAGAAATTCCTGAGATACACCTGAGTAGGAGGAATCTTCTCTTCCAAATATTTTGGTAACTCCACTGCAAACTAACATACTTCATTACTGGAAATATTTTAATTTCAAATGTAATTGATATGGCTCACGGTTTATTGCCAGCTACGCTTTCATTGTGTCGCTGCTGATTATAATGACATTCTGCAAGGATACCACTGACACCAGTACTTTGTCTTCCATAACTGCACTCAAGGGCATATTTTTAACACAGAATGAATCAGGGAATCACACCTAACTTTGGGAATGTGGTGCTGAAAATTGATTCTACTGAGTTCTTTTTTTTTTTTTTTTTTTTGATTCTACTGAGTTCTAACCAGATGTTTCTATAACCTAGAATAATTTATTGAAAGAAGCCATTCACATTTGTGAACTGATTATTTATGTTGAATCATAAATTAGCACAGCTGTATAAAATAAACTTACATAAGTGATGCTTTCATATTCTAAAAGGAATTAAAATAGAATTACAGTAGAAAAAATATTAATGCATACATAAGTCATGTAATTTTCTGAAGCAATTAGAAATAGTTTATAAGGATAAATATACAAAAGAACTAAAGATGGGGAGAAAGTCCTTTCAAGAAAGATAGTGGCTATATTGTACTGCTGACACTAATACACACTGTATGTTAAGAAGCTGGAATTTAAATAAAAGCTTTAAAAATGGAGAAAAGAAATAAATACTATATCATGAATAAACTTTGTGACTGCATTGAAAAGGAGGAGATAATGAGTGTTGACTTTTGTTGAAGGGGAATTAAAAAAATAATATGAATGAGGTGGTAGGATGTACACAAGATTTGAATTCTCAGAATATCCAAAGCATTCTTGATTTTTGTACAAACTGGGAGTGTTAACATAGCAATTTAGTATCATGAACAAATTAAGTGCAACATTTAGCTAGGGGCTAAACTCAGGCTGCATGTTTTGAGGTAAATTGAAAACCTGTTGATTCAAAAAATATTTACTATGCACCTGCTAGCTACCAAGCACTTGACAAAGCATTTGGATACATAAGAGAACAAACTAAGGATGATACTTCATGTTATCTGTGTTATTGAACTTCAGTAACTTCAGTTTTAATGCAGAGAGCAGAATTTACAAAATAAAATAAGTATAACATACAATGTAGGACAGTGATAAGCACTATAAAAGGAACCAGGTAAAGACCAGGGATATGTAATGAGTTAACAGGGAAGGCACATGACTGAGGAAGGTATGAATATTGCTTTATAAAATAGGATGGTCGGGATAAGCCTCATGGAGAAAGTGACATATGAGCAAAGACTGAAATAGGACTGTTGGCCATACACCTATCTATAGATAGAGTGATTCTGCAGAGGGAATAGATAGAGCAAAGTCCTTAAGGTAGGCAGGCATTAAGCCCAACACCTTTCTGGAGTATCATGGAAGCAAGCCTTTGTTTGCATACCTGAGAGGAGGATGAGATGAATGGTAGAATAGGGACCTTGTTATGGAGAGCTTTTTAAGTCCTATAACTAAGTTAAATGGGGAGGCACTTCAGGATTTGGGGCAAAGGAGGGATATGCCATGGCTTTCATTTCAACATGTCTTTCGAATGGCTGGTCAAGAACACAATATAGGGGCAATGGTAGAAGCAGGAAAAACTCTTTGAAGTTTCTCCCATTAGCTTTAAATATGTAAAATTTGGTGGGAGCAGTGGAGATGATAAAATGATCAGTTCCTGGTTACAGAGCATTTTGAAAGTTGACAAATGGATTTTACAGAGACTAAAATTGCAGTGTGGGAGAGAGGAGTTACAAATGGTAACAAGTTTAACCTAAGCAACTGGAGTATTGCCAGTGCCTGAAATGAAACCGATTAAAAGTGGAGAAGGTTTGGCAAGAAAAGCAGTTTCAGATTGGGCACTCAAAAATTTGAGATGTCCAGTCTCATGTGAGTAAAGAATAACGAGTAGGCAGCACCAATTTAAGTCTGGTTTTGGAAGGAAGACCTGGAATAATGATACTTAAATGTTTTCAGCACGTGGGTTCATTTCAGCCTTTAATTCCAGGAGATGGGCTAAGGTTTCCAAGGGAGAAGGTATAGATAGACAATTTGAAAGGCCCACTTCTGCCAAAGGGATGTTTCTACGTCAAAACTGCCATTTCATATGCTTCTGGATTGGAAACTATAAATAAATCCAGGTAAATGTAGATGAAGAGAAGCAATCTGATTATAGTGAACAATACCTAATAGTGAATAAACAATGTCACCATTCCATATGGAAAACATTATACAAAAGTTACTTCAGTAGAGTTCCAGCTCTTAATTCCATGATTTGAGAAATATGCTAATGGAGATAACTTAAAAGATAGCAAAAGTAAAGTAAAATCATATTGAGAGTATAATAAAGATTTAAAAGGTTGATTAGAATGCTGCCTTTAACTTAAAACAACGTTGTAGTTAGTAAGGGTTCCTCAGAACTATGGTTAGAATTATCTAAAATGAAACAATAGCAAAATAATTACCGTAAGATAGCATATGCTAAAATTTATTATATAGAATTATTTCTCATTTTACACTCAATTCACAAAAATAATAGAAATATTAACATGCTAATGAAATGTGAATGTTAAATGAAACAATATGAAGTAAAATTCCATGCTGTTTCATACAGCTTTTAAATTTAAACAAAAATAATGTGAAATAGTTAAACGCTCCTTTCTGAATGGGGAGAGTGGGAAAACAGCTGTATAGAACTTAACATTCTGTAGTTTACTTATGATGTTGAGTGTCTGTACTAAGTGAATATTTAGTGCTGCAGCTGGCATAGTTACTGATTGAAGAACTCTGTTTACTTCTCCAAGTATCTACTTTCCTAGAAATTTGTCTTAAGTGCTTTCTGCACTATTTATGTGACATCCAAATGAAATGCCACATAATATACAACAGGATAAGGGATTTTATTTTAGTCAAAATAAGTTCAGAAAATTAAAAAAAAAAAATTGAGGTCTGAAATATTCAGGTCCCTGTGAGCTTCCTTGTTAGCTAGGGGAAAGTTGTATTTATTTACATTTGATCTGCTAAAGAACTTAAATCTACTTTGTAACCCCAAATTGTTAGATAAATCTATGGCATCTTACTCTGCTTCCCAAACTATTAATGTAGAAATAACTTGAATTTATTTCTCTGAAAAAAAATGGGATCTCTCTCCTCATAAGAATGCTGTCTTATCCTACTAGCAATTATAAAGATATATTTGCTATAAGTCACAAGAATTATTATTGTGATACATGTGGTGGAAAACCAGGTGCAGAATAAACATCAGCTATGGTTGTCAAGTAATATAAAATAGAAGCACAATTAGCTATTACCAGAGAGCTTTTAAGGAAACTTTCCAAATAGAAACCCAGTGCCTGAATAACTTAATTAACTTCCTGTGGGATCAAATCCATCACTGTTAAGCACCTGTCACATATAAGCATTGCCCATAGTGAGGCTCAATAAATGTTTTGTATTAATGCTGAAATTATTTATACCTCTGCATTATGATATCTAGGGAAGTAAAACATATTTACTATGTTAAAAAGGAACTTTTGTAATTGAACTAGCAACTACTGTGATATTAAAAGGAAACTAATATTGAAAGTGAACAATGGGGGGTATGTATTGAATGTTTTATTATGAGGTAGAAACATAAAGACATTTCTCTGCAATACTGTTGTCATCTCCATATATCACTATATGAGGTGGAAAGTTCTGTCACATTACATAAATGCCTACACAGTTATCTTATGACTGTGCTCAAAGCTAAGCCTGAGAAACCATAAAAAACCATTGTTTCAGAGTTACTCGTGAAATACATTCATTTATTCTCTACTCATTCAATCAGAATTTGATTTCCAAGGTGTCTTCAAATTACATATTCAGGTAGGTGTCACCACCCTGTCTTTCAAGATAAAATGTGTCAATTTAGTTATCCAAAACTAAAGAGACACAAAGCATTAAAGTAATACAAGCCCAGGCTATTTGATCTCTAGCTCCATACTGTTAAACACTGTATTCTAATGGAGATAAAAAATGAAAAGCAATGGTTTTGTATTCTAGGAGTGTACTTAGGTGTGATCTAACAGCTGACTTCTTATATTACTGAGATGGAGCATAACTAGGGTATGCTTTGAGAATGGTAGAATCCAAATTTAGGAATTAGGAGACAGTCACCATGAAATTGATTCACCATGAAGCTCATTTTTCCAGACTGTACTTAAAACAAGTACTTAAACCTTGACACAGTATGAGAACTGTTGACAAAGTTGTGCTAATAAAAAATAACTGACGTTTCTACAGACATGTGCAGAGTGGGCATTCTATGTCCATTACACAGAAGTCTGGGACTCCGTTCACATGTATGTGTTCATTGGTTGTATATGTAAAGCATCCCAGGTTTTGTAGTTCTTAAGAATCAGGTAATCCTAATCATTTTACACAATAAAAAATTAAACAGTATTTACAGGTCACATTTTTTTAGCCCTCCAATTGAACCTATCTTATGTCTATTCAAATAATCAGAATATGTCCAGGCATCTTGATGTCAATTGTAGTGAAAAGAGAGTTTAAAAGTTTATTTAAAATACTCAGGGACACATCGGTGGTCAAATAGTGGAGTTAGAATCAAACGTTTATTTTTGTGACTCAAAAACCAATGTTTGGTTTATTTGCCAGGAGAAGTTAGTGAATTTTCCTTCCCCAAATCTGATAGAATCTAAGAAAACGTATAAGCTGCATCAGAGTAGAGTTTACTTGGGCTTTAGAACATTATTCCTAACCTTGAATTTAATATATCAGATTTATCTGGTAAAGTTCTTTTTCTTAAATTGAGGTATAATTGACATTAACATATTAGTTTCAGGTGTACAAAAGAATGATTTGATATTTGTATACATTGTGAAATGGCAATACGCCTCGTGTAACATTCATCACTTTTTATTCTTCTTATGATGAGAACTTTTAAGATCTACTCTCTTGGCAACTTTCAAACACGCAGTGTAGTGTTACTAACTATAATCACCATGTTGTTAATTATATCCCCATGACTAATTTACTTTAAAATGGGAAGTACCATTTTGACCCCTTTTGTACCCCTTTGTACCTTTTGACCCCTTCACCCATGTTTTCCACTCTTGCCTCTGGCAATCACCAAACTGTTTGTTCTCTGTATGCATGAGTTTGTTGTTCTTTTTTACTCTTTTTCGATTTCACATGAGTAGGATCATACAGTATTTGTCTTTCTGGTGGGCATTTCTTTTTTTTTTTTTAATTACTAAATAAAATTCTGTTGTGTATGCATGCCACATTTTCTTTATTCTTTCATTCATTGGTGGACACTTAGATAGTATCTCTGTTTTGGGTATTGTAAATAATGCCACAGTCAACATGAGGGTACATAATTCTTTTCAAATTAGTGATTCTGTTTCCTTCAGAGAAATACCCAAATGCAGAATTGCTGGATGATATGGTAGTTTTATTTTTTAATTTTTTTTTTAATTTTTTGAGGGTCCTTTATACTGTTTTCCAAAATGGCTGCTCCAGTTAACATTCCCACCAACAGTACACAAAGGTTTCCTTTTCTCTATATCCTCACCAACACTTATCTCTTGTCTTTCTAGTCTTTTTAATATACTCACTCTAAAAGATGTGAGGTAATATCTCATTGTGGTTTTAATTTGCATTTTTCTAATGAATGTTGAACATCTTTTCATGTACCTGTTGGCCATCTGTATTTATTTGCTGGAAAAATGTTTATTCAGATCATCTGCCCATTTTTTAAATCTAATTTCCTTTTTTTTTCTTTTACTTTTCTCTTTCTTTCACTTTTTTGCTGCTAAACTATATGTCTTTTTAACGTATTTTGGAATTCTCTGTATTTATGTATTTTGGATTTTAACCTCTTGTCAGATACATGTTTAAAAAATTTTTTCCCTCCTATTCAAAAGGTTGCCTTTTCATTAAAAAAAAAAAAATTTTTTTTCAATCACTACACCCAACATTGGGCTTGAACTTAGAACCCCAAGAGGAAGAGTCATATGCTTTACCAGTAGAGCTCCACCCTGACTTTTCATTTTGTTGATGGTTTTCTTCACTTTGTAGAAGCTTTTTCTTTGATGTAGTCCTGCTTATTTATTTTTGCTTTTGTTGTTTTTGCTTCTGGTATCAAATTAAAAAAATCATCAACAAGACCAATGTCAAGGACATTGCCACTTCTGTTTTCTTGCAAAAATTTTACGGTTTCAAGTGTTTATGTTCACGTCTTTAATTCATTTTCAGTTAATTTTTGTATATGGTGTAAGATAGTGGTAATGTTTTGTTCTTTTGCATGTGGCTATTCAGCTTTCCTGACACTCTTTACTCAAGAGATTGTTCTTTCCCCATTTTAATTTCTTGGCTTCTTTGTCATAAACTGACTATATATGCATGAATTTATTTTTGGGTGCTTTTTCTGTTTCATTGATCTGTATGTATGTGTTTATGCCAATACCATACTGTATCAATTACTATGCCTTTGTAATAAAATGTGAAATCAGGACATGTCATGCTTACAGCTTTGTTCTTTCTTTTCTTCAAGATCACTTTGGTAATTAGGGATCTTATCTGATTCCATTCTGTTTTTGTAGAAAATACTATTGAAATTTTGATAGAGATTGCATTGAATCAGTAGATTGTTTTAGGTAGTATGGACATTTAAAAAATATTTTTGTAATCCATGAGTATGGAATATCTTTTTATTTACTTGTATCTTCTATTTTTTAATTAATGTCTAGGTCTTTACCTTCTTTGTTAAATTTATTTCTAGATATTTTTCTTTTCTTTTTGATGCAGTTGCAAATGAGATTGTTTTAATTTCTTCCACTAGTCTGTTATCAGTGTGTAGAAACTCAGCAGATTTTGTATATTGATTTTTATATCCCTCAATTTTATTGATTTATTTTTTTCTAATGGTTTGTTGTGTAGTCTTAGGGTTTTGTATATATACTGTCATGTCATTTGTAAATAGATAGTATTACTTTTTCCTTTCTAGTTCGGATGTCTGTTATTTCCTTTTTCTAACTAAATTTCCTTTTAGACTTCTAATACTGTGTTGAATAAAAGTGCAGATAGTGGACATTCTTGTCTTTTTTCCTAATCTTAGAGGAAAAGCTTTCAGCTTTTCACTGTAAAGTTCTTTTTTTTTAAGAAACATTTTTCTTACGTAAAAATAGTTTCCATAAATAGTATTGATTATATGACCATAGAATCACCAGACATTTAAAATTTTAAATGTCTTAGGACATTTCCATGTGGAAATATACCACTGATCCAAAACAATATGAAAAACTAAAGCACCCCAAAAATGAAAACTTTATAAATCAGTTTTAACATTGTTTACGTATATATGTGTTCATACACACATGTGCTAAACCTTCTATAGTTTCCCCACTGCTATGTGGATCAAAGACCATTCTGTTACTATAATACATATTACTCACAGGAAGATAGTACTGGCAAAATTACTTCAGTAGCTAAAACCAACTGGAAAATAGAGAATTAAATAATTCTATTCTATTGATTACAACCTTTTCTACATTGTGTTTATTTAATCTGACTTTCAGCCAGCTAAGTATTATTTTCCAACGATGTTTAGTGTTTGGAGAGTTCCTCATGGTATATTACACCTTGGAAGAGAAGGATGAAATGAAAGCAAGAATCAACAATAAAATTTTATGCAAGCTTCTAATTTTGAAGTCGGTGTATTAAGCATTCCATAGAGCTTCTGATAGGCTATCAACTACTTATTATTTAGATTCAAACAGAACATGAAGGGTCTAAGACTGAGAAGAACATTATTCTATTATTCACTAGATGTAATATATTAAATAACTTTGTCAAGATATTTAAATTTTCAGAAATTAAGTTTCCTCATAAAGAAAATGGATATACTTATACATGTTTCGTAGTTTTGCCATATCTAAGTTATGTAAAACATGTTTGAGAGATCTGTAGTAGGCTTTCAGTAAATGTTAGCATAGTGGAATACAGGTAGAAATCTGTCACACTACAATCAAAACTCAGTTTTGAAGCAATTGAATAGTATGCACAAATGCGAACTGGTGAGAAATGTTAGCTGTATCAGAAGCTGAGTTAGAGAGCATGACTTGAACTTGAAGCCACTTCAACCTTCAGGTCTGGACATTATAGGCAATCTGAGGAGAATGAGTCTTACAAGATAATCTGGGTCTACCAAAATAGACCAGAGACAAAGAGCAAACTAAATCTGCTGGTGACTTCTAACACACTTATGATAAGGGGAGACTAATACATGTCTAATTTTGTTATATATTAATAAAGTAATTCACTTTTCTTCATGAAGGGAGGTTCTAAAAGTATGCATAGGAAAATAAAATCTTTCCACCAGTACTTCAAGGAAATTCTTAATCTCTAGGTTAATTGAAAGCAAAAACATGGTAGCAGTGGTTAAGAGGTTGCTGGAGTCACACTGCCTGGGTTCAACAATTCTGCCACATATTATTAGGCAGCCATCAGTGAGTCCCAAGTTCAATTTACATAAAAAAACAAAGAAACTCATATTTATATAGCCCTCAAAGGATAGAAAGGGAAATGATTTCACCTAAAGCTAATTCGATATATTCCCTACCTGAGTGAGTTATGATTTACATATAGCTTTAGAATGCAAATATGAATAATGCAGAATAATTTATTTCACTTGGGGAAAGGGCCAAAAGGTAAGTGTTTGTTATATCCACAAACCGTATATGGGAAGAAAATAAAGGAAGAAAGTAAGAAAAGACAAAAGTTTACTACCCATATTTAAGCATAGGAATTCTGAGTGCTATTCTATAAGATGGGCCATTTTGATCAGAAGTTAACCTGTGTAATTTTTTAAAAAAAATTTCAGTAGAGATCTTTCAGCTTGAACCTAAATTGGTTTCATAGGGAAAAATGGAGGTTTAAGTGAACCTCACTGATAGCCTATTGATGTGCATCAGTTTGCATCAGTTTGTATGACTTGCAGGGAATACATTCTAAGAGAAAATCAGGGAAGAAGATAAACACAAATAATAACTTAACCTATAGGAGGATTATTAGTGTGATTTTTGGAAGAAGCGGTTGTCTATAACTGGCATTTTTCCATGGCTCCAGCTCTAGCAGATGTACGTCTGTGACTCGGGAAATAAGGAGACTACAATTAAAAGATATTTTTTCCATAAAGTCTCTTAAGGTATTACTGCTCTGGTGATCCTCTAAGGGGTTATAACACCAAAAAGGGATTATTCTTCCTGCCCTGGTTTCCACAGAACACAGAACAACTTTGGGCTCTTGAACAGCTTCCACCAACATTGATACTGCCCATCACAAATGAAACCAGTCCTCACAGGGTGTGGCAGTGCTCCGTGAAAAAGTGAAAAAGTCAGCCTTACTGGGTAATACTTTTACAAAATTTAATTCCTAATGTAACTATCAGAAACGTATACATACGTGTGTGTGTGTGTGTATCAATCATGGATCTGATATAACATGCTAATTTGTTTTCAACATTTCTAATGCACCCAGTTGCCAAATACACAGACCATATACATTTGAGGTGGTGGTGGTGTAGATGATTTTGGAGAAAATATCAAAGAAATAAGTTAGATCTCAACTGAAACAAGTACCCATATCAAAAATTAATTTGGATCAGTAACACTGAAAGATGAATTATCTATGTGTGTAGCAAACAAAAGTAAAGGCAGTATAGACAAATAATTCCTGGCAGTGTAGATCACAGTAAATTTCCAAGTAGGGGTGAAAAAATCTTTAAAGATACACTTTCTTATCTCTCAGAGAAGCCTCTGAATGTTCTCTGTTCTGAGGCTGTGAGGTAGAGAAATTTGGAATTATAGCACAGATCATATCAAATATTCTCATAGGAAAGCCCGTAGCTTACTGTATTTGGTCTGGCTCTCTCCACTGCTTATATTGATCAAATAACTGCACATTTTTTCTATGTATGATATGTTTTAGTGGTTTTTTTTTCTTTTATTTATTTGACAGAGAGAGATCACAAGCAGGCAGAGAGGCAGGCAGAGAGAGAGGGGGAAGCAGGCTCCCCACTGAGCAGAGAGCCCGATGTGGGACTCGATCCCAGGACTTTGGGATCATGACCTGAGCCGAAGGCAGAGGCTTTAACCCTTAGTGGTTATTTTTATACTAGTGTGAATTCTTACGAATTCTTTTCAGATTTAATGCATGCTCATAAAAGGAATATTTTGGAAACATTTATTTAAAAATAAAATTGGAAGTATTTGATAAATTGTATGCAGCATAACAAATACCAAATAATGAAATTTTCAATTTTACTTTTTCAGTTTCTGAAGATTTTTATGGTTGTATTTCAGCAGATTATAGGCATTTCTCTAAGATTTTCAAAAATAAATCAAAGACAAGATGAGCTGTACTCATTATTTATACATAATAGATGACATCTTTTCTTGGTATGAAAAACTTTCATGGCCTAGAAGTAATTTATTAACATTAGATTCAAATAAACTTCAGCATGCATGCCGCATTGTTAGGTTTCTTAACCCATCACATTCTCTAGTCCTTTAAAACTGACTATAAAAATGCTAAACAATTAAATGCATATAATGTGCATATATAAGGATTTTTCAGAGCAAAGTATAATTAATAACTGACAAATCATCTGTTTATCATGAGTCTAGAATGACATGCAATGGGGTTTTCTCTAGGAAATTAAATCTGTGGTGTTAATATACATAAATACAAGAACTTGTTTAACACAAGATACTTAATGAGTTATAAAATCATTTGGTTTACAAATGTGAGGTAGTGAAAAACTTGGTGGTTTAATATAACGTTAAAAAATCAAGATCTTCCCAACTCCCAACTCCCCTCCCCCCAGCAACCCTCAGTTTGTTTTGTGAGATTAAGAGTCACTTATGGTTTGTCTCCTCCCAATCCCATCTTGTTTCATTGATTCTATGTGCTTTGGTGAGTGCTGTGAAGTGTGTAAACCTGGCGATTCACAGACCTATGTTTATAAAAAATAAAAAAAATTAAAAATTAAAAAAAAAAGAAGTAGGTATTCAAAAAAAATCAAGATCTCAGCAATTGGGCAAATTGCTGTATTAATTCACTTATAAGAGAACTTTCATAAAAATTTGAAATCAGTTAAATTGGAACAATTTAAAATTTGGGGTACACATACTTTACTTAGATCCAAGGGACGTCTGAGGTCTAGGCATGAACCGATTCTTCCTTCTCTTGTTTAAGCAGTTGAGGAAATTTTACTAAACTCATACAAAAGTTTAAGCTCCTCAAGTATTTTTTCTTCTACTTTACTTTGTTTATTTCTGGTTGTCTGTGTTTTGTGAGCCTGAATAATGGTACTGTCCTTTTTTTTTTTGTTGTTCTCTTTGACCTTTATTTAAAGACTTACTCCTTTTCTTTATTTTGTAATCTTACGTCCTTTAGCTACATTGATTTCCCTTTAGAATCTGAATCTGCTTTCTGGGTTCTTAATGATTTGAGACTAGTTCTTTCATTTGATAAGTTATCTTTGAGCAGTTATGATCTACAATTAGAAAAAGAAAGATATGAAACATGAGTGATTTTTTTGAAGAAATTATATTTGCTTCAGTTAATGATGATTTATGACATGCTCACTCTTGATGCTGAGGATGATTCATATTAACTGATCAAAACAGCCTTAGCATTCTCCTCTGCTTAACTAAACTTCAGATACATATCTTCCTGACTCTAGACCCTGATGATCCTTTTCCTAGAGGACTTACTGTAGAAAACGTATAATGTAAACTCTTTCTCTGACCCTTAAAATGGATATACATCTCACAGATTCTTGCCAGATCCTGGAATGTCTTTAAAACCTGGGAGACGTCCTTTGAATTATCATCTGAGGAGATTGTGACTCTATTTCCCAGTCTGTAAGAGGGTAGGAGTCTAACTTTTTTTTTTTTTTTTAAGATTTTATTTATTTGTCAGAGAGAGAGAGAGGAAGAGAGAGCGAGCACAGGCAGACAGAATGGCAGACAGAGGCAGAAGGAGAAGGAGGCTCCCTGCCGAGCAAGGAGCCCAATGTGGGACTCGATTCCAGGACGCTGGGATCATGACCTGAGCCAAAGTCAGCTGCTTAGTGGGGAGCCTGCTTCCTCCTCTCTCTCTCTGCCTGCCTCTCTGCCTACTTGTGATCTCTGCCTGTCAAATAAATAAATAAAATCTTTAAAAAAAAAAAAAAAAAGAATCTCTTATGGTTTACTTCCCTCTCTTATATTTCCCTCCCCCATATTCATCTGTTTCATTTCTTAAATTCTGCATGTGAGTGAAATCATATGGTATCTGTGACTGATTTATTTCACTTAACATAATATACTCTAGTTCCATCCTCATCATTGCAAATGGCAATATTTCATTATTTTGATGGCTGAGTAATATTCCATTATATATATATATGGGTTTTTTTTTCCCTTTATCCATTCATCAGTCAATGGTCTCTTTCCATAATTGGCTGTTGTAGATAATGCTGCTATAAACATCAGGTGCATGTGCCCTTTCAAATCAGTGTTTTTGTATTCTTTGGGTATATACTTAGAAGTGTAATTACTGGGTCATAGGGTAGTTCTGTTTATAACTTTTTGAGGACCTTCATGCTGTTTTCCACAGTGGCTGCAGCAGTTTGCATTACCACCATGTAAGAAGGCTCTCCTTTTTCCACATCCTCACCAACATCTGTTGTTTCCTGTGTTAATTTTAGCCATTCTGGTTAGAACTCTGGTTCTTTGGCATTTTGAGTATTTTTTTCTTTGAGATCTCCATGATTTTGGTCAAATTTAGTAATTCCAAGCAACTTTAATTCACTCATTATGTTTTATATCTCAGTTTAAAAGTTTACATAATCTTAACATAACATTAGCCTTATACTAAATTAAGTAATATCCATCAAATATCTAGATCATTTCTTTTTTTTTTTAAGATTTTGTTTATTTATATGTCAGAGAGAGCACAAGCAGGGGGAGCAGCAGGTAGAGGGAGTAGCAGACTCCCCATTAAGCAAGGAGGCCAATGTGGGATTGATCTCTTCACCCTTGGATCGTGACCTGAGATGAAGACAGACATTTATTTTTTTTTTTTAAGATTTTATTTATTTATTTGACAGAGAGAAATCACAGTAAATGGAGAGGCAGGCAGAGAGAGAGAGAGAGGGAAGCAGGCTCTCTGCTGAGCAGAGAGCCCGATGCGGGACTGGATCCCAGGACTCTGAGATCATGACCTGAGCTGAAGGCAGCGGCTTAACCCACTGAGCCACCCAGGCGCCCTGAAGACAGACATTTAACTGACTGAGCCCCCCAGGCATCCCTAGAACATTTGTAAGTAACAGGATCTGCTGTTTTATTATTAGGCATAAATTTAGGTTTATATACGTTTTTGCTTATTTTTATGATACAGAGAGTCTTATATTGGGTCTGTTAATAAATACATTGTTGCAATATTGAGAAATTATACCATACGAAAGCATGCACTTTACCTATAAAAATTGTGAGATGCTATATTCAGAAACTTTACTAGTCTACTACAGATTCCTGTTAAAACTAATCACAAATTTGTGTTTTCTCTGTAAACCATAAGGTGTGGGTAGTTAAAATTATAATCAATATATCTAAATAGATCTACTAAAATTCAAGAAAGAAATAATTTTGTATGCAAAATATATTAGGAGTATAGGATCTGGTAAAGAAAAATATGTGAAGTATATAGGATGTGTTTTCATTAAGGAGGAAGAAAAAGGTAATTTTATCCTCAAACAAACTAACTAGCTGTTCCACAGTGAGAAGAAAAAAGTGTAGGACAAAACATGATGGGTAAAACTAGTCATAGGTTTGCAGAAATGTAATCTTATTTTGTGTATTCAAAGCTAGTTATAATATTCGGTGGGTTAATTTTGTTTAATTAACTTTAGTATCACTAGTGTATTAATGCAAAACTAGAATTTTGTTTTCTTTCTATTAAAATGACAAAATTTTCTTGGATTATAGGTTTTCTTTCAAGATATTGTAGATTTTTCTTTACATTCTGAGTAATTTTCCTAAAAGGTATGGATTGTGGCTTATCAGAATAATTTACTGTTTTGTACTGACCTTATCATGTATTTGATTATTTAAGTGAACAAGGTCTTCTCATCTTTGAAAGAGGGAAAATTGTTTCAATTATGTTACCATCTATATTTGCCTTTAAAATCCTTTGACACTTTGGTTAAGTAGGTAGCTAAGTATTATTTCTTAGTGACCCACAATCCCTTTTAGCCAGTTGTCCAGATCTTTTGACATTTTTGAAAACCTCTGATATTTGCCCTCCCAAAATAGAATTCTAAATGTAATTTTCTTGATTCAAACTTACTTTGAAACTCTTGAGGGTCCTTGGTAAATCACAAAAGATTTATTCTTTTACCTTCTAAAAGTAGAATCTTTAAAATAGGTAGGTTTATTTGATACATTGCATTGAATTAAAAACATTGTCAAACAAGCGATGGTTAACGTTCCATAGATTATCTGTATGGATAAAATATTAATATAAATATCTTATATTTATATTAATATAATGTTAATTGTTAACATTTAACAGAATGTTAAAGTTATATGTTAAAGTTAAAATGTTAAGTGTTAAAGTTCAACATTTAACAGAAATGTTAAAGTTAAAATTTGTCAGTGCCTGTGCTGTTTATGATAGGTCCTAGTTCTGCTTTGCTTGCATTAGACAACATTATAACATTATTAGTCATTATTTCTGAATTGTGCAGTGGGAAGGCTATAAAATATTCTTATCCCTCACCTTCTGTGGGAGGTAGAAGCTTAGACTTTAATAAGTACCAATTATCAAAAACAGCTTAATCATATTGACCAATCTCCTCCATCATGTTCTCCAGTATTTTTGCACTAACCCATGCCAGTGCTTACAAACCCTCCTGCCTTTGTTTTCAGTAGAGTCCTTCTCCTCTATTTCTATGATCTTGAGTAAATTCTTTGTTTAATGTTGTCTTATATGATTAATGTTTGCATAACCTTAACACAAATGTAGTATAGTTCATATTTATTTTTCCTGCCTCTTTTCTAAATGCTTTACAAACATTTACAAACATTAACTTATTTATTCTCATAGCCACCTTCAAGAATGTTTTCCTCAGTTTACTTAGGAGTTTAGGAAACTGAGGTTTAGGTTTATGAAGCAAATCATAATCAGTCATTCAGCTAAGCTTCAGAACCCCTTTTGTATCTAACCACTTCTTTAGATCCATTAATGTATTTATGTTTTTGTATTTTTTTCCTTAAAAGAGAACCTCGCAGATTGTAGGTGTCACAAATCCTGGATGCATGTGACCATCAGAATTTGAAAGTGGGAATAAGTGGCTGATTTCAAAGCCTGTTTGTTTCCTTTAGTGCAGTTATTTCCTAGCTTTGTTTTTGGAGTTCCAGATGCTCAGAAAAACAAGCTCAGAGGCAGCTCTGCTGAACTATAGGCAGTGGGGGAAATTGAGTTCTGGGACTTCCACTGCACTTAAAACCAAACCAGCCCTCCTTCTGTCTCTCCATCTATTTCATGTGATATGAATAAAATTTATTTTGAGGAAGTGATTTTGTTGCCAAAATACTTTGAAAAATAGTGGCATAACGCCAGACTGCCAGGACCCTTTTCATTGACTACATGCTGACATGGGGTAACAACTGTGGAAAGTTAATTACACAATATTTATTCAATTTATTTTGAGCTGAAAAAGACTAAGAAATTATCTAGCCCAACCTCTTCCTTTAAAGATGGGAGAAATGAGTCACAGAAGGAAAGTAACTTAACTTACTTAAGGTTAAGATTTGTTCAGCATAGAATCACAATTATTAAA
Organism: Mustela nivalis; assembly: GCF_964662115.1. Taxonomy (NCBI): domain Eukaryota; kingdom Metazoa; phylum Chordata; class Mammalia; order Carnivora; family Mustelidae; genus Mustela; species Mustela nivalis. The sequence goes on along the minus strand of NC_139034.1, from coordinate 65,378,750 downwards.
CTCTGATCACACATTATGTCATAGCCTATTTTAAGGAAACTGAAAAATTGCCTAATGAAACTTGTCATTATATTGATTTTACTCATGTTTTGGAGGTCATTGTTTACTACAAACCACTTCATTCTTTTTATGAGCGAGCACAAAAGGTATTTAATTTCAGTCAAAATCAAAATAATCAGTACTGTGCAGCTTTTGCTTTTGTTTTGCTTTTTTTTTTTTTTAATGTCAGATATGTAAGTGATTGAATTTCTTTCTTTGGGTCAGCTTCTGGAAATACCACTAAGGAACTTAATGCCTTAGTCTGAATGTTTGTATCTGACTCCAAATTAATTTGTTGAGACCCTAATCCTTAATGTGATAGTATTTGGAGACTGAGGCTTTGGGGGAGTAATTAGGGTGAGATTAGGTCATAAGGGTGGGACTCTCATGCTAGAATTGATGACCTTACCAAAAAAAAAAAAAAGAAAAAGAGAGAGAGACATGAGAGCTCATTCTTCTTGTACTCACACACAGACAATGTCACGTGAGCACACAGGGGAAAAGCCATTGTCTATAAGACAGGGAAAGAGTCCTGACCAAGAACTAAATCTACTGAAACTTTGATCCTTAGACTCTTCAGCTTCTAAAACTGCAAGAAATAGACTGTGTGGCTTAAATAAGAGCCATTTATCGTACTTAGTTATAGCAATCTGAGCAGACAATGTATATACATATAATGGATACAGAATTTCATTTTGTACTCTCTATATCAGACTATTTCCTGCTTATTATTATTATTTATCACTATTTTTAAACAACTTTTATTTCTTCACTTTATGTTGTTTGACAGTATACATTTTGGTAAGCTCTCACAATTCATTTGAATTGAAACTAGACCTAAAGACAAGAACCATGTCCCGTGAAGGTTTATATGTAATCATATCCTGTCTCATTTGTATACAAGTATTTTTCTAGTTTTTAATAGTCTTGTACATTACACAGCTCTAATGGGTATTGATTGAATGCATGAAGGTATGAGTTAAGGTATATGAAATATATGTGAATGTCCAAGTTCTAATAGTGTTGACAAAGATCAGAAACAAGTCTTCTAATTCTTAAATTAATGAAGAAAAAAGGGAAAACATCATTTATCCAGTCCTTTTGGTGTTTTGAACTCTGTGTAGTATACTTTCTATAAACTATCATATTTAGTAATCTTACATGATCAGACTATATACTTTTATATAAAGATGAAAAAGTTGAGATTCACTGGGGCCAAAAGGAAGTTTATACCTCTAGCACACTGAAGAGTAGAAATTTGGATATGTAAATGCCATCGAAGATATTATGTTTCATAAAAAAAGTTATGGAGAAAGTGCAGCGTGGGTGCCTGGGTGGCTCATTCAGTTGCATGTCCAACTCTTGGTTTCAGCTCAGGTAAATCATCTCAGGGTTGTGAGATCAAGTCCAGTATAGGGCTCCACACAGAGCATGGAGTCTGCTTGACATTATTTCCCTCTGCCGCTCCCCAGCTCGGGTTTTGTCTCCCTCCTCCACCCCCCGTTTTTCTCAAGTAAATAAAATCTTAAAAAAACAAAAGTAGTACAATAGCATAAAGCAGAGAGAGGACTTACGTATAACAAATTACGATATAGCATTTAGGTTATATAATGAAATTTGGGTAGAACTTGAACTATAAGTAGAAGAGGAAGAGGCAAGTAAATATAATTTGGATATATTAACATCCTCTGAGAATTTTATGGTCATAAAAATTGGTCATAATTAAAGCAAATTAGGGATTCTTTCCATATCACTCCCAAGCTAAACACTTAATTGCGTTTTATGGGTTTTCTTCACAATTATGGAGATTAACTGACAGTCTGTATTATATAAAATAGTAACTCAGATGAAAGATCTAGAGTATGTGGGGCGCCTGGGTGGCTCAGTGGGTTAAGCCGCTGCCTTCGGCTCAGGTCATGATCCCAGGGTCCTGGGATCGAGCCCCGCATCAGGCTCTCTGCTCGGCAGGGGGCCTGCTTCCTCCTCTCTCTCTGCTGCATCAGGCTCTCTGCTCAGCAGGGGGCCTGCTTCCTCCTCTCTCTCTGCTGCCTCTCTGCCTACTTGTGATCTCTGTCTGTCAAATAAATAAATAAAATATAAAGAAAGATCTAGAGTATGAATGCTTGGTTTGAAACTCAGACCCACCCGTCATTCACTTAAACAAGTTACTTTGTCTCTATGTACCTCAGTTCTTTGTCTAAAAATGAAGCTCCTTCTGCTTCCTGTATTCAGTCATATAAGCCTTGAACATGGCATAAGACAGTACTTGGCAATTATATACTTTTATTTTCTTTTCCATTATCAATTACTTTGAGAATTTTTCTGATATTTTGTAAACAGTTATTTTCTATTTACAAAGCTATTTCCTTCTAAAAATTCTCTGGATGGAAACCATAAGCAGTTTCCTTTACATTCCCCTAGCTTTGAAAATGTGGTATCCAATGGGTTTGAAATTAATTTCTCTAAGCCTACCATACTAGTCAAATAGACAAGAGTTGTAGGCCATGTTCAATTTTGTCTTAACATTACCTATTATCAGTGAAGTAAAGTACTCTCTCAGGTAGGTTCTATTTTTATTCAATCTCCTTTTTGGTCTTTGCTTGAGGATACAATAAAAGATAAGAATCTTGGGGGAGGAGAGAGAAAACTGAATAGGAAGTCATCAAAGGAAGAAAAACCATGAGAGAGTTTTAAATGACTGATGGTTGCTAGAGGGGAGGTGGGTAGGGGGATAGGGTAATTGGGTGATTGATAATAAGGAGGGTACGTGATAGGATGAGCTCTGGGTGTGTTATATACAACTGATAAGTTATTGAACACTACCTCTGAAACTAATGATGTATTGTGTTGGCTAATTGAATTTAAATTAAAAATAAATAAATAAGAACCAGGATTTACTTTGGAAAAAAAAAAAAAAAAGATCAAGAAGCCATCATGAGAATGTATTTCCAATCCCCTGGGGAAATTTTACAATTCAAAGACTTAGCATTGTCAAAGACTTTGATATAGAAACCAGGAACTAATGTATACTAATGACTGTACTTTTGAATTGTTTAAGCAATAAAATATGCAAAAACCTAGGACCAGTTTTCAGAGTCAATAGTGTTGATAATCTTTAAAAGAATGGATGCCTGAGTGTCTCAGTTGGTTAAGCATTTGACTCTTGATTTTGGCTCAGGTTATGATCTGAGCCTCCTGGGATGAGCCCTCCCTATTGAGCAGGGAGTCTGTCTATCTCCCTATTCCCTGCCCCTCCCCTTGCTCCCTCTCTGTCTCTCTCTCTCTCTCTCTCCCTTTCTCTCTCAAATAAATAAATCTTTAAAAAATATATTTTAAAAAAGTATAGCAAAGTCATTCATTACCTGAAGAAGTACATATGCAAAATATTTTAATCATCAATTCATTTACTGAAATTTAACATTTAGAAGACCCAGATTTTGCTTAAAGTTTCTGTATACTTCATACTCTTACTCTCCACTAAGTAATTTTTTATTCCAAAATAAAGTCCCCATATGCCTATGTACAATAAGCCAGATATTGTGTTAGATGCAAAGTTATAAGTCATCATCAGAAATTATCCAGACCTTTAAATAATCTCACAAAAGAGAATAAAGAAATTAACAAATAAGGTATCCTGTGACAAGCAGGAGGCTATGGGAATATGAAGAAAATACATACCAAATTGGTGGTGCCTGGGGGCAGGGAGGAAGCAAACATCTTAGGTCAGTGTAAATCTTGATTAGGTTAAGCATTTGCTACTTACGCTAACATAGGTGAATGAGAAAGTGTAGTTGGTTCTACCTATCTGTCAGCTGTCATGCCTCACTTGATCTAAAGTCTTTAACCAGACTTTTAAAAAACTTCTCCTGTAATGATTATCTGACATTCTTTCTCTGTACCAAGTATGAATTTTTTAATTACCTAGTAAGAGGCCACTTCCCCTGCAGTAAGACTATACTAGGCTTTTGATCAGTGTTTCTTCCAAGTAGTAGATGACGGCTTGCCAGACAGATAGATACAAAGGCAAATAGCTGTAATATGACTGTGTCTGAAACTTCAAGTAATTTGGTTTGTGTTTTTGACTAAGGGTTAGTAGTAAATTTAGGAAAGTAAAAATTGTAGTTGTTGAAGTGCTTTGTTTGAAAATAAAAAAGTCCAGAATTTTCCCTATAGTTCATGAAGAGCTATTGAATAATTTTAAGAGGAAGGAGACAATTATGGTCATATCTTCTAGTTAAAATAATCATGAAAATTGTCTACTATATTCAAGAGCAGAGGGAGCAGTGCTAAGTTAACCCCAGTATAATCCAAATATAATTATCAAAGCACTTAAATATTAACAATACTTCGTTGCTGGCATTTGATACCCAAATCATAATTAAGTGTCTCTGATGAGTCTCAGTAATGCTCTTGCTATGATGGTTTAAATCAGACCCCATATAAGGTAGGCACATTATTTGATCATTATATGAGTTAAGTCTCTTGCTATGCAGTGGTGTCTGCTTTATTGTTTTTACTTTCTACTATTGCTTATTACAAAATCTGGATCAATTCTTTTAGAATGTCTCATATTTTATATTTATATTTTTCATTTTTTCTGGTGTCATTCAAATGATTTCTCTACCTTCTGGGTTTCATGTTAAAAGAAATTAAGTTTAGAAGCTTGACATGTACAGATTCAACTTTTTAAAGACTAAGAATGTTTTTATTAAGATGTACAGCTGAATTCATATATGATATAAATTCATCATTTATGTAAACACTGAGCAGAGTCAAAACAATTTATGAACTGCTTTTTGGTTTATAATGAGATGTGCTCTCTTTTGTTTCTATGTTTGATTTTATTTCTTATTCTTTGGTAAAAAAGTTGCCTGAAAACCATGAGAGATAACAGCGTACCCTAAAACAGATTGATGCAGTTATTAGGAAAAAATGGTTTTGGTTTTCTCTGGGTGTTTCTTAAACTTGTCATTTCAACTCCAAATGGTGCATGTTCTTTCTGTCCCTGGGTCATGGCAATTGCTACACTTCTGTTAGCATCTCCAATAGTTAAACAAAGATAGTACCATTTTTCTCATACTAATTTCTATCTTTCTTTTGGGTAAAACCCAGTTCCCAGAGGAGCCAAAATGACTATTAAGGCTACTATCTCTCTTTGACATGACATCTGCTGAATGTTAGAATTATCAGTGGAAATGAACATTTAAGCAACTTCACATCAGACAGCAGAGGAAGAATTATTCATATAATAAAAAACAAGTTAGGTAACATGTGAAAACTCCTTCTTCACCAGTTTTTGTTTTCAGTTGGCCTACACCCTCCGAAAAGAATTAATTCCATGTATTAATTTTGCCAACTTTTGATAACCAGCAAGCCTTTTCCTAAGTGAATACATGATTGACCTACATTTGTAAAGTGTTTACTCATTTTTTAAATTATTTTATGGACTAATTCATTAGACATGTAAAGCTCTAGCTGTTTCATGCGATATTTGAACAATAATCAGAAGAAATTATAGATCCAATGTGAAGATGAAGTGAGAAGGCAAAAGATGTCATGGGCAGCACAGCAGTGATAAATTTGGGGGGACAGTGGGGCCACAGGGTAGGAGAGTCTAGCAATGGGGGTAACAGAAATGGACAAATTCATGTGGGCCTTGTTTCACTTTGGTCTGGTGCCAGTCTCGCTCCCTCTGTCCCTCAGATTCCCTTTCTCTTAAACATACTGCTCACAGAGAGAAACGGGCATATGACCCTTCCATTGACATTACTGATCTGTTATATTTACTCAGAAAGTCCATTCATCTTCTAAAGAAATGCTTTATGAGAAATGTGTTGCTCTTTGAGGTGATTTCAAGGTTAAATCTTTTGTGTGAATGAATATCCAAGTTCTAAATTCATTAGCACATTTATACAGGGTACCATTAATTTTTGAGGGTGTACTCTGGAGTATAAGAGTAACGCATAGAGTTAAAGAAATTATCTTTTTCAGTGCAATTCTAAGGCTTGCTTTCATGGTACCTTTTCTCAGTGAAAGTCAATATTCTAAATGTATGTCTTATAAAGTTGTATCTGGTGAATCTCTGTTGGAAATGTTTTTGTGGTGTATGTATATGAGAAATTTAGTTTAAAGATAAAAATGTAATAGAGTTTGACAATGGGGAAGTCAATATAAGACTCATGGGACATATTATATAATTAAAATTTACTGTATATAGATAAAACATCATTAGACATAGGGATAGAATTTTAGGTCAAGATTAAATCCTTCTACCAACTTGGACAGCTTTGGTTCTAAGACATTATTTTAAACTTTTGATGAAAACTTTGGGATAAAAAGGGATGGAAGATTATCTTTTAATGAGGATTTGTATAAGTCCTTGGTTATTAAAGTCATTAAGTCAGTGTCTGTCATCAGCATTTATTAAAAGTATCTCCCAAGGAGGAAAAACAAATTGTTGAGCCATTTTGCAAGTTAAAGAAGAAGGAAGTGCATCAGTCTAACCAGAAAATTTTAATACTATTACTAAAACATATTGAAAACTTTGAGATTAGTATAACTGATTAAAATCCACTTATAAATTCAAATGGTCTCTGAATGATTGTTTTGAAACTTGCCTTACTTTATGTTCTCCTGAGTTATAATTACAGATAATTCAAATTTTGGTCGGCTTTTGAGTCTCTCAGATAAAATTTATCCATATATATATATATATATATATATATATATATATATATATATTTTAAGTTTGGACTAACTTGACATTATGATTGCTTAATATAACGCGAGCTCTCAAAGTCGTAATTTCAATAATTCCAGCCAACCATTTTGGATGAGCCAAAGTCTGTGGAAGATGAAATAGTTCTGAGAAAATAGATTTGTTCTTTTATAGAGGCAGAAGGTGTATGTAAATCATTCTCTCTGGATTCATAAAAATCAGGTTGAGCAACTGTCTTTAATATCTCAACAGTGATAAAATCAGTAAGGGCTGCTTGTTTTACATAATAGTCATCCAGGGGTTTATTTCTACCTTTTCAGTTGTGGTTTAAATATAATAAAGTATATAGCATGACAAATTTTTGTTTAGAAATATTTTTCATATACAGTGTTCCTTAAACTGGAATGTGCATATAAATTAACTGTATTAAAAATTTGAATTCCTATACCACACTGCCAGAGAATCTGATTAGTTCTGAGGTGACACCTAAAAATACACATTTTAACAAAATTTTCTCAGCTCTAAATTGAAATTTATTATATAGGCTGTATGGATTATTAGAGTGACTAGATTGTACAATGTTTTTAGTTACTTGAAAATCTTTATTAGATAGCTTGTATTTTTCAAGAACTAAATAATTTTATATTCTTAATTTCTAAAATATCTCAGTAGAAACATAATAATATAAATGAAGACCCTGGAATCTATAACTACTTCCAGCTATAAGTACTAGTTCTATAACTTACTAATGGCTTGATCTTTTACAGGGTCTTAACCTGAAATAGATGTATCAGATACACTAAATAAATGGATTTCTACTCAAAGTGGTTAGTTGTGGTAGGGAGGAATTAAATACAGAGATTCTAACACATGTTTGGCTTATAGTAACTAGTCGGTAAATCTTAATCATTAATTCTGTGAAATACCCACCACAGTATAACAGACACTAAATAGACCATGGTTTCTATTTTAATAATTCTTATTAACTAGATTTATTTTTGGAGAATTTCAAATCCAAGAAGAAAACAACTTGTTTTAATGGCAACCTTGAAATGTTTATTACTACATAATTAGGAATAAAATGCACATGTATTTGTTTATATGATAACTTAAAATATGCACAGACTTCTATTTCACTAGTGGTCAATATTTGCTGTTTTGGGCAATCAGATCTCTATGAAAAACTAAAAAGTCAAAATGGGATAATGAACTTGAGTTGTTTAAGATTTTGGAGAGCAACCAAGAGAGAAATTATTTACAGAGCCATTGGCCACTTTGGGGGAAAGAACCCCAGTATTATGACTTGATAATTGCTACCTCTTTTCATTTTGAGGCATTTGCTAATCAAGAGCTGGCAGCTGAGAGGATGAGAAGCCAAAGCAAATAGTTGCCAGTCATAAACTCTAGAAGACAAAATTGGACATCAGGCCTGGCAAGTTTGAGAAGCTCTTGTAAATGCCATATGTGATCAGTTGAGATCTCTGTTGAGCTATAAGCTAAAAGTAAAAGTGAAATTGAAATAGATAGGTCTCACAAATTCCAAAATTCAGCGCAGGTTCTTTTTTTTTTTTTCTTTTTTTTTAAGATTTTATTCACTTACTTGACAGACAGAGATCACAAGTTGGCAGACAGGCAGGCAGAGAGAGAGAGGGAGAAGCAGGCTTCCTGCAGAGCAGAGAGCCTGATGTGGGGCTTGATCTCAGGACCCTGGGATCATGACCCCAGCTGAAGGCAGAGGCTTTAACCCACAGAGCCACCTAGGCACCCCTCAGTGCAGGTTCTTAATTTGATTAAGACACCATTCCCTTAATTTCTTTCAGTAAATTGTGGAGAAAGAATATATAATGAGTGCTTCAGATTATCCTTAGGATTCTTGTTACAAAATATCCCATAATTATTTAAAATAAGCAAACAACAAAAAGAAAATAGTTGCACAATATCAGACCCATAGAGGGTTCATGTTATTAGGTATATTAGACAAATATTCTAAAACAACGAGCTAATATGATCAAGGGATTAAAAGACAAGCTGAAAATTTTCAGCAGAGGGCTAGAAATTTTATCAAATCAGGTGATATTGCAGAAGTAAGTAAAATCCCTGAGATTAAATAGTCAATATGTTTAATAATTTATTAGATGCAAATGACAATGAGAAGGAAATTAATAAACTAGGCAAAGATAGAAGATAGTATGCAGCTAAAAATTCACAAGTAACAATCTTAAAACCTATAAATGAAAGACTAAAGTAATAAAATGCTCATATTTTAATATGCCTAATAAATAATTTAAAATAACATAGAGATAAGAAAACGTAATAAGGAAAAATTAAATGGTAAGTGACCACACAAACAGTATCCAAAACTGCTGAAATCATTTTGTAAAAAATGCTTGTCACAAAGCAAGTCTCAATAAATGTTGGAAAATTAGAGTAGATATTTTTTTCACAGGGAAATCAATCTTTAAATCATATTTTCAAAAGAACTAGAAGAGAGATCTTTATATATTTGGAAATGAAGATCTGTTCATCTAAATCTCATTAAAATTAAAGTTAAGTATTTTGAACATTTTTAATAAAATATAACTTATAATACGTGTGGTAGATAGAGCTGCACTTAAAGGATATTTATATGTGTGTATGTGTATATATAAATATATACACATACTACATATTATACATAAATGCATATAATAGAAAATAAAGTCAGAATTAGTGATTAAAACATCCATCTCAAAATTAGAGTAACATTAATTTCAATGAAAATAACATAAACATGGATGAATATAAGAAATGTAGATGTAATATAGAGTTTTAACAATGACAAAAAATTTATTCTCTCAATTTGGTAACAAAATTGCTAAACTTCTGGTAAGACTGGTTAAAGAAATATTAAAGAAGGCATAAATTGCCAAGTCCAGGAATGAAATATAAGATTTCACTGTAGACTTCATACACATTAAAAAAATAATATCTGTTATAAAACATTTTATCAGAAATTTTAAAATTTAGGTAAAACTGAACAATTTATGGAAAAACAATGAAACAGTTGCAAACATTCTAATGAAAATATTAATAAATGAAATCTAGCAATATATATTACATCTAACCTAATTGGTATAGTTGGTTTAATATTTAGGATTTTAAAAATTGATCAATTATATCATTTCAATAAATTCAAATACAAATTTTGAAATTCAAGATGTGAATCATAGTATCTAGAAAAATTCCTGCAGTATCATACTTATTGTAAAATAATAGATTTTACTAAGATTGGAAAGAAGACATACTTCTATTAAGCTGCCCCCCCCCAAAAAAGAAATACACAAGGATTGTAAAGAAAAAAATAACTAATTACAGATGACATGATTTTATTGTACATGATGAAATGACAAAATAATTCAAAGGTGGCTTAATAAACTTAATAAGTTTAATCAGTGGTGCTTTAAGGTAGCCATGTATATTGCTATATACCAGAAATAAGCAAAGAATAAAATGTAAAAAAAATACAGTACCATTAAAATAATTAAATAAGTAATCATTTGCCTGATTGTTTGATAACCTTCACGCAGAAAACTGTAAGTAATAGTGATAGTTATTCCAAAATTTAGCATATGCAGAATTATATATTATGTTTCAGGAATGAAGGCTTTATGTTGAAAATATGTTATTTGTTCTCAACTGATATGTAGATACAATGAAATCTCTTATCAAAATTATAATTGGTTTTGAGGATTGTTGTAATTATTGATGTTAAAAGCTTACTGTAAAATGTATATAAATGTATCAAAATTTAAAAACTCAAAGTTCAAAAATAGCCAAGATAATCTTAAAGACCAGGAAAAGGAGAATAATAGTAGGCCTCTTAGGAAGAGGAAGAAGAGGAAAATCCAGAAGGACTTATATTCCGAGTGTGTTTTTTTATGACACAAAAGTAAGGAAAACATTGTATTAACACAAGGATAAAAAATTGGATCAGTGAAACAGTGTTCAAAAATGGGCTCACATTATAGGGACACTGGAATAATGAAGATGGCATACGAAAGATTTAAAATGGTCTTTAGCAACTCGTGTTTCTTCAGTTGAATATCTTGTGAAACCAAATGAATCCTTATTTATACTGTACACATGTATCAATTTCAGTTAGATTGCATATCTCAGTATGAAAGTAAAATAAAACTTCTAGATAACAGTGTAAGAAAAGCATGGTCTTGAGGTAGGAAACTATTTCTATAGCAGGATATGTGGTATGCTATCATAAAGGAGAAGTTTGGCAAAGTGAACTACATCAGACTTAAGAGTATGGGTCCATCAAAGGGTTAAAAGTAGTGTACCAAATGCTAGAAATATTTGCAACTTTATAATGAAGGACCTTTCTAGATTTTACAAATAGCAGGTAAAATCTATTCAGAATTCGCAAGATAGAAAAAGGGCAAAAGATTAGAAATGCATTTTACCACTGATAGCAAAATTGTTAATAAAAATAAATGCTGTTTAAATTTATGTCATAAATGTACAAATTGTAACCACAATTTGATACTATTGCACTCTTATAAATGACAAGTTAGAACTGACAAAATGACTTATAGAATTGAGAGTTCTCGTACACTGATGATAGAAGTATAAAATGCTGTATTCAATTTGGAAAACGGTTTGGCAGGATCTACTAAGACTAAGCATGCTCATCCTTTGTAACCCAGCAATTTCCTTCCTAAGGACAATATATTTCACCAAACAGAATTGATTGAATGTATGTCATCATCCTAATAGCAAACAGTGAGAGACACCTTAACATTATCAGCAGTAAAATAGATGCATGAATGAGTGATTCCATCATACAATGGAAGCAGTATAAGGCCACAAAACGAATAAACTACAACTACTTATAACTGTAAATCACACATGCTTTTACACATTGAGCATACCTCAACTGTCCTGCTTCCACCATCTACATCTCTAGTCCTCAAGTCTAAAATTAGCTGAAGAGAATGGGGGAGGTGTGGGAAAATGGCCCAAAAAGGAAATCCTTGGAATTTACTCAAGGTGCCTGTATAGAGCATTGGGAAACTGGTCCAGTCCTTCTCCAGTACCCACATAGCCACATCTTTTCCACTCCTGCAGCTCTTGGGTACTTACTGGCCTGTCTCCTCTATTTCCCAACCTCTCTTCTGTTTTTTATCCTCACCGCCTCCCTCTATCTGCAGCCAATTATTGGAGTATTCATACTCCACTGTCATATGAGACTTGTGTGATATAATTATATCCAGCAGGGGACATTGTCCCAGCCTCCTGGACTTGCTGAGCCCCCACGCACTAGCCCTAACTTTCCTAGGTCACTTCTCTAAAATTAAGGATTTTTTTTTTCCTCTATGAAATTCAGGTGACAAAATGATGGTATTGGGTGGCAGGATAATGGTTAACTGTGAAAGGTGAGAGTGGAAGAGGATATGAGGGGCTCCAGAAGTGTTCGTTGTAGTCTGTTTCTTTTTTTTTTTTTTTAAGATTTTATTTATTTATTTGACAGAGAGAAATCACAAGTAGATGGAGAGACAGGCAGAGACAGAGAGAGAGGGAAGCAGGCTCCCTGCTGAGCAGAGAGCCCGATGCGGGACTCAATCCCAGGACCCTGAGATCATGACCTGAGCCGAAGGCAGCGGCTTAACCCACTGAGCCACCCAGGCGCCCCTATTCTGTTTCTTAATTTGAATGCCAGTTACATAGGTCAGCTCACTTTCTGAAAATCTGAGTTAGACTTACATAATTTTTTCACTTTTCTGTTTATATGTTATACTTCAAATAACAAGTTCATGAAAGAAACATTAGTTTTTTTGCTGCAAAAATACATATTTTGACTAAGTCTTGCAACAGGATATTAACAAGGTGAAAACAAAGAGGTGATATTCAGAGAATAACCAGTCACTTAATTTATTAACACAAATGGTGTTTGAATAACTACAAAATGCCAAGCACTATGTAAGGTATTCACATTATGAAAATAATCCCTATCGTTAAATTGGATGATCTAGTTGATATACAAAAATAAGCAGAATCAATAAATAATTCCAAATATAGAGGTAATGAAAAGGGTAACAAAGAAGGTAGTGCAGTAGAGAATAATAAGGTGTGTGAGATATTTATAGGTAGTTGTCCGTATGTCATTAAAATTTTGAGGAATCATAGATTAAGGTGATAACAAATCTGACATTAAAAACCAAGTAAACAATGTTTCTTAACTTTGCTAGATTTTAATTTGTTTGAAATTATGTTCACTACGCTGGTTTACCCTGTTTTAATATTTGTGTAAGTGAAAGGTATCTGGTTCAGCTGTTGCCTCTTTATTTGCTTATAATTTACAAGCATAAGGCTCATATTTCTTATATATGAGCAAAGGAACAAGACACAAAATACTTCACATATATTTCAGTTAAACAAAGTCCAACACAGCAAAATGATGCTGTGTTACTATTCTGCATGGTGGTTAGAGGGGGTAGTCATTGAAAGGGCTCAATAGGGATATCTGGGTGGCTTAGTCAGTTGGGCATCTGGCTTTGGCTCAGGTCAAGATCCCAGAGGTCTGATACCGAGTTCCGCATCAGGCTCCTTGCTCAGCGGGTAACCTGCTTCTTCCTTTGCCTGCCACCCCCCCACCCCCCACTTGTGCTTTTCCCCTCTCTCCGGCAAATAAATAAATAAATAAATAAATAAAAGTGGGGTCTTGGTAGGTGAGCCTCCAGTGTACCAGTAATTTTCTATTTATTAGCCTGTGTGGTGGTTACATAAAATTTCACTTTTTATTTTAATTCATCAAATAATAAACATACACAATTATTGTTCTATGTATATACATTTTAGTAAATTAGTTTAAAATTGTTAATTTGAGAACCACACAAAATGAAAATCACAGAAAAGTTATGGCAGTGCAATTTTCAAAACTACTTGCATTGAGGGATGGGGAGAAACAAAAGTTGATTCCCTCAGCCAGTCATCCATAAGTGGAAATTGTCTTTATATCATCAATGTATGATCTTGTTCTGTGCTACAGTTTTGAAGGTAAAAATGACGCCCTATGTATGATTTTTTTTTCCAAGAATGTAGTACATTCCAAGTCACATCCTCAGAGATTTCAGGAGATACTATATTTTACAAATGTGTGACAGAAAATATCTCTGAAATTACCTTTCTCCCCCTCACAGAAATTATTAATTCTCTAAGATGACAGCTACTACATAAAATTAAGTAATGTACCCAGGTATATATATATTCTTGTGTATTCAGGTATATATATATATATATATATATATATATATATATATATATATATATTCAGGTATATATATATATTCTTGTGTATTCAGTACAAAATTTTCCAGTGGGTTAAGTGGAATCCCACTGTTTAGATGTATGAAGCAAAATAAAATAGCTTCAAATCTTGAATTTATGGTACCTTAAGTTGTAGATGGTAATAAGAAGTGGTTGGACTATGGTTATATTTTAAACATGAAGTTGAGAGGACTTGCTGATAGTTTTTATGTGAGGCAGAAGAGAAACAAAATACTCTACCATCTTTGCCTTGGACAACTGGATAAATGAAACTGTCATATTCTAAAATAGAACATTAGGTTTGGGGTGCCTGGGTGGCTCAGTGGGTTAAGCCGCTGCCTTCGGCTCAGGTCATGATCTCAGAGTCCTGGGATCGAGTCCCGCATCGGGCTCTCTGCTTGGCAGAGAGCCTGCTTCCCTCTCTCTCTCTCTCTCTGGCTGCCTCTCCGTCTACTTGTGATTTCTCTCTGTCAAATTAATAAATAAAATCTTAAAAAAAAAAACAAAAAAGAAACATTAGGTTTTTGCGTACATCCAGCAAAGAATTCTGGCTCAAATATTTTTAAGTTTGTGAAGCCCATTAACATCAAAAATGGAGTCTTGGAGTTGCATAAGGAAGTGGTCACACTAAAAAGGTAAATTTGAGTGTTATCACTCTATATCAAGTGATCTGAAGAGAGTAAGATGATAGGGTATCAGGATGCCGGGTAGAGTCAGAATTTTGCCTCAGCCTAGCCTAGCTGGGAGGGTGTGGATATTACATTTACATTGTATGATCACAGTAATGCCTGTATCATAGGATTTTTCAAAGAATTACTGAGATGAAGATGTCTATCAAGATGGATTACAACTGAAGTTTCAGATTTAAATGCTTGACAAACAGTAACTTTAATTAAGTTGTTAATGACTTGACAACATGCTTTAATATCTCCAAAAGAACCTTCCAACATCTATCCTCAAGAGACCACCACCAAAAGTTAGAGTGAAAGAAAGAAAAATTGGAGATAATCAATTAAAAAATAATATTCTAACCATTAATGCTTCCTGCAATGTCACCTCTAAAAATGTATCAAAGCAGGTCAACTAGCTGAAGAGTTGTTCCAGAGTAATATTCTGAGGAAATGGAAAATAGATTCAGCACTTGTGTTAGCAGGAAGATGGAGAAATAAAGACATAGGTAGACGTTAGAACACACCATAGGAAGATTACTTCTCCTGCAAGGGGTTTATCACTTGGAACATTTATAACCATATGTTAAAACATTTCTAAAGTCTTGTATAATTGTATGTATATGGGAAAATACTGCCCAATACTAGACAGATCATTAAAATCATCATGAACTCTTAGGCACCTAAAGAACGGAATCCTTTACATTAGAGGTAGGGAAAGTAGGAGAGTGGCAGATACTTGTTAGGCTTTATATCTTAGTAATATCCTGAGGGTTTATTATTTAGATAAAAATTATTTAAAAACACAACAGACATGCAGTTAATACATTTCTAAATATGTTTGTGTTATTTAAAAATAATGTATATATCATATATTATTATAGAAGTTATTGGTAATTTGAGTATTAAATTTTGAAAGCAACTTTAAAACATTCATTTATAATAATTCTTCTTACCCTGCCTCTTTTCTCTGTTCTTACTTTCCCAGCATCCAAGAATATTATGATGCTGTCCACTCATGTAATCAGCTGCTGTGTTGTACAGTGAAATATTTGCAGGATAGCTGCATGCTAGAAGAAAATCACAGGTAACAGTGCCAAACAATGTATATAAAGAAGCATACTTCTACTCTCAAATTCCAGTGGAGTCTATTAATATTTTTATGAACTCAGAGTTAGAAAAAAAAAAACAGTGCATGATTTTGAAAACTGGGTTGCTCAGAAAAAAAAGTAAAAATATCAAGAAAGGGAATGTTACATAGCAGAGCAGATTGTAAGGTACAAAATAAAGGAAACACAGGGCAGAAGGCTGAAATAAAATTTCAGTAAAGATGGAAAATATAGACTCTGTTCTCCTAATGCAGGTTACTAACGTACCAGAAAGTCTGTACATAATAAGGAAACTACATTGTGAAATCTTCAGTGCTTTGAAAAATTTAACTACCAGTATTTTGGCTTGATCTTTCATTTTCTAGAATCAGAGGATCTTATAAATGTTTGCCTTTTACTTTTGACATTTCTCATGAGCAAAAGAAAACTATAGGATACAAGAACACATATTCTGGAGATAATTCTGACAGCTGCTGATACAAAAGTGAGAAAAGCCATTGGAGACCATAGACATGATAGAGATTGAGTGCGTTTTATGATATGGATGTGGATGATCTAAGTTGGGAGTCTAAGACTCAGCAGCAAAGATTTTAAGCAGAAGTTCAAGTGCACAAAGGAGATGGGAAACTAGCAGACACACGATTTTTAGGAAGAATGCTGTAGGAAATGGTTTACAGTTTTGTTACGAGAGCAGATGAGGACTTTTAGAAATGTGGGAACTCAATAATAGATAATCCTTTGTTATCCAGAGTCTGCCTTCTATTTTCTGGAAAGTTTTAATGGTACTTGAATTATCAGGGGAGAAGCTGATATCTGGTTTATTTTCTTTCTTTCTTTTTTTAATTAATTAATTTATTTGACAGACAGAGATCACAAGCAGGCAAAGAGGCAGGCAGAGAGATAGGAAGGGAGGGAAGCAGGCTCCCTGCAGAGCAGAGAGCCAGAGCAGGGCTCAATTCCAGGACCCTGGGATCAGGACCTGAATTGAAGGCAGAGGCTTTAACCCACTGAGCCACCCAGGTGCCCCTCTGGTTTATTTTCTGATATTAACATTCTTTATCAGGTTCTCAGAGGATTTTGTCTTGTTCGGATGAAAGTTATAAGTCACATTGCTTACTAATTTAATTGCAATGATGCCATTTTCTAATATCAGTAATTAATACCAGTCTCTACCATTACTTTATATACAGCTACATTTTCAGAATGAATTTAGATAGATAGACAAACATATATTTTCAGAATGCATGTACACACACACAAACTTTTGGGAACTCCTTTCAAATCTTCTAAGTTGTCGAAGAATTGAAAACATCACTCTAGCAGATTTGGATATAATGTGGATAAAAGGATTACTAAACTACTGATTAAAGCCTTGTGGATTCCACTGTATTAAGTTCCGAGTATCACTGTTTAAGAAGTATACTATAGAACTAAAATATGTTGAGGTAAGCGGCGGTCTAGGACCTTGCCACTCAAAGTGTGATTTGTGAACCAGAAGCATCAACATCACTGGTATTTACATATTCAAAATATTGACTCCACCCAAAATCTATAGTGATTATCAATATGATTCAGTCTGTATTTTCCAAAGGATAAAACTCTAATGAATGGATATAAATTATGAAAGATACTGACCATAAGATATGTAAAGCTTCTCAACATGTGAGAAACCCTCTTTGAAGTCAGATGCCATGTAAGAAACCCACCTATCTTGACACCTTCACGTTATGAGATAGTCCGAACCAGAAAGAAATAGAGGCCCTATAGAACCATTGTAGTACCAGGCTTTTCAGTAAAGACTGGATTTTCTAACAGCGCGGCCACATAAATGAGTATGTCCAGTCATGAGCCACCAGGCTGAATCCTGCCTATATTTCTGACCCAGATAATCATGAGCAAATAAAAATGATTTTTGTTTTGAGCCACTATGTTTGGAGTCATTTTATACAGCATTCGGTAAGAAAACATATTTCCCTAAAAAAATTGATTAAGAGGGGAATGACTACCTCCCAAGGATGTGTAAGCAAATCAGTTTGTTTTCTTCAAATCACATTTCTTTGATAAAATCAGTATCTGTTAGTGAATGCCTACTATCTGGTCTGACACGAAGCAGTCACCCTTAACCCAGAAACCATTTTTGAGCAGCATCAAGCTTTTGCAACTCAAAAAGTATGTGAATTTCTTTTCCTCCTCCTGGTTCCTACACGTCCCTGATAGATATCTGTAGTCTAACAAGTTCATTCCCATCCTTTAAGAATCCTTGAATATGTATCCACTACGAGACTTTGATACCCATTCAACTGATCTTAGTCAAAGGGAGGTGACTCTTCCCCTGATCTTTTACATACCACATACCCATCTCTCTCACAGCATGTTTTTAAATAATTGTACATATAATTACCTCCCTTATTATACTATGAATTTTTTGAGAGTAGGTTGTTTTATCATGTATAGCCTTATGTAGAACATTTTTAAAACCCTAAGTTGAATTGGTGCTCAAAGAAGACTGATAGAGACAGACCAACAAATAAATAATGGCCTGTGAATGAAATAAATGAATCCTTCCCAAACCATACAGTTTATAATAAAATTGCTTCTTGCTCTGGTTCCTAAACAGAATATTTTGAATAAAAAAAGAAATATTTTTGTTTGCTTGAAAAAATTTTTAATATTTGACCACTGACTAGCAAATATGGAACTTAAATAATTAGAAGCTTGGATATTTAGATGACCTGCAATTTTTATCAGTACTTTTATTTTTAAAGATTTTATTTATTTATTTGACAGAAATCAAGTAGGCAGAGAGACAGCCAAAGAGAGAGAGGGAAGCAGTATCCCTGCTGAGCAGAGAGCCTGATGCGGGGCTCGATCACAGGACCCTAGGGTCATGACCTGAGTCGAAGAAGGCAGAGGCTTAACCCACTGAGCCACCCAGGCACCCCTGTATCAGTACATTTCTGATTCATAGTTTCAACTGGGTAAAGATCACAACATGTATTTAAAGTAACTATTGTAATATGGTGCTACCTTGTCTCATTTGTTATCCAAAGAACTGAGAAATTAAGCTTTTTCCAGTTTTTAATGTGCATTGTCATTATAAGTTATATTTTAAGAATAAAATGCAAATGATTGACTGAAATTTAATAAAAATCTGTTTATAGTTTTCATGTTTAATCTTTAAGGTGAGTAAATATTACATACATTTCTATTTACTTTATATAAATCCAGTATCAGACATGCTGAGGATTTATTGTTTATTAAAATCAGTTTGGGGGAGCCTGGGTGGCTCAGGGGGTTAAGCCTCTGCCTTCAGCTCAGGTCATGATCCCAGGGTCCCTGGGATCGATCCCCACATTGGGCTCTCTGCTCTGCGGGGAGCCTGCTTCTTCCTCTCCTTTCTCTGCCTGCCTCTCCCCCTACTTGAGATCTCTATCAAATAAATAAATAAAATCTTTAAAAAATCAGTTTGTAATTTGATTATGGTGTTTCTCTGATATTCAGAGAAGCTTTCTCATCATGTACATTTGTTTAAATATTAGATAGAAAATTCAGGCATCAATTTCAATTTGACCATTTTAAAACAAAGATAAATCTTTAAAACAATCCACATATATAGAGGAAAAACAAAATTCTATATAAAAAAAAAAAAAAAAAAACAGAAAAGCTACTTCTTTGTCTTTAATATACTTTTATAGCAGAAGAGCTTGCCTCAAGTTGACTTTGTCCTGGCAGAATTCATATGTTCCAGCATATATGTGTGTGTTTGTGTGTGTGTGTGTAATTTATGTGTATTAATATTTACATATGTTAATATAATAGCCTTTCATGATCTTAGCACAGTAACAAGTCCCATGCCCAGCAGGTCTAATAAATTTATGACAGCGATTGAAGTATTGAAAATAGTATAGAGGTTTTTGGTTTTGGTTTTGTTTCTTTGATTTTGTTTTTTATAATTTAATTTTCTTATTACTTGTTTATGTCTTATTTATTTATTTATTTGAGAGAGAGAGGACAGGGGCAGAGGGAGAGGGATAATCCCAAGCAGACTCCCCAATGAGCACAGAGAT
This sequence comes from Mustela nivalis, assembly GCF_964662115.1. NCBI lineage: Eukaryota > Metazoa > Chordata > Mammalia > Carnivora > Mustelidae > Mustela > Mustela nivalis. The sequence goes on along the minus strand of NC_139034.1, from coordinate 65,358,835 downwards.
CAACGTGGAATCGATCACCGAACCTGAGCTGAAATCAAGTCAGATGCTCAACCAACTGAGCCATCTAGAGGCCCAAATAATTTGTAGTTTTTAAAATCATAATCATAATATTATAATGATTGAGCAGTGCCCTAAAAAGTGTAGTACTGTAAAACATCTAAGCATAAAAATATTGACTAGAAATTGCAAGTAACCTCAATATTTCCAATTTTTTTTCAAAATTAGTTCAAATGATTAAGGTTTATAATGAATATAATTAAAATCCATGTAAATTTTAAGTCCAAAATGCCAAAAATTGGCCACCTTATTTAAATGTAGAAATAGCTGATTCCCTTTTATTCAAATTGTTTTATTAGATGTAAAATTTGTTTATCTAAAACAAGAATACAAACAACTAACATTTAGTGAAGTATGTTATGAACACTTAAGATGTACTTATGAATGCATTAACACAATTTGTAGCAATCCAAACTGACAATTTATATTTAGAGTGATTTGATACTGACATAATTGTGTTGTCTTTAAGTGTATGAAAAATAATTGAATTAGGTTACAAACGAAATCTGTTAATTAGTTCCTATTCTTTGAAAAATCAAAAGACAGCTCCACAGGGAGTCTGCTTCTCTCTCTTACCTCCCCTCTCATTCTCTCTCACACACTCTCTCTCAAATAAATAAATAAAATCTGAAATACTAGAAAACAAGCTTCTAAAATATTATAAAAATCATAACTATATCATAATTTAATACTCCAATTAAGTTGAGAAACTTCTATATGTACACTATGATAAAGTTTAGATTTACTTAAATATTTATGCCATTGAACTCAAAGAAATTCACAAGGGAATATAAAAATACCTAGCTATGTATTTGCTCCAAAGCAAACATTAAAAATAGGATTAGTTATGTCTTATGTAATACGAACTAGGAGATATAGGTAGAACATAAATTTATACATGGATTACTGGCTCCATATTTTATTCTCTTTTGTTATTTGTATACTCCAAAACTGACCAAATCTAATTGGCTTTAACCACCACCTCTAAGATAATCCAGAATCTTTCTCTTCAGAGAAAGTTGTACATTCCTTCCCTCTAGAAGAGACTGTCTTACTCTAAATTTTATTTTTTATTTTTTTAAATTTTATTAATTATTTCGGGAGACAGAGATTGACCATAAATGGGGGGAAGGGCAGAGGAAGAGGGAGATAGAGAAGCTTAAGCAGGTTCCAGGATGAGGTTGGAGCCACAGGTGGGGCTCCATCTCACCACCCTGAGATCATGATCTGAGCTGAAATCAGGAGTCAGACATTTAACTGACTGAACAAGTCAAGTGCCCTTAAATTTTATTTTTAAATCAAATTATTTTTATGAAAATTTTACATGAAGAAGTTATTTTCAGTGTTTTAACTTAATTTTATTACCCTACATGTTTTCACAGATGTAAATGAACTATTTGACAGAAGTTAGATATTAAATGACAAATTGAAAACAAAAATACTCCTTTTTTAAAATCTTCCCTACTCGTCCTGATAAAATCTTCCTCCCAGTTACTGAACTTCCAAACCTAAAGTTATATGGACATTTTAATAGGGTGTGCAACATGATGATTTCATACACATGATGAAATCAAAGTTAACACATCCATTGCCTCATAGTTACCTTTTTGTTGTTTTTCCTGTGGTATCACAAAGACCCTGAAAACCAAAGCAATCTTGAGAAAGGAGAACAAAACTGGAAGCTTCACACTTTCTTTTGGCTAAGCTGTAGTGATCAAAATAGAATAGTACAGGGCGCCTGGGGGGCTCAGTGAGTTAAAGCCTTTGCCTCTGGCTCAGGTCATGATCCCAGGGTCCTGGAATCAAGCCCCACATCAGGCTCTCTGCTCAGCAGGGAGCCTGCTTCCCTTCCTCTCTTTCTGCCTGCCTCTCTGCCTACTTGTGATCTCTGTCTGTCAAATAAATAAATAAAAATCTTAAAAAAAAACACACACACAACAGAATAGTACTGGCATAATAACTGATACATAGGCCAATGGAACAGAATAGAGAGTTTAGAAGTAAACTCACACATACACAGTTGACTAACCTTTGAAAAAGGAATCAGAATATACAATGAAGAAGGGAAGTATCTTCAATAAATGGTGCTGAGAAAACTGGTGCTGAGAAAACTGTGTATCTATAAGCAAGTGACCCTTCACCATATACAAAAATTAACAGAAATGGATTTAAAAATTTAAGAACTGAAACCGTATTATAACTCCACCTAATCTTAAGCAGTTTTGATGCCCAGATGAATGTCCTTATATGATTATCACTGAAGTCATCCTTCATCTTCATGTTCCTTATTTCATTCATATTTCAGAATCTAGATCTTACTCAGTACACTGTATTGAATGTGTAGATGAATTAATAAGCTTCACATGTAGATAGTTAAAATCTTTTCCTATCTTGTGTCACTTTCTAAATGTATTCATAGTTACTTTTACCGTCATCAAAATTGCAAATTAGGCATATATTAATGAGTTGGAGTAAACTCACAAGATACACTTTTAATACTAAAAAGGCATTGGTCTCAATTTAGTCTACTAGTGACCAGTTAGATATATATTATGTATGCTGTGTTCATTTTAATACCTTTTAGAAATAGAGTATGGGACCTGAGCATAAAATGTTTCTGCTTAATTTGTGGTTTATGAGTTATTCAAATTTATTGAAAAATGGATAATTGACATAATTAGGGATACTGCATGTAAAATAATTGATTCTCTTTTTAAAAAAAAAAGGATATATGGGGAATCTCCATACCTTTGCAATTTTGCTGCTACCTAAACCAGCTCTAAAAAGTAAAGTCTTAAAAAATTATATTTAGATGGTAGTTTAGACAGATGTTTAACATTGTGTTCTATATATTAATTATGATTGGTATTATAGAGTAAAATATTAATGCAGACTAACTGCTACAACAAATAATATAAGTATGTAGAATATCTCAAATTAAAGTTTAAGTTTTGTTCACATTAAGCACTACGTGAACATAGTGGGGTTTTGTCTTACATGCAGTCATTCAAAGATCTAGTTTGATGACACTCTGACATTTTAATGAGAACCATCCAAGATTCCATAGAGTTGTGGTTTCTTTGGATTGAGAGATACTCAGCAAATGAGGAGGACATGGATCCTATGAATCTAGCACAATTGGCCAGTCTGTTCTTTGGGCCAGCAGCTATCTATGTATATGCTCTTCACTCTCTGTAATCATCTTCCAGAGCCCAATGCCCATACTCAGATACTGAGCATCAACCTTTTTTCTTCCTGAATGAAACTGAACCATGGTATCGTAGAAAACTTAACTACATTTCTAATTATTTCCTTCAGTATTGTGCCTTCTGATACACATACACACACGTACATAAACTATATGTATATGTTTACTCAGATACACATTACTTTTATAGAAATTTAAAACAAGGTAAACTGTACTTTTTATGGTATCTGAAAGTAAAAAGTATTACACAACATTTTACCAATTATCTTCATTAAGATTCTATGAAGCAAACTAAATGAAGATTGGAAATTAAATATTTTAGTTAATAATTCTATAATCTATGTGACTCAAATTTCAATTCCCACTGATAACAATTTGTAACTTTTAAGCATCCCTTTTCTTATTCTAAATTATGGAAGTTGTAGGTAAAGAGAAAATAAAAACGCAAAACTTCTGTCTCCCAAATGAGATCTCTCAGTTTAAAAACCAAAACTAAAATAGAGAGCAGAGCAAAGAGCAGGGCTGAAACCACAGCCTATTGTACTCTTGATCTGGAAGCAGGTGGGAGTTGCCAGAAGTTCTGTTCTTGCAAGACAACCATGGTGGGGAAAAAAAGACCTCCATTGAAAATTTGAAAATGACTAGAGTCAGGCTCATAGATGGAAACTAGAGGTCAAGTGTGTAGGTCATTTCTCTCCCCTGCTTCAAAAAGAGGGCTTCATAAAACTGATAATGACCTTTGTCCAGAACTAAAGCTTTTAAGAAACTATAGTCCAGGCAGATGGGAAGAGAAATTCACAAACCCTTGACCAGAGAGTGAGCCAGGCTGCCTGCTGTTCTGAAGAATAGATTCTCTACATCCCCAAAATAAGCACATAACATCAGCCCATACCAAGATTAAAGACCTATTTTTTGGACAGGAGGCCACAAAGGAAGAACTAACTGGAAAAAAAAAAATGCTGGATGGGATAAATGTATATAGAGAGACAGAGAGAGTAATGAAAAAATGATCAAAAGAAAATTTCACATAAAGAAATGCAACAGTGGTTAGTATATAAAGATAACTAATTTTAAGTAAGATGTATAAAAACCAGAATATATGTGCTTCCATGTAAATTTCAAATATTAGTCTGAAATAAACCTAATAGTATTTTTGGTTTCTTCAAAAAGAAGGATAATGGGATAGAAGATAATTTCTGCAGAAAAGGTAGAAATATATGCAAAAATATCAATTGACTATCACAAGAAAAATTAAGATGTTCCAATGAGAATGACATGATGTTGAAAAACTAAGATGCAAGAGAGAAGAAGATATATGTTAAACAAGTAAAAGTCAAATTAAAACCTGTGAATGCAGATGAACACGGTATCTTTAAATGTTTAATAGAAATTAAAAAAAAAAAAAAGACTACAGAGACTTGGTACCTTAGTTCCTCCAACTAAGATACATTTCAAGTGCTAAACAAGAAAAAGAACTAATCTGGATACATGTGAGTGAAAGGTGACTGTTGAAGGATAAAAAGGAATGTTAAAAATAGTGTAGTCAAAACACAGGATATATGCAGAGGATGACAGTTGTCCTGAAAGTACTCTTTAATCAAAACGAAATGGCAAAATACAATAAAAATAAACATAAAAGTAAGGAAGGAAAAATAATTGTCAGTCTAGAATTCTAAATTGAGATAAGTCATTCATTATTGAAAGAAATAAAGAATCTTCGTGCTGACACAGATATTTACTGAAAGAAAACTAAATGACACAATTTCCCAAGAAAAAATGCATACAAAAGAAGCACTGAGATACCAAAAAAAAAAAAAAAAAAAAAAAAAGCTAAACTCAGATATTGACAGAAAATTTAGCCAGTAAATGTAAAAGAAAAAAAAAAAATTAAATGTGGCTAAATGTTGTACCTAGAAAAGGTGAAACTAATGTTTAGAAAATGCTAACAAAGAAGATAGAAAAGGGGACATGGGAGGAAAGGTGTTGAGTAAATAAAGGTGTTAAGGAGTTTCTTATTCCAAGAGACAGAAATCAATATGCTCAAGAAAGACCTTGTTAGAAATAGTTATAATTCAGTACTAATGTTAAATATTTGTAGACATCCAAAAAAATATTAAAAATACATGTGGCTTCTAAATGCACAGAAAGAAGTAGGATGACATATAGAAAATTTCAAAATACAATAAAAGTTTTCAATGAAAAGCAGAAAATTAGATTAAAGGATGTCAAAAAGTCCTACATTCAGAACAGTTAAAAATTATTAATAAAAATTATAAATAAACTATAATATATAAATTGTATAGAAGTTATACTATTTAAACTATGAACTATTAATTATAAACTGTTATACCCTATATATATCTTTTAAGATAGTTTAAATAAATATTGAAAAAGCATATATATCAAAAGGCAACCAAAAAAGGCAGAATTTTCCAAATGAAAATTATAAAAAGTAATTTAAGTAAAATATTAAAAGATAAAAAAAATGGCTAATATGATAAAAGAAACATTCCACAAGAAGATTTAAAAAGTCATGAGATTTTATATACAAAGCAAAGACCAAAAATATGTAACAAAAAAATCAAGTATGAAGTTATAATCATAGTAGATATCTCAGTATGCTTCCATAAATATGTAAATTGTTGAAGCAGTATAAAAAATTTGTAATCAATCAAATAGACAATACATAAAATCTATTCAATACATCTTATAAGATGATTATGGAGGAGAAACCAACCTCACTCATTAAAATATGTGCAAAAAAAGCACGAAAATATAGGCAACCTGTCTTCAACCCTAGAGGATAAAATATGGCTATAAATTAATTGAAGTTTTTCATACTCAAAGTGGAATCTCATTACTCTCTTCTGAAAATGGCTTAATGGTTTTAATGATTTGGTTGACCACTAGACTATCATCAAGTGATGGTAGGTAGTTACTGGCCTGGTCTCTGAAAAAACTAACAGTTTCTACTCTACTCTTTTGGGGCCTTGAACTGCCATATAAGAAGTCCAACTACTCTGAAGTTACCATGCTCTGACAAAGCCCAAGACACAGAGGACTAAGTATAGGTTCCACAATGGATCTCCAACTTTGTAGTTATCTCTGAGGCCAGAATGTGAATGTGCTAAACCAACTTAGACTTCCAGTTTAATCTATCCACCAAATGAGTATCACCAAGGTGTTTATTGACACGTCTTGGAGTAGAAGAATTAGTAAGTAGAATATTCTCCAAATTCTTAATCTACAAAATTTTAAAATACAGAAAAATAGTTTTTTGTTTAATCTTGTGGGCTATTTTGTTATGGAGCAATAGATACTGAGAACAAGCAATGTTTTAAAAAGGAGTCCCAGTAAGATCCCAACTTTTGGTTTTGGTTCAGGTCATGATTGCAGGGTCATGAAATGGAGCCTCTTACGGGACTCCACCCAGAGTGGAATCTAATTGAGATTCCACTCCATCTCCCTCTGCCCCTCCCACTGATGCAGGCTCTCTCTCTCTCAAATAAATAAATCTTTAAAAGTAAATAAAAAATAAAGAGCATACATCAAACTACACACACACACACACACACACTCACATTTTACAAATTCAAACATCAGTATTGAAAAACTGACTAATGGAGCCCACCACATTAAGAGATTGAAACAAGACAAGATTTTGCCTCAGTAGATGCAAAAAAATTAGTAAAATGCACCATTAATGTAAATAACATTGGATAAATTGATCTGTTCAATTTACAAGTAGAAAAAAATCCATATTTAATTTAAAATGTTAGCAAAATGCATTTAATGCAGCCGTTTTTAGGAAAAAAAATTGACTGTTAATGTCAGTATTCTGCATAGTTCAAGATTCTTCACAGTTTAGTTGTCTAGTGATGACCCTTTAAATCTCATGAAATGGATAGATAAGTAGGTAGATAGATAGATGCACTTCACAGGTTAGTTGTCTAGTGATGACTCTTAAATCTCATGACATGGATCAATAAGTAGGTAGGTAAATAGGTAAATAGATAGATGCACTTCAGATTTTTGCTGCTAAAGAGACTAAGTCTGTTAAAAGTTCTAATCATCTCAAGATAAACAGATGGTTTCTATTCAAGCAAAGCAAAACAGTAATTATACACATCTGTACAATATCAATAAAATCTAATATATCTAGAAGCTATTGGCTGCCATTTCATGACAACAGTCTCTGAGAATAACATTTGTATACTCATTTAGTCATTTTTCCTAAAAGCTATAATGACACCCAAATGATTTTTATCATGCAAAACATAAGAGATGTGCCTTTGATTCATTCCTTGTGTTAAAAAAAAAAAAGCTATTGACTATCAATAGAATATCAAGCTTGTTAGTGTCGGTGTTTCTTTGCCATTTTTATTCCTTTGCTTGACACTGATATTTGCTTCTGTTTGTAAAGAAAGCTCATGTTTACACAGTTATTTGAAGAAATTTGTATATTCCTATCATCAGGGGTATGTTAATATTACACCTCCAAAAATCATGCTAAAAATATTGATTACCAGCAAAGCTGAATACAGTTCTTTGAATTCTAAACGTTTCTTCAGAATTTTCATACACAGGCAAAAATGCCATCACCTAAACTAGGGTGTTGAAGTTCCACGTGAAGGAACAGCAGCTTAGCCATCTGGAGAGATACTTCAAAGGTTTTTATTGTCCAATTGGTTTCTCTAGTTCTGTATGGCAGCCTGTAGACACCCACATTTTCTGTCTAGAAGTGCAAATGAATGCTTTTATTTCTGGCAGCTCATGTAAGATGCTGCACTCCAGATAGCCAGACTGAAATGCTTCTGGCAACCAAAATAATTTCATTAGCCCAGTTAGAATGACATGCATAAAATTCAAATTATGCCCTGTAAAATCAATTCTCATTACTAATCTTAATAGGCCCAATATGTTTTTGTATATAAAATGGTAAAGAGTTTAGCTTAATTTCAGGATCAAATGAAAATATGCATTTCTGAATGTTTGTGGAAATTGTGCAGTTTATTGTAATAAAAAATTATAATTTACTAATTTTAAGGGAAATTATGAGGAACAACTGTTAGGAGTACTGCCAGAAATTTTACATTCAATTTAGTTATTTCTATCTTTCAAATTTCCTTTCTCACTTCAATTAAATCTGTATTGATTACTGTGAGTTAAATATCATTTACTTAAATAAATTTTCACTGTCTAACTATGTCAGCAAAGTTAAGTGAAGTTGGTGAAAAATGTCTTTATTATTGAGAAATGTATTAACTACTTAGGCCAATGTAATTCAGTGAGTGTTTATTATTACCTATCTTATAGAACACTTTTAAGTTTAAAGTCACTTGTAGGAATATTGGTAGGAAGTATAGGTAAGAAAACAGATAATCCATTTCTTTCTTTTTTTAAAGATTTTATTTATTTGACAGAGAGAGCGCAAGCAAGGAGAGCAGCAGGCAGAGGGAGAGGGAAATGCAGGCTCCCCACTTACCAGGGAGTTCAATGTGAGCTCAATCCCAGGACCCTGGGATCATGACCTGAGCTGAAGGCAGACGCCTAACCTATGGAGCCACCTAGATGCCCAATACTCCATTTCTTAACCAACTCACAGCTCCTTTAAAAGTTTTAGATATAAGCAGATATCAACTAAAAAATAATACAAAGAAAGCTCAAAAAGTGGATTATAAAGTAGGGATGATAAGAATTCAGAAAATGGGAATTGGTAATGGTTGAATGGATAGACATCAATTTCTTGGAGAAAGGGGACCTTACCCCAATACTGAAAGATGGGTAAAATCTGAATGGGATTTGGGTTAAGAGTTACATGAGTCAGTGATATAGCTGTGAATATGGCTAGGACATATAGCACATAGTGATAAATTGGATGTTTTATGAGTGGTAAATCATTAAAATGCTCAAATAAAATGAGGAATGATTGTGAAATGGCAGGCATTGAGACTTTCTTAAATTTCACTTAAGGAAAGTGAAATTTGGATGAAACAAAATTGCTAAACGGTGTAAGTGGAAAATAGGACATCTGAAGGATGAAACCAATTAGCGTTTTATAAAGGACGCAACTATATCTATATCTATATGTTTATGTAGTAGGTATAAATTTTTAATGATAAAACTTGATTGCTGGACTAGTGATTAGAATGTTAAACTTATGAAGATCATGTGAATTATGTGGCATAACAACATAATAATTACATCTCACTTGTTCCTCATTCAACACACTTTCCTTTAAAGACAGTGAATAGTCACACAAAAAAAGAACGAATATAATTTGTTTTGATGTTATACATTACATTAAAACTTATATGGTAATTGAAAGCACTGATTGAGACAAAATTTGCTCAAGATGATAAAAGTTTTCATGCAAGCTACACATGACAAATATTAGTAAATCAGATACACATGGGCATAGGACTAACTTCTTAGAATTAGAATATATTTATTGTAGAATATAAGAACATCTTTATAGGTTATTTTTTAAATCCAAAATCCCAACCATGACCATTTAATTCCTACATGAATAACTAAAAGCCAAAATTAGACAGAATTATAATTGGTACAAATGACATCTAGTTTAAAATCCTTAGGAATATTCTTCACCTTCAGAATATATAATCTCACCTTTACCATCAACTTGGCTTATTAGGTTACCCTGTGAAGATGGTAGAGTCTCAAGAAAAGAATACTAGGCATAGAATTAATCCCTCCCCACGTAATGCTGACAGGTGGGAATCCAATAAAAAAAAAAAAAAAAAAAACCTACGAACTTACAGTGTAGCACATTTAATTCTGGAAAAGTTCTAATTATGAGAAAATATTCCTTTTACAGTGATGGCATATCTGATTTTGTATGGTTATTGCTATTTGGTCCATGTTGCTGAATGCAAATAGATTGAACCTCTCTAGTACAAGTTTACAAAAAGAGTACATAAAGATAATATGGGTATGTTTGGCTGTTTTTATTTGTTTTTTAAGAGAAAATACTTCGTTCATAAGATGCCTACTGAAACATATGTGGATTAAATATTTTGGCTTTCCTTCAAATACTTGAGCACAGGAGGACTAGGTGAGGGTAGAGAAAGCCAAATTAGCAATAAGATAATTGTTGCCACTGCGTAACAGGTACACAAACATTTCCTATACAATCTCTCTATTTTTATATATGTTTAAGTTTTTTTAATAGTAAAAAATAAAGGAGTGCCTGGGTGGCTCAGTTGGTTAAATGGTGGACTCTTGATTTTGGCTTAGTCATGATCTCAGGGTTATGGGATCAAGGCCTGGGTCATTGGATGGAGCCTTGCATTGGGCTCTACATTCAGCAGAGTCTGTCCATCTCCATCTGCTTCTCTCTCTCTCTCTCTCTCTCTCTCTATATATATATATATATATATATATAAAATATAAAATAAATAAAAAATACATATAAAATAAATATACTATATATAATATACACACATATAAATATATATAAATATACGTGTGTGTATATGTATGTATGTGCATATATATGTGTGTGTGTGTGTGTATAGATATATAAAATAAAATCTTTTTTAAAAAATTAAACAAGGGGTCGCCTGGGTGGCTCAGTGGGTTAAGGCCTCTGCCTTCGGCCCAGGTTATGATCCCAGGGTCCTGGGATCAAGTCCCGCATCGGGCTCTCTGCTTGGCAGGAAGCCTGCTTTCCTTCCTCTTTCTCTGCCTGCCTCTCTGCCTGCTTATGATCTCTGTCTGTCAAATAAATAAATAATATATTTTTAAAAAATTTAAAAAAATAAAAAATTAAACAATGAGACAAAAAAGACATATCATCACTGCCTCTCCAGCTCCATATTTTCCCTAAGCTAAAATACCAGAGGAAATGACAAATTTCCTACATATAAATTATCTTTGGGATATAGAAATATTATTGTAAGAATATTATGAGAAGCTTTCCTGCTTCATCAAACATAATCATTCACACTAGGGAAAAAATCCTTTTAAATACTGACAAAGCTTATAAAAGAAAGTAAAACAAATGAAGGAGATCTTCAGCAGACACAAGTAAAATGGAAATCACTGTGATAAGTGTAAGCAAATCCTGAGTTGCCCTGAGGACATTCCCTGATTGTGAAACTTAAAGTCATGGATTTTTATGTCCTATGGGGGATTTCAGGAAAGAAATTAAGCCTTGTCAAAGGGGAACCAGAAATCAAGAACCAAGATTTTCATATAAAGCCAGAGTCTTGTAGAGCTTCTATTACCTGTGAAACTATAAGCTGTGGGAGAGAAAAAAATAAGCTCTGCACAAAGCCAATCTATTAAATTATTGTTTTACATTCTAAGTAGGATAAAAGAATTCTACCCTGTAATTGGTAAATATAAGTAGGTTCTCAAACTACAAATACGCCCTACATGTCTGGGTAAAATACTTTAAGAGCAAGATACAAATTTGAAGTAATTCCTGATTGGTAGAACCTAAGAGTGCTGTCTAAAGCAAATACAAATATTGCCTTGAATAATTCACCTTAAATCCGGCACCTCAAAATTCCAAAAGACAAAATTAAATTCTAGTGGGCTGCCGAGAAGGAAACTACTGAAAACTTGATTTTAGAATACTCATATATAAAATAAAAAAACTAAATAAATAAAATTTAAAAGATCCAGAAAGAAAAGACTAGCAACAGGATCAAACAGGATTTATAGAACTACCAGTCTTCCTTCAAATTATTATCTATGAGAGAGAGAGATAAAATAAAAACTCAACAGATGGAGATAATACAACTTAGAGCTAAAGAGAAAATTAGTCCACAGAAAAGACTAATGTGAAATATCTAACCAGGAATTCGATAAACAGAAAGAAGGAGAATAATTAAGAAGCATAAAGAAGTAGGGACGACAAATAAGAATATATCATGGGTCTAATTTGATTGCCAGAGGATAGATGAAAATGGAGAAGTCATAGTGTGAAAATGAGTAAGAATTTTCCACAACTGAATAAATCATTAATCCTCAAGTTCAGAAAGCACACAAAAACCTAAGAAGAATATAAAGAAATCTACAAGAAAGTGTTGGGTCCGTTATCAAAGGAACGTGACTGAGACAAAGTTATGCAAAGCCTTATTCTATGCCAAGCATTAGAAGTCAGACTGACCAGCCAGGGCCGCCTCGGAAGAGAGCGACGCCCCTTGGTCTTACAGGCTAGTTTTTATAGGGCACAGTTGCAGACATCTGCATATGTGGCTTTGGCTGATTGGATGTCTCCTACCTGTGTGTTTTAGTAACGGTTACCTGGAACCAATACTAGTAACTATTGAGGCATTTATTAAACAACAAAATGGCCTTGTTTTCGGTATGTGTTTTAGTAATAGTTACCTGGAACCGATATAAACAAAATGGCCTTGTTTTAGGTGTGTGTTTTAGTAAAAGTTACCTGGAACTGATATCAATAACTGTTGAGGCATTTATTAAACAACAAAATGTCTACACTAGGCAACATGGAGTCACTATGGCTAAGTAGGCCCAGGCAGGCCCTAGAGGGTTAACATGTTTTAGCGTGGAATTGACCCCAACAAAAGCATATTTTAAAACTACCCAAAGTACATCAAAACAAACATATCTTAAAAACAGGGAAGTCATTATATACAAAGGAACAATAATTATAATAACATGATAATTTGCAACATCATAGAAAATTCTGAAGTAAAATCTAAGTTTTGTTAAGAGAAAATAACTATAAGCTTTAAACTCTACACCTAGGTTAAAAAAACCCCACAACATTCAGATATGAGAGTGAGGCAGAGGACTTTTCAGAAATAATGAATTAACTAAAATCTTACATCATCAATAAAGAATTAGAAAACTGGAAACTGATTCCAAGAAGAAGGCATAAAATGCAAAAATGGTTGGAAGTTGTAAGATTCCCAAGATCTATCCATGTTCCATGTTGTTCCAAGTAACAGGATTTCCTTTCTCATAGCTGAACAATATTCCATTGTGTGTGTGCGCACCCATGCACATCTTTTCCCCATTGAGGATGATGTCAGCTCTGGGTTTATTATATGGTGCTTATTATTTTGAGGTATGTTCCCTCTCTACCCATTCATTGAGAGATTTTACCATGGCTGAATGTTGACATTTGTCAAATACTTTTTTTGCTATTGAGATGATCGTATTATTTTTATATTTCATTTTTTTGATGTAGTGCATCACATTGATTGATTTGTGGATGTTGAATCATCTTTTGATCTCTGGAGTAAATCCCACTTGACGGTAGTATATGATCCTTTTTAGTGTATTTTTGAATGCAGTTTGTTAATATTTTGTTGAGGATTTTCACATCTATGTTCCTTAGCGATATTGGCCTGTAATTTTCTTTTTGTGTGGTGTTTTTGTCTGGTTTTGATGTCAAGATCAGGGTAATGCTAGCCTCATAAAGTGAGTTTGGAAGTATTTCCTCCTTTTCTACTTTTTGGAAGAGTTTGAAAAGGATCGGCATTAACTCTTCTTAAAAGTTTGGTAGAATTCACTAGTGAAGTCATGTGGTCCTGGAATTTTGTTTGTTGGGAGGTAGTTATTTCTGATTCACCGTAATTATTAATAATTTGTATAGATTTGCTATTTCTTCATGATTCAGTCTTGGTAGGTTGTATATTTCTAGAAATTTATCCCTTCTCGTTTGTCAGATTTTTAGGCATATAATAGTTTATGGTCATCTTTCATGATCCACTGTGTTTCTATTTTAATTTGTCCTTTTCTTTCTGACTTTGAGTTTTCTTTTTTTTTTTTTTTTTCAAACAATGAGCTCTTAATTTCATTGATCTTTTCCATTGTCTTTCTAGTATCTATTTCATTATTCCCATTCTACTTACCCTTTGTAATTTCCTTCCTCTACTAACTCCTGGCTTTGTTTGTCATTCTTTTTCTATTTCCTTGAAGTGTAGACTGTTTATTTGAGCTCTTGCTAGTGTCTTTTTTTTTAAATTTTTTATTTTTTATAAACATATAATGTATTTTTATCCCCAGGGATACAGGTCTGTGAATAGCCAGGTTTACACACTTCAGAGCACTCACCATAGCACATACCCTCCCAAATGTCCATAACCCCACCCCCCTCTCCCAACACCCTTACCCCCAGCAACCCTCAGTTTGTTTTGTGAGATTAAGAGTCATTTATGATTTGTCTCCCTCCTAATCCCTTCTTGTTTCATTTATTCTTCTCCTACCCCCCATAACCCCCTTCCCCATGTTGCATCTCCACTTTCTCATATCAGGGAGATCATATGATAGTTGTCTTTCTCCAATTGATTTATTTTGCTAAGCATGATACCTCCTAGTTCCATCCACGTTGTCACAAATGGCAAGATTTCATTTCTTTTGATGACACAATGCATAGTATTCCATTGTGTATCTATACCACATTTTCTTTATCCATTCATCTGTTGATGGACATCTTTGTTCTTTCCATAGTTTAGCTATTGTAGATATTGCTGCTATAAACATTTGGGTGCATGTGCCCCTTCGGATCACTACTTTTGTATCTTTAGGGTAAATACCCAGTAGTGCAATTGCTGGGTTATAGGGTAGTTTTATTTTCAACATTTTGAGGAACCTCCATGCTGTTTTCCAGAGTGGTTGCACTAGCTTGTATTCCCACCAACAGTGTAGGAGGGCTCCCCTTTCTCTGCATCTTCGCCAGCATCTATCATTTCCTGACTTGTTAATTTTAGCCATTCTCACTGGTGTGAGGTGATTTCTCACTGTGGTTTTAATTTTTATTTCCCTGATGCCAAGTGATATGGAGGACTTTTTCATGTGTCGGCCATTTGGATGTCTTCTTTGCAGAAATGTCTTTTCATGTCCTCTGCCCATTTCTTGATTGGACTATTTGTTCTTTGGGTGTTGAGTTTGCTAAGTTCATTATAGATTTTTGACACTAGCTCTTTATCTGATATGTCGTTTGCAAATATCTTCTCCCATTCTGTCAGTTGTCTTTTGGTTTTGTTAACCAAAACATGTACCTATGTTAGGTACATCAGAATATTTGTTAAAAAGAAGAATATAGAAGTATTTTTTTAAAGTGTTTTTTAACAAAGATGGTTATACCTTCATGGCAAAATATTCATGGCAATGTAATGGGTACTGTGATATAGCAATAGAAGTTAAGAAATAACAAAATTATTAACAAAACATGTCAGATTCTCATTATACTATCATTATTATAAAATGATAATTTCAAAAGTATCTATACCATCTAGCATAGTTTTATTTATTTATATTTATATTTATTTATATTTATTTTATTTTTATTTTTTTATGTTCAATTAACCGCTGTATAGTACATTATTGGTTTTTGAGGTAGTGTTCAGTGATTCGTTAATTACATATAACAGTCAGTGCACATTGTAACATGTGCCCTCCTTAATACTTATAACCTTGTTACACCCTCCCATCACACCCCTCCAGCTGAGACCCTCAGTTTATTTCTCTGCGTCCATAGTCTCTCATGGTTCATCTCCCTCTCTGATTTCTCCCCTTTCAGATCTCCCTTCCTTCCCCTGTAGTCCTTCGTGCTCTTGCTTATGTTTTACATATGAGTGAAAGCATCTAGCATAGTTTTAAATAATGCATACAGATTAGTTTCCAGAAACAAAAGCACAAACATAAGGATACTTTATTTTTAGTATATGGGACACTGGAGAAAAATGTTATTAGAAATACTAATTCATCAAAGATATCACTAAAAGCATCATACAATGGCATGAAATGGGCCATAGAAGTAATATGTTATTTGTAACACATACTCGATAAAAATTCATAATAAGAATATATCAAGGGCTCCTTTAAATCAGTAAAAAAATGAAAAATTTGAAACACAAATGAAAAATTTAAATGTAATACCTAAGAAGTTAATATATATTTGAAAAATGCTCAACATCATTAATTTCCAGAGAAATAAAGAAGAAAAACTAAAGGAAATCAAAATCACCGATCAGAAGGCTTGAAATTAAAAAACTGATGGTGCCAAATATCAGTGAAGATGGAGAATAATGAGGATCCCCATATATTACTAATAGAAATGTAATTTGGTAAAATCACTTTCAGAAGCTGATTGACATTATTTATTAAGCTTTAACATTTTCATAACCAATGACCCAGTAACCACCTAAAGAGAAACCTAGCAGAAATGTATTAATATGTGCACAAAAGAACATTTAAAGAAATATTTATATCAGCATTATATATACATACAAGCCAAAAGCTGTTATCCTCAAAAAGAATAGATAAATACACTTTGATACATCAATCTGTTTTACTGTTGAAATAATATACAGAATTAAAAATGAATAGATTATTGGTATACCACACATGGATGAGTCTCACAAACATATTGTTATATTGAGACAAGTCATCATATAATCTATGCTTTTCATTAAACAGATAAAAATAAGCTCTGATAATGGAAATCAGGATAGTGATTATTTTCTAAAATGATTGAGTAGGTTTCTGTGTTAGTGGTATATTCTGTTCCTTTCTATGTTTATGGTTAATAACATTTTTGTATTTATTTTAGTATGTTCATATGAAATGTATACTTTTTTTCTTTAATAAAAATTATACTTAAAATATATACAAAGCAGTGGCACCTGCGTGGCTCAGTAGGTTAAGTGTCTGCCTTCAGCTCAGGTCATGATCCCAGGGTCATGGGATCCAGCCCCTTTGTTGGGCTCCCTGCTCAGTGGAGAGTCTGTTTCTCCCTTAGTACTTCCATTTCAACTATAGAAATTGAAATTAAAAGAACTGACTGCTTACTAGGCACATCTGAATAAATTTTAAAGAATCAGACCATATTTTCTCAAATAAATAATCAATAAAATAACAATAACAAAAATAAAATACATTTGGAAATATAAAAACTTAATTTTAAATGACTTGTGAGTGAAAGAAGAAATGATTAATTATTTCTTAAATATTTAGAAAAGATTATAATGCAATATGTGCAGTAGTTTAAAAGTTATTCATCAAAATCATTAAGCAAAAGAGGTTTTAAGTATTACCAAGCATAAGAGATATGAACAACAATGAATGTAGGAAAGAGATCAAAATCATTAAGATATCTTTACTAACAATTAAGAAAGGATAAAATTAATTGGCTAAGTATCAAAATTGAGTAGGTTTTCATGTTGTTGATTTTGCATAACAAATGCAAAACATGGAAGAAGATTACTTTTAAAATTATTAAATTGTTAAAATTATACTACAATTAGTACCATAATACAAAGAAAATGGAAAGTTAAAACATGATAAAAAATTGGTTCTTTGGCGGGAAAGAAAACTAATTGGGTAGAAAAACCATCAGCAATTTAGATCAAGAAGTATTGAGACAAATAAATATTAGTAACTAATAATGAGGTAGGGGTCCAAGTATTACAAATACAAATATTAAAATATACTCAATGAAATAATACATTTGAAAATTAAGAAAAGTCAAACATCTTTTAGAAAAATATTAGTTAAAAGTAATATAAAAATAGAAACTGAATTTTCTCATGACTCTTACAGAAAAATTTTTTTTAAAGATTTTATTTATGTATTTGACAGACAGAGATCACAACTAGGCAGAGAGAGAGGAGGAAGCAGCTCCCTGCTGAGCAGAGAGCCCAATGCCAGGCTCAATCCCAGGACCTGAGTTTAACCCTGAGCCACCCAGGCACCCCCAGAAATTTAATCATTAGTTTAAAATCCATCCAAAATTCACTGAGTGTGGATGTTTTTAAAAGAAGAGTTTAGCAGATATTTAAAAAACTGGTAACACTGATTATTTTTAAATTATTCTGGAAAATAGGAAAAAAGAAATAGCTTACAATGTGTT
The DNA here is from genome assembly GCF_964662115.1 of Mustela nivalis. Classification (NCBI taxonomy): domain Eukaryota; kingdom Metazoa; phylum Chordata; class Mammalia; order Carnivora; family Mustelidae; genus Mustela; species Mustela nivalis. Next base: position 65,340,713 of record NC_139034.1, on the reverse strand, counting down.
TTTATAACTAGAATTTATTACTTAAATCAGAAAATGAATGTAAGAAAGGTACATTTTACCATAAAACATAAATGGTATGCTTAGATAAGAAATCCTAAACATAAGTAAGCTGGATGTACAACTATATAAAATAATTTTGCCTTGTGAACATGTTATGAGTATTCCAGTAATGGAAGAAAATCAATTAATGTAATAATAAAATTTGCACATATGATTTTTCAAAATAATAGAATAAAACAGAAAACCTATATGATCATGTCAATATAATATATATATTTTTTTAAGATTTTGTTTATTTATTTGACAGAGAGATCACAAGTAGACAGAGAGGCAGGCAGAGAGAGAGTGAAGGAAGCAGGCTCCCTGTTGAGCAGAGGGCCTGATGTGGGGTTCAATCCCAGGACCCTGAGATCATGACCTGAGCCAAAGGCAGAGGCTTAAACCACTGAGCCACACAGGCACCCTATAATATTTCTATATAAATCAATCCCCTTATTTTGAAAAAGGCTTATTAGCAAAGCAATGATAGATAACGTATTTACCTGATAAAGAAGATGTGTAGCCTTTGTGGGTTTATATGCTATGCATGAATTCAAAATGCATACACACACTTAATTTAATATTTAATGGTGACACTTCAGGGATACCTTAGAAAACCAGAAATGAAACCTAACATTCTATATTATTTTCTATTCAACATTCTATTAAAAGTTGTAGTCATTGTAATCCAAACTAACGACAGTCACTATTTGAATAATATAAAATGATTTATGTAGAAAAAATAAATAAGTTTAGCAAGGTGTCTAGATGCATGATTAATAAAAAAATCAATCTTTGTTATAAGTCAGAAAAAGCTAGAAAATATATAAGTAGTTATTTATCACACAAAATAAGGTATTAACAATAAATACAACAAAAGATTAGCATAAAATTTATGAAAAATGTAATAATATTAAATGACATCAGAGAATGCTCAAGTAAATGGAAAGATACATTCATGAATAGAAAACTCAATATATTAAGGATCTCAGTTATATTCAAACATACAAATTGTGATGAGTTTTTTTCAGAGAACTAAATGAATATAAAATTCATACAGAGGTTCCAATGACCAAGATGAGACAAGATATTTATAGAAAAGCATAAGAAGGCCTAAACTTTGCAGTGGAAGATATCACAAATTAAAGTTACAGTAGCAGAACAGTGTGGTATTGGCAAAGGGATAAACAAATAAACCAAAGGAATAAAATAGGGAGCCCAGGAGCAGACTTCAACATATATTGAAACTTGGCATATAATATAGTTGACAGTCATTTTTCTTTTATATTTTATTTACTTATTTGAAGTAGACAGAGAGAGAGAAAAAGAACAAACGGGGGAGGAGCAGAGGGACAACCAGACCTCCGCTGAGCAGGGAGCTTGAGTGACTCGATCCCAGGGCCCTGAGATCATGACTTGAGCTGAAGACAGATGCCTAACTAACTAAGCCACCTAGGTGCCCCAACAGTCATTTTAGAAAGAAGTAGAATTTAATCTCTGGAATCAGATTTCTCACTACTGGGGAAAGAATTTAGATAAACAAGAGAGATATTCTAGAATGATCCCTGTGATACTGTGTTGGAGAAACAAATCTGAACTCTTGTTGAACTAAATGGATTTTAGAGTCAGATAGATACAGAAATGAACATTCAAATGCGTATTTATGGGATTGTATATATACATATAACACTAATTCTGCTGAGTGGACCTAGAAGCAATGCAGTGGAAATGAGCACAGTCATTACTAAGCTTTTTATTTCTAAATACTATGTCTAGTGGAAACAAACCAGAACTCCTTGGGAAAATGGCTGAATCTACTAACGGATTAAGAAAAGTACACGGTGGCCCCTTGGAGTATCTTGTTGTACCAAACATTAGAGAAGTGTTCATAAGACATAAGGATGAGATATGCCGTAGAGTCACAGGAACCAACTAGAAAAAGCTGTCAGTGGCCAAAACTGGAAAAACTTGCATAAAAAAATGTAACATAGTATTGGATCATAACCAAAGTAGAAAATAAATATTCATGTCTATAATGATAAATAAATGAATCAATAAATGGAGGAGAAAGATAAATCTTTCTTACATAATATTTCCAAATATTATGTACATGTACTCCCTTGTATATGAGGTGAAGTTTAATTCTCATTCACTCATCCTCCTTGAGGATAGGCTAGATTAATTACTTCCAAATAAAAGAATGGGGAAAGGAAAAGAAATATTAGTGACTTTACAATGGAGGAATTCAGCAAATGCCACTGAATTAAGTAACTATAGTTAATACCTAAATCATGTGATATCATATATACCTGATACCTTATAATGAGAAGGGTACTTCATTTCTTTGTAAAAGTCCAGTCTAATCATGAGAAAAATAGACCATCCAATATTGAGGGAACATTCTACAGATACCTAATCAGTTTTCCTCATGACCATTAAAGTCAGAAACTATAAAGAAAGACAGAAACTTTCGCAGGCCAGAGGATACTGGGGAGATATGATGAAATGCAAAGATGGTGCTCTGGATTGGATCTTGATGCAGAGAGAGGACATTGATGGAAAAACTTGAAAATCCTAATGATAGAAAAACTGGTGAAATCTAAATAATCTGTGATATAATGGTATATCAATACCAGTTTTCTAGTTTGATAAATATACCACAGTAATGTAAAATGCTAAAAATGGATTTGATTGGATGAGGGTTATATAGGAACACTCTGTATTTCTCTGTAAATCTGTTTATTGAAATATAAAAAGTTTACTTTTAAAAAAATTGAAACCTGAAAAATAAAAAATAAAAACTTAAAATCTGAAAACATATAAAAAAAATGGCAAAAGTGTAAGGAGTACTGGATGTTGTATGGAGGTGTTGAATCACTGTATTACACACCTGAAACTAATATTACACTATATGTTAACTAACTGGAATGTAAATAAAAACTTAGAAAAATAAAATTTAATTCAAGTATAGTTAACTTATAGTGTTATATTAGTTTCAGATGTGCATTACACTAGTTCAGTAATTCTGTATATTACTCGGTGCTCATCAGGGAAAGTGTACTCTTTTTTTTTTTTTTTCAGTGTAACAGAATTCATTGTTTATGAACCACACCCAGTGCTCCGTGCAATACATGCTGTCCATCATACTCACCACCTGGCTCCCCCGCCCTCCCACTCCTCGCCCCTTCAAAACCCTCAGATTGATTTTTAGAGTCCATAGTCTCTCATGGTTCATCTCCCCTTCCAATTTCCCTCAACTCCCTTTTCTCCATCTCCCCATGTCCTCCATGTTATTTGTTATGCTTCACAAATAAGTGAAACCATATGATAATTGACTCTCTCTGCTTGACTTATTTTACTGAGCATAATCTCTTCCAGTCCTGTCCATGTTGCTACAAAAGTTGGGTATTCATCCTTTCTGATGGAGGCATAATACTCCATAGTGTATATGGACCACATCTTCCTTATCCATTTGTCCCTTGAAGAGCATCTTGGTTCTTTCCACAGTTTGGCCACCGTGGCCATTGCTGCATAAACATTGGGGTACAGATGGCCCTTATTTTCACTACCTCTGTATCTTTGAGGTAAATACCCAGTAGTGTAATTGCAGGGTTATAGGGAAGCTCTATTTTTAATTTCTTAAGGAATCTCCACACTGTTTTCCAAAGTAGCTGCACCAACTTGCATTCCCACCAACAGTGTAAGAGAGTTCCCCTTTCTCCACATCATCTCCAACACACGTTGTTTCCTGTCTTGCTAATTTTGGCTGTTCTAACTGGTGTAAGGTGGTATCTCAATGTGGTTTTAATTTGAATTTCCCTGATGGCTAGTGATGAACATTTTCTCATGTGTCTGATAGCCATTTGTATGTCTTCATTGGAGCAGTGTCTGTTCATGTCTTCTGCCCATTTTTTGACATGATTATCTGTTTGTTCTATGTGTGTTGAGTTTAAGAAATTCTCTGTAGATCCTGGATATAAACCTTCTGTCTGTACTGTCATTTGTGAATATCTGCTCCCATTCTGTGGGTTGCCTCTTTGTTTTGTTGACTGTTTCCTTTGCTGTGCAGAAGCTTTTCATCTCGATGAAGTCCCAAAAGTTCATTTTTGATTTTGTTTCCTTTGCCTTTGGAGACATATCTTGAAAGAGGTTACTGTGGTTGACATCAAAGAGGTTACTGCCTACGTTCTCCTTTAGGATTCTGATGGATTCCTGTCTCGTGTTGAGGTCCTTTATCCATTTCGAGTTTATCTTTGTGTGAATGGTCGAGTTTCATTCTTCTACATATAGCTGTCCAATAGGGAAAGTGTATTCTTAATCTCCTTCATCTATTTCATTCAATATCCTTCATCTATTTCACTCAATACCCCCCGCCTACCTCCCCTCTGGTAACCATTGATTTGTTCTCTATAGTTAAGAGTCTGATTTTTTTATATGTCCCCTTTTTCTTTGTTGATTTGTTTTGTTTCTTAAATTCCATGTTAAGAGTGAAATCCTATGGTGTTTATCTTTCTCTGACTGACTTATTTGACTTAGCATTATACTCTCCAGATCCATCCACACTGTTAAAATGGTAAGCTTTCATTCTCTTTTATGGTTCAGTAATATTCTGTGCGCGTGTGTTTATATGCCACCTTTTTCCATTCATCTGTTGATGAGCACTTGGGCTGTTTCCATAATTTGGCTAATTTAAATCATGCTGTAATAAACATAAAGGTGCCTATATCCTTTCAAATTAGTGTTTTTTTCATTCTTTGGGTAAATATCCAGTATACAGTTACTAGATCATATGGCGTGATGCTATTTTTAAGTTTTTGAGGAACCTCCATACTATTTTCCATAGTGGCTGCATCAGTTTGCATTCCTAACAACAGTACACAAGGCTTCCTTTTTCTCCACATCCTCACCAATACTTTTTATTTGTGGTTTTTATTTTAGCCATTCTGTACACACACACACACACACACACACACACACACACACATATTTTAGAGAGAGAGAGTGAGAAAGCATGAGTGTGTGGTGGGAGGGGCAGAGGGAGAAGGTGGGAGAAACTTAAACAGACTTTGCATGGAGTACGGAACTGATGTGGGGCTTGATTTCACAACCCTGGCATTATGACCTGAGCCAAAACTCAGGAGTCAGATGCTTAACCAATTGCACCAACTAAGTGGTGCCCCTGATTTTAGCCATTGTTAAAAGTATGAGGTTATAACTCAGTATAGATTTGATTTGCATTTCCTTGATGATTACTGATGTTGGGCATCTTTTCATATGTCTGCTGGCCATCTGTACATCTGCTTTAGAGAAATGTCATTTAATGTCTTCCACCCATTTTTAATTGGATTATTTGTGGAGTTTTTTGGTGTTGAGATATGTGAGATGTATCAGTTCGTTATATGTTTGGAGCACTAATCCTTTACTGGATCTGTCATTTGCAAATATTTTCTCTCATTCAGTTAGTTATCTTTTAGTTTTGATGATTGTTTCCTTTGCTGTGCAGTTTTTTGTTGTTGTTGTTGTTGTTTGTTTGTTTTTGTATTTTCATGTAGTCCCAATAGTTTATTTATGTTTTGTTTCCCTTGCCTCAGGAGACCTATCTAGGGAAATGTTGCTATGGTCAGTGGCAGAAAAATAACTGCCTGTGCTGTCTTTTAGAATTTTTATATTTTCAGATCTCACATTTAGGTCTTTAATCCATTTGAGTTGATTTTTGTGTATGGTGTAAGAAAGTGGTCCATTTTCATTATTGCATGTATCTGTCCAGTTTTCCTAAAACCATTTGCTAAAGAGACTGTCTTTGCCATTGCATATTCATGCCTCCTTTGTTGAGTATCAATTGACCATATAATTGTGGGTTTATTTCTGGACCTTCTATTTGTTCTGTTGAACTTGGTGTCTATTTTTGTGCCAATACCATACTGTTTTGATTACTACAGCTTTATATTATATCTTGCAGTGTCAGATTGGGACACCTCCTGTTTCATTATTTTTCAAAATTTCTTTGGTTAATCACGGTCTTATGTGGGTCCATGGATATTTTAGGATTATCTGTTATACTGTGAAAATGCTGTTGATATTTTGATAGGGACTGCATTAAATCTGTAGATTATTTTGGGTTCTATGGATATTATGATAATATTTGTTCTCCCAGTCCATGAACATGGAATAGCTTTTCATTTGTTTCTGTCATCTTCAGTCTTTCATCAGTGTTTTACAATTCTCAGAGTACACGTCTTTCACCTCCTTGGTAAAATTTATTCCTAGTTATTTTATTATGTTTGGTGCAATTGTTAATGGGATTGTTTCCTTAAATTTTATTTCTCTTACTTCATATTAGCATATAGTAATACAACTGGTTATCGTGTGTTGATTTTCTTTCCTGCAGCCTTACTGAATTCACTTATCCATTCTTGTAATTTTTGGTAAAGACTTTATGATTTTCTGTACGTAGGATAATGTCATCTGCAAATAGTGAAGGCTTTACTTCTTTGCCAATTTGGATGCCTTTTATTCTTTTTCTTCTCTGATTGCTATGGCTAGGACTTCTACTACCATGCTGAATAAAAGTGGTGAGAGTATATACATCCTTGTCTTTTTCTTCATTGTAGGGGGAAAGTTCTCAGTTTTTTACTCATGGCCTTTATTATGTTGAGTTGTTTCCTGTAAAACTACTTTGTTGAGGATCTTTATATTGAATAGATATCATACTTTTTCAAATGCTTTCTCTGCATCTAGGTAAATAATCATATGGCTTTATGTTTTCTCTTATTTATGTGACATATCATGTTGATTGATTTGAAAATATTGAACCACCCTTGTATCCCAGGAATAAATCACATTTGAATGATATTTTAAAGTATTGTTGGATTTGGTTTGTTAATATTTCATTGAGGATTTTTGCATCTACATTCATCAGAGGTATTGGCATATAGTTTATATTTTTGTAATGTCTCTTCTGGTTGGAGGGTTCTCTTTATGATTATATAGTTTCCTTCTTGGTTTTTTGTTACAGTCTTTGTTATAAAGTGTTTTTGTTTTTGTTTTCTGATATAAGGTTTGCTACCCAGCTTTCTTTTCACTTCTATGTGGAAGTAAAAATGGAACATTTTTCCATCCCTTCACTTTCAGGGTGCATGTGGATTTAGATCTGAAATGAGTCCCTTGTAGATAGCATTTAGATGGGTCTTCTTTTTTTATCCATTCCATCACCTCATGTCTTTTGATCAGAGTGTTTAGTCCATTTATATTTAAAGCAATTATTGATAGATATATACTTATTGCCATATTGTTACTTGTTTTATGGTTGCTTTTGTAGGTCTTCTCTGTTTCTTCTTTCTCTTGCTTTCTTCTCTCAGTATCCTAGCTTTCTTTAGTGATATACTTGTACTCCTTGTCTTAATTTTTTGCATATCTATTCCAGTTTTTTCTTTCTTTTTTTTTTTAAGATTTTTTTTTATTTATTTGATAGAGATGACAAGTAGGCAGAGAGGCAGGCAGAGAGACAGGCAGAGAGACAGGAGGAAGCAGGCTCTCCAAGGAGCAGAAAGTCCGATGCGGGGCTCGATCCCAGGACCCTGGGATCATGACCTGAGCCGAAGGCAGAGGCTTTAACCCACTGAGCCACCCAGGCGCCCCTCCAGTTTTTTATTTCTTATCATTAGACTTTTATGTAACATTCATACATATAGAAGTCTGTATTAAGTTGATGGTTGCCTAAGTTTGAAGCTATTCTTTACTCCTCTCCTCACTACCCAGAGTTTTAATTAAAGTTATCATACTTTACATCCTTTTTACTTTATGAACTCCTTGACTGATTTTTATAGATATATTTAATTTTCCTTCTTCTTACTCCTAATTAGGATCTTTCTTTTCCACTTATAGAATCTCCTTTGACATTTCCTGTAGGGCTGGTTTAGTGGTCCTGAATTCCTTAAATTTTTTTGTTATTGTTGGGAAACTTTTTATTTCTTCTATTCTGAGTGATAGCCTTGCTGGATATAGTATTCTTGGTTGAATTTTTGTTTGTTTTGTTTTGTTTCTTTCAACATTATGAATATATCATGCCACACTCTTCTGGCCTGTAAAATTTCTGTTGAAAAATCCACTGATAGCCTTATGGGGTTTCCTCTGTATGTAGTTGCTTTCTTTCTCTTGCTGCTTTTAAAAGTATCTTTTTATCATTACTTCTTGCCATTTTAATTACTTTAGGTTTTGGTGTGGGCCTTCTTGGGTGGATTTTGTTGAGGGCTGTGTGCCTCCTGGATCTGGATTTCAGTTTCTTTCCCCATATTTGAAAAGTTTTCACCTTTTATTTCTTCAAGTAAATTTCAGCCCTCTTTTCTCCCTCTTTTCCTTCTGGGATCCCTATCATGCAAATGTTACACACTTGATGGGTGTGCTGAGTTGCTTTAGTCTGTCTGTCTATCTGTCTATCACCTACCTATCTATCATCTATTTATTTTTCTTCTCTCTAGGTCAGCCTGATTGTGTATCAATACCCTTTCTTCCAGGTTGCTGGTCTGTTCTTCTGCGTCCTCTAGTCTATTATTTATTCATTCTTTGTGTTTTAGTTATTGAGTTCTTCATCTGTGCCTGATTCTTTTCTATATCATCTGTCTCCATTGAAAGTCTCCCTGGAACTCTGCAGTCTTAAGTCTGATGAGTGTCTTTATGATGATTACTTTAAAGTCTTTATCGGGCATAGTACTTACCTCAGTGTCATTTAGCTCTCTTGCTATGACTTTTTCCTGTTCTTTTATGTGACACTTACTCTTCTGTTTCCTCATTTGGTCTAACTTTCTATGTCTGTTTCTATGTGTTAGGAAAGCCAACTATGTCTCCTCCTCTGGAAAGTTGTAGTCTTGAAGATGAGGTGCTTTAGTCCCCTGCAGTGTAATGTTCTCTGTTCACCAGAATCTGACACTTCAGGAGCGTTTCCTGTATGTGCTGCATGTGTATTACTGTTGCGGCTGAGCTACATTTGCCTTCGGTCCAGTCCTTTTCAATGGCTGTCTTTGGCTATTGTATGTAGGGTTTGATTCCTGTGTGTTAGTTGGCCAGTTTGGGACTTCCTTGTGCTTGAGTTCAGTCACATCAAGCATTTGCCAGAGATGCAGTAACACTGAACTCCATGGTGTTTTTCCTATGTTGTCTCCTGAAAAGCTTTCATTGATAGGCAGGGCCTGCAGTCAGACCCAATATCTATTCCGAGCCCACTGCTGGGGCCACAGTTGGACTGGTATGTGTAGTTTTCTTCCCCTCTCTCTGGAGCATGAGTCACTTTGGACTGCTACTGGCCACTGTCAGAGCTGATTATACACTGTCAGTCTTACGGCATCACCCTGGATTGACTCCAGCCAAGGGCATATTGGAGGGAGCAGTTCTACAGAAGAATATGGGGCCAAGTGAGTGGGGCCAGCAAGGTCTACTCATTCACTGCATGAAGGGACCTGGAGGTGCTTGGAAAAGCTCCTGTTGAGGCCCGCTATGTTGGAGGTAGGGGACCTGAGAAAACTACAGTAGTGGGACACTCTATTAGAAAATGAGGTGAAGGGCACCTGGGTGGTTCAGTGGGTTAAAGCCTCTGCTTTGTCTCAGGTTATGATCCCAGAGTACTGGGATTGAGGACCGCATTGGGCTCTCTGCTCAGCAGGGAGCCTGCTTCCCCCTCTCCCTCTGACTGCCTCTCTGCCTGCTTGTGATCTCTCTCTCTCTCTCTCTGTGAAATAAATAAATAAAATCTTTAGAAAAGAAAGAAAGAAAGTGAGGTGAAAAGTATTTGTGGTGTTTTGGTTCCTGCAAGTGTCTGTGTATCTCTGCTGGGGGTTGGGGGAGGGAAATGGTGCCTCCAGCATTTTTCTTCTTAGAGAAGTCCCCAAAAGTCTCTGCCTCTCCTATACAATCTTTATTAGTAAGTAAATATGCTTTGGGTTGACTAATCTCTATTAGTAAATAAATATGCTTTGAGTTGACTCCAGGCATTTTGACACTGCTGCTTCTGTGTGGTATCTCAGCTGAGCTGTTGTGGTGCTGTCTCTTTAAGGTAGGGGACTCTGTCCTTCAGCTCTCCCAAAATGAGCTTGCTGATTTTTAAAGTTCCAGGTGTTAAGCCCCACTGATTATTAGGCCCTTCTGGTTTTAAATCCAAATGTTATGGGGATTTGTCTTCTCTGGATGTATCTCTTGGGGTAAGCCTGGGGTACTTAACATAAGGAGTCTGCCAGTCTCTCAATTAGCACCTCCTCAATTAGCACCTCTCAATTAGCATATCTCTCCCTCCTGTGGATAATTCCAAAGGTCGGTGGGGTTCTGGACCACAAGAGCATCCTTCCTACCTTCTCTGATGTGACCTTTTCTCTACATTTAGCTGTGGAGAATCCGATGTGCCAGTCTCCAACTCATTTTTACACTAATGTAGTTGTTATCTAGTTGTAGCTGTGGTGAGATTAAAATCTTCCTACTCTGTCTACCTCCCCAAAAGTTATGAAAGACATTTTTAAGATGTTCTTCCCATTAGTAGTCATATAATTTCAAATTCAAACCACTGCTTACAATGACAGAGAATACAATACCAATGTTGGTGAGAATGTCAAACAGTAACCATATTTATTTGTGGTTAAAGTACCTACTATAAATACATATTAGAAGATGCTTAGCAAAATATAGTAGTCAGAGATGTGTATATAACAGCCATTCTGTTCTTGTGTATACACTAGAGAAACTTAAATCCATAGAATACACGTATACAAGTGTTTGTAGCACTGTTTTTAATAAGAAAAAAGTATGTGGGGGAACCTACATATATATCTATTGGCAGAGAATAATAAATAGAATATATTCATATATTCATTATATGTTCATATAATGAGCTACTGCACAGAAGTAAATATGAATAAAATAACAGCACATATTAACACTTATGAATTTTACAAATGTGATTTTTTTCTTGGAATAATATAAGTTGCTGAGGATATACATCATGGACTCAACTTCTTTAAAGTTTAGAAACACACAAAGTAACATCATTGTATCCTTATAAATGCATATGTATAGAGCAATGTTATGAAAGTTGGATCAGAATCATAAACAAAATTTGGATAGAAAAAATTTCTGTGATGGAACTAAAGAAAATAGATCAGGGAAGGAACTTCAGCAGTATTAGCAATGTAAATTAAGCAAAGTGATGGGTATATACATGTATATTGTTTTATTCCTTATACATTTGCATGTATTTAATCTTTTATAGCAACGTATTTTATATATGTTAAATTTTTCTTACCATTCTAACTGCCCCATTCTTAACAGGATTTCGTTTACTGCCTTTCTTAAAATATTTTACTAGAACTACATACTATGATAAAAGTATTAAAAACATAAGATCTATTATATTCTTTTATCTGTATACATCAACTCTACTAATGTTCTTGAAAGTGAAATATTTATTCTCTTTTATGTTGTGTGTTATTATTTACCTTGTCATCCAAAAAAATCTTTAAGCCCTTTTCATGTGTGTTGATGTGGATTACTGTCAGTGTTTTTTCTTTAGTTGATTCTGAATACATGGTGGAATTTAAAAATTAAAGCAAATGCTAATCTTGAATAGTAAATGTCAATGCTCTGCTGAATGTGTGTCTCCTGGAAATGGCCAGAGGTTATTTTTCAAGAGGCCTCTCATTATGTTGCTCATATATTCATGAATTTACCATGGAGCAGGATCTGACCCTTCAATTGGCAGGGTCAGAAAACTGATTATATAATTAAACCATAATAGATCTCTCACTTGTGAAAATACTTAATCGAGCTCTTAATATTGATCTATAAAATCAGAACAACAATTTAGTCAAAAATGTATTTAACTCTTAATAAAGGAATCTTGATTTGGTGTTAATGGCTTGTTCTTTCCCTGTAGGCAAAGCCATAATGGAAAACAGTACTAAACTATTTGAACAGAACGTTGTTTTGAGAACATTTTATAAAGGCAAACATAAATGAATGTCATATTTGGTGGCTTCAGATAACATGTTTATTAACATACTACTAATAATCATCTTAGTAATGGAATGTGAATATTTGAAACCTATTAACTAAGATTCTTTCTCTCCTGACCAGGGCTAGAATAGTAATAGTCAATGTTTGCCTCTGTGACTCTTTTTTTACTCATGATTGATACTTCATACTTGACATATTTTTAAATAAAGTATAATATATACTATTCTTAGGTATATAGCATATTAATTAAATATTTGCATTCATTGAGAAGTAATCACCATAATAAATTTAGTTACCACCTGTCACTATACAAAGTCACAATTTTTTATATAATGGAATTCTTTTTAGTGATAAAAAAAAAAGAAATCTTGCTCTTTGCAACCATGTGGCTGAACCTTGAAGGTTTTATGCTAAGTGAAATAAGTCAGACAAAGAAAGACAAATACCATATAATTTTACTTATGTATGCAGTCTAAAAACATAAGTGAACAAAACAAAACAAAACTCAAACAAACAGAACAGGGTGGAGGGGCAGGGTTGGAGGTAAGCAAAATGGAGGAAGGAGGTCCAGAATTACAAACTTTATAATAAAATAAGTAAGTCATGGGAATGTAATATATAGCATGGTGATTTTTAAAAAAAAAAAATTCATTTATTCATTTATTTGAGAAAGAGACAGCATGAGCAGGGAAGGAGCAGAGGGAGAGGGACAAGTAGACCTCAAGCTGAGCACAGAGCCCTACAGAGAACTCAATACTATGACCCTGAGATCATGACCTGAGCTGAAATCAAGAATCAGATGCTTAACTGACTGAGCCACTCAAATGTCCCAGCATGGTGATTATAGTCAATATCGCATTGCATATTTAAAAGTTGCTTAGTGAATAAATATTAAAAGTTCTCATTAAACAACAAAGAGGACCTATTCTTTTTTGAAATAAGATTACTTAGCCAAATTACAACTCTTGGAATTGTTTTGTTTGGGAAGGCTAAGACCTTGCCTGCCTTTCAGGTGACCTTGTATAAATCTGCTTTGATACATTTTGTTGATTTTCAAATGGAACTTTCACAGGACATCTGATAACCTTTGTTTCTTATTTGCATCTAATGTCTGTCACCCAACATAATAGCTATTACTTCCAGTTTTGTGTTGGCTGCAATTTTAATAATCTAAGTCATTGATAAAAATGTAAAACAGAGCAGAGGCTAAAACCTCTTTTGCATACTACTAGAATTTGTTTTCTCTCTTGACAGAATTATAGCTCTTTCTGAACATGACCAACCATTGACAACTCCATTCAAATTCCCTGCCTTCCAACAAAATGACTTTTTGTTCCTATGACCTTATGTTAGACCTTCTGAAATGCCTTTCTGAAATCCAGATGTACGATACCCAAAAAGTTTCTCAAAAAGTTTCTCAAACTAATAGCTCAGTAAAGTTCCATAGAAGAAAATACAGTTGATCTGAAGTGATCTAGTCTTTGTGTCCACATATCCTTGGTTAGTTTTTTCAATTTTAAGAATATAACATCTTTTTTTGAAACTTTATGGTATATCTTATTTCACAATTGTTGACATACTAAAATTCATAAATTTATAAATGGCCCTTCTACTCATGCAAGAAGCAGCCTAAGAATTATTTGAGATTCTGCTGTCCCTTCTCTTTTCTGATTTTCTACCAGCAAATCAGGGGTACATCAAGTCCATTCACTCTGCTGTCTATATTCCTACATATCAACATCCACTGTTTTCAGAAAAATCTGTATGATGGATGTCATAGGACTGAATTGTGCCTCTTCTTCCAAAATCATAGGCTAAAGCCCTAGTTCCCAATGTGACTGCCTTTAGAGACCGAGCTTTTAAAGAGACAATTAAAGTTAAATAAGGTAGGGACGCCTGGGTGGCTCAGTTGGTTAAGCAGCTGCCTCCGGCTCTGGTCATGATCCCAACGTCCTGGGATCGAGTCCCACATCAGGCTCCTTGCTCAGCAGGGAGCCTGCTTCTCCCTCTGCCTCTGCCTACCATTCTGTCTGCCTCTGCTTGCTCTCCCCTCCCCTCTCTGATAAATAAATAAAATCTTAAAAAAAAAAAAAAGTTAAATAAGGTTACAAAAGTGGGGCCTGAATTTAATGGGATAGGTGTCAATATAAAAGATAATGAGACTAGGAGAGTATACATACACACACACACACACACACACACACAGTGGGGCGGTGGGGGAGCAAATGTGGATAAAACCTGAAAGCAGTCAACTGCAAGCCAAAGAGAGAGATCTGCAAAGAAATCCAAACTGACTGCAGATACCTTGATATATGACTTGCAGAGTCCAAAACTTAGAAAAAGTAAATTTTAGTTGTTTAAACCATTCACTCTGTGGTAGTTTGTTTTGGAAGCTCTTGCTAATAAATGGTAATATTATATTTAGACTACCTTGTATAAAGTCATCACCTGTAATAATTATATCTTCTTGAAAAATTTCTAATCTCCCCTTAATTTAGGTTTTTTTGTTTCTATGTCAGTGGTATACTTTTATATTTATCCTAAGTAGTGTGTCTTGCCTTCCATTTTTTATCAAGAACAATTAAGTATGTTATCAGTGTGCCCTCTGAATGCACGCTCACTTTTAAATAGATGTCTTGTTTCTTCTTTGTTAAAAAAAACTTTGAGCTAGTATATAAAAATCATTTTTTAATTCATAAACTACCTCAAATTATGACTTGTTTTATAATTACTCAAGCAGAAATAACTCCCTTCCTATTGAATAGTGATATTATTTTGTTCTTTTAATCATGGCACCCATAAATGTAATTATTGTAATATATTTAAATGTTTCTTAGCTTTCTTACTGTAGTATATATTCCTTGAGCACAGAGATTTGGCTTTTCTCACTTCTGTTTTCTTTTCTGTGTTTACTAAAATTTCCTTTCAGCTAATAGAATAATTAAATACTGTGCTAATTTATATATTTTTTTTAATTTTATCAATCCATGGTACTATTTAATGTTTTCTAAGGATTTTTTTTTCTTAAAGATTTTATTTATTTATTTGACAGAGATCACGAGTAGGCAGAGAGGCAGACAGAGAGGAGGAAGCAAGCTCCCTGCTGAGCAGAGAGCCCGATGTGGGGCTCCATCCCAAGACCCTGAGAACATGACCTGAGCAGAAGACAGAGGCTTTAACCCACTGAGCCACACAGGTGCCCCTGTTTTCTAAGAATTTTAAGCAAGCAATGTTTTCTAAAACTTCTGCACATCTAAGAAAGCATAGAGGCAGTAAAGGTGGTAAGGATTTTCTATGGGAAGAATTTCTTTGGTGAACAAAGTGAGCATAGTGGATTCAAGTGAAAGCAGATTAGACCATCTTAAGTGGAATTGTCATATTAGTCAATGAAGAAAATAAATGGGCTAGAAAAATATTTTGAAATGTTAATTACTGTTTTCTTCTGTAGTTTCTTAAATCTGCATCAATCCCACATTCCTTCCTGTGTTTCTCTCTAATTTGTTATCTTTTCTTTACTGTTCTCTATAGTCTAATTCTCTTGGGGTTACTTTGTTATTTGTCTGCTGTCTTGATTCATTCAGCTTTAATTCAGATTATATTCAAAACTTGTGAAAGTGTGAACCAAAATGTGAGATGTCAATATAATAGGTGTAGACACCTGAAGATGCAAGAACATCAAGGAAGCAGTAGACCAGAAGACATCAAATGAGAATTTTGTAGATCCATTTTTAATGCTAATGTCACGGCAACATAAAGATCTGTCTGTCTGGCTTACAGAAATTTGGTTTACTCCTTTTGACAGAGTAAATCCAAGAATTATTGTATAATAACTTATAGCAGCAATAGTGGATTTCCTGGTATTAAGAGTAGGCAGGTGATTAGCAGTTAATTGCAAAAGGAGGAAAAAAAGAGGTGGCCACACTTATTTATATCAAAATCAGGTGAATTAGATCATAACAGTTAAAGTACTAACATAAATATTTCAGCTTTATTTTAGCCCAGTTGGAGGGATAGTCTGGTTAGAAAACTATGGAGGTAATAAAAAACTAGCAGTGTCACTTATGAATGAAAACCATCTCTTTTCATTTATACCGTAGACATAAAAATAGGAATCAGAGTGATAAAAGTAAGAACTTAAAATATTAAACCAAAAGAAAACACCAAGCAGATTTCTATCTTTCTAGAAAGCTATCTCTCCTAATTTTTATTTATTCCCTTCAGTGGTTATCTTACATACGTATGATTTTAGAAAATGATTACAGCATAGATAAAATTATATATATTTTGCTTTAAGAAGAGAAAATATTTCAAATATTATAACATGATATTAGGGAGGTTTTTGAACTTCTATAAAAGTGAGAAAAGCATTATTTAAAAAATCATATCTCTAGATATAGTGATAGAAGTAAAGGAATTTCCATTTATTATTAAACAGGTTAAAATGAAGTATTTCCAAGCAAATATTTAATATGGATGTGTTACCATTGAGGTGATACCAAGACCTCCAATAATCCAAGTTGGACATTTCCAGCTTAAAACTGGGGAATTATTCCAGGCAAATTTTGAAGTATAATTTTCCTCTTGTTATTCTGTAATATAAGGTGTATATCAGAAGCAATGTAGTTACTTTCAGTGGCTTTGAAACTAACTCAGTGTGTGGTATATATGGTATATGTGATATATATGGTATATATATGTAGTAGTTCTTAGCTTCCATTTGAGTACAGGTCAGTGTTTCTATTTAATGGGCAAGATGTCACTGTCCGAGATATCACATAAAAATTGGAACCAAATAATCATAAACTCTTAACTAAAGTTGAATTTGATCCAGAATTCTCTTCCCTCTACTAAATTGCAACTTTGGTTGCTACAGATACTTAATATCTGTAGTCAGATATTAACTATTTGATGAATGTTTTTGGGTTACAAGATGACCATGTACTATATAATTAGAAGAGAAAAAAACAGTTCAATGGGTCTCCTGGGTGGCTCAGTGGGTTAAAGTGTCTGCCTTTGGCTCAGTTCATGATCTCAGGGTCCTGGGATAGAGCCTCACATCAGGCTCTCTGCTCAGCGGGGAGCCTGCTTCCTCTCTCTCTCTCTCTCTCTCTCTCTCTCTCTCTCTCGTCTGCCTCTCTGCCTACTTGTGATCTCTCTCTGTCAAATAAATAAAATAAAATCTTAAAAAAATAAAAGTTTATCAAGATGTTTGACATCACATAAAACTGATTTTGAAGAGTGGGGAATTCTGAACACAAATTGACTCTAGAAGAGTCAAGGTCTAACACATAGAGAATCTGTTCTGTTTCACTACTTCCAGTTTATAGGACACTGTACAGGGGTGAAAAAATACAAACAAGATCTTTGCCTCTGTCCTGATACAGTATTCAACGTTTTTTGTGATGTTTTATTGTATTCTGAGTGATTTGGCTTGTATTGAAAAGCAGTTCAGAAGCTCTCAGATGAGGATAATGTCTGTTGAGGATAACTGATGCTGGCTTCCATGGAAATGCTAATTTGATAGCAGTCACTGCCAATCAGTCGCCTTGAGTTACTGTTCTAGCACTTCTAGATGCGGTATATAATGAAAAAATCCTCCCTACAGTAGTTAGACTGTTTTCAAAGTAGAAAGGGTTGTTATATAGGTTTAGGTAAAGAGTTTCTGAGCAGGAAAAATAATCATAATGAGCCTAAAGTAAAACAAAAAAGGGATTTAGAAAATCCTTCTGGGTCTCATTTTTATAAAAGATAGCATGGATTGAACAAATTCAGCCTATTACACAGTTAAAAATAAATGGATTCTTCCTGGTTTGTCTATATATATACTGTAGTTATAAAATTAAAGGCTAATCATGTATCTGTTAAAGCCATATGCATTCTTAATGTAATAGTAAGCTGTAAAAGTTTTAGTTCTCGGGGCGCCTGGATGGCTTAGTGGGTTAAAGCCTCTGCCTTCGGCTCAGGTCATGATCCCAGGGTCCTGGGATGGAGCCCCACATCCAGCTCTCTGCTCAGCAGGGAGCCTGCTTCCCCCTCTCTCTGCCTGCCTCTCTGCCTACTTGTGATCTCTGTCTGTCAAAGAAATAAATAAAATATTGTAAAAAAAAGGTTTGGTTCTCTAATGTCCTGCCTTCATTTTGAGTATTTTCCACAGCTATGTATTTGAGTTCAATAATCTTTTCATTTGGAAGATATCAGATCTTCTTTCAATCTTACTCAGTGTATTTTTTACCTCAGACCTTATAGCTTTCATCTTTCATCTGTAGAAGTTGTAGATCTGATTTTTTAATATTTTATTTATTTATTTGAGAGAGAGAAAGAAAGCACAGACCAGGGGAGGGGCAGAAGGACAGGGAGAAGCAGTCCCCTGTTGTGCAGAGAACTCAGTGCTAGGATCCTGGGCTCAGTCCCACGGTCCTGGGATCATGACTTGAACCAAAGGCAGACCCTTAACTGACAGCCACCCAGTCAGCCTAATTTTTTTATCTTTTTATTTTTTTTAATCTTTTTTATTTTAAATATCTTTATAGATATTTTGTACATCTTTATTGATTCTTACCTTTCTTGATTCTTAACTTTTTGAACCTATTGAATGCAGTTTTTATAATATTCTGTTTTCCTAATTCTAACATTTGTATCAGTTTGGGTTAAGTTTCAATTGATTAAATTGTTTGTCATTATTATGGGTCATAAGTTCCTTTTTTGCTTTTTGGATGCTTGGTAACTTCTTATTGGATGGTAGAAATCATGATATTTGCCATTAGCAGCTAGATATTTTTGTATTCTTAGAAATATTTTTAAATATTTCTGTGTGACACAGTTAAGTTACTTGGAAACAGCTTGATCCTTTCCAGTCTTGCTTTAAGTTTCTTTCGGCAGGACCAGAGTAGTGCTTGGTCTAGCTCTAATATTCCCATCACTTCAGAAGACCCTTCTCTATATTCCCTATAGAATAGCGTGAATCATGAGGTATTTCAGTAGCCTGGTTAGGAACTGACACTTTCCTGGCACCATGCACTCCTGTGGCTTCTAATTTGCAAGGGCATTTCTCCCCCAGATGCAAGTAATTAACCACATACCTGCACTGATGAATACTCAGGCAAATACTTAAGAGGTACCATCTGCAGGTCTGAGACCTCTTACTGTACGTATCTGTTAACTCCTCAATAATCTGCCCTTGGCTTTTTCCCCAGGGAGTCTTAGCTTTTTCTGTTTACTGAATTGAGTCCATGGGGCCCTGACTGAGGGGAATTCTCTCAAGAAAGAAAGCGGAGAGAAGCACAGTGCTCATCTTTTTGTTTCCTGCTACTCAGTCATCATTTTGTTTGCAGTCTTGAAACTGGAGGCAAAACAGAACAAGTGTTGTAAGTTCCACTAACTGTCCAGTTGACATTTGGATACAAATCCATAAACTAATATCAGGGCTTAAATTCTGAGTTCTATGATTCAGGTCTTCTGGATACTGCAGTTCCCTGCTGAGAGCACAAACATAGTATAAATTTGTTATATAAGGCCAAACAAATTGTTCTAATTCTCATCCTGTAGGAAGTCTGACTTTTAGGGAAATACTTTGTAGTAATTCCCAAACTGCTTCACACTTACTTACTAGCCTCTAAAAACCTGTGATTATAAGAACTGGAAAATAACTCATCTCTGCCCATATTAACTAAGATTATTAGAAAAACAATCATTAGTATGATAACTCTTTATTCTAGATTGTATACAATGACAGAATACAGTCAGTAGCAAGAACCTATACCTATTACTTTGCTTCCAAACTAGTTTCTAGAACTTGAAACAGTTTAGAACTAGGGAAAAGGAACATACAAATCATAAAACACTTGAGCATTCATCCTCATATTCCAAAATGTGTATTTTTATTTAAAGCAATTATATATTTACCTTAACCTAATTGTCTCATAAATTATTAGGTATATATATGATGCAATTTATAAATATATTAGGTATATATACTATTTTTATTTTGTAAGTACTTTTATTTTTGCCTAAAGAGTCAAAAATGATCATGTTAGAAATAATAACATGTAATATTATTAGTAGATACAACATATTTTATTATTGGAATTTTACTGTTCCCTGTATCTTGTGTATCTTTCATCTTCAAATCATTCTAGAGTTTGGTAACACACACATACACACAAAAAAAACATTGTATTCTCAACTATTCTGAGGGTAAGGAATCATCACAGAGGAGATGGCTTTTCTCTCTCCTCACATTTGGGACTTCAACTGCAAAGACTGAAGTACCTCCGGTAACTGGATGGATAGAGCTCAGAATCATCTGGAGGTTTCTTCACTTGCATGATTGTCGGCTGGTCTAGGATGATTAAAATACTGAGTTTAACTGGGACTGGCAACAGAATGCCTAAATGTGGCTTGGCTTCTTTATAGTCTTCATTATAGCCATTCTTCTTGGTTCAAATCTCAAGCAAGAGTAATCGGGAGAGTAAGTTATCCCTTTTATAACCTAGTCTCTTAAAAGTCTCTTCTACCATACTCTAATACTCTATTGGTCAGAACGGTCACAGGGTTGCCCAATTTAAGAAAAGGAGTCAGAGACCTTTCAAGTTGAAGGCAGTAGTATCAAAGAATTATGTAGCTATATATATGCGTATATCACCACATTATGGTGATCCAAAAATAGCCATGGTACTTTAAATCTTATCACAGGACAGTTAGTCTGAAAGGCCTGGACAAACTTTACTCCACCCGAAAGTTGTTTACTCCACCCGAAAGTTGTTTGCGCCCAAAAGTGTTATCAACCAGCAACTTCTGCTTCTGTAAAAGTGCTTGCTCAACGCTCAGGCTAACTAGCTACTTTCCCTTCTGTTTGAATGCTTGTTTGATGGCGCGCGCGGGCTCCCAACACCAATCAACCAACACCAGGTATGATTTTTAAATTTGTTTGTACCCCACCCAAAACTTGTTTGTACCTGCTTATAAAAATCCTGCACTTACTCTGCCTGACACCTCAGCGTCACCGGCAACGAGTGCGTGGAGGTCCGGGTTCCAACTCGCAATAAACGACCCTTGCTGTTTGGCTTTGACCGGTGTCTCTGGTGGTCTTCAGAGGAGGGCGTACAACGCGCTCGCTCGGCATTACAAGTCCAAATTTGACTTTCTTCCAACCACAGCTTCTACACTGTTTCTAGTTTCTTATCTATTTTCTTTTTTGCTTCTACAGAGCTAAAATTTAAAAGTGGTAGAGTAGAAGTATTGCCCAGTGTGATCCTTATTAGAAAAAAATGAGATTCTTTAATTCGGTTGGGCATCTAGAACCTAGACAGAAACTTTTCAGTATTGGGTGCACTAATCTCTTAATCTCTAGCTTCATAAATAATTGCTATCAAGTTGTTTTAATTTGATATACCTTGAATGGCTCATCTACACTGGTCCATACAACCATTACCTGAAGGGATCGAAAAGAAATGGCATTTAGTGAAGTTGGGAAAAAGAAAAAGCAGCTAGTCCTCATACTCGTTGCAGATATTTTTCTTTACTGTACCACTAAACTAAATTATTATAGGTAAAGCCCAGAATGTTTACAGCCATGATTATGATCTCATCTAACTTGTTGATAACAATGTAATGCTTCTGGCTGACAGAGTTATGAACATATGTGAAGATGAAACAAAGGAATTGTAAAAACAACAACAACAACAACACAGAATTGATACTGACACATGTCACAGGTTCATGAGATTGTGTTTATGCATTTTTATGTGAGCCAGAGAGTAATCCCAAATATGTTATTGTTTCACTTTTTAAGAAAATATTTATGGTACCTAATTAAGTATGACTTTGGAAGCCAGCAGAATTGATAGCACAATTTATAATTTTACTATAGACTTAAAATGCTTACATCCTGTACCATTTTTTTTTCCTCAAAGAGAGAAATGTTGACTATCCATGTGGTTTACTATGGAAATAGTCAATGAACAGAATACTAAACAAAAAGCAATATAAATACAACTTATGTATACACATTGGAAAGACATGAATTGCTAATCAGTTCAAAGATTTCACTCAGAGAAACAGCTATGATGATATGCTCTTATAAGGGCATATTTGGTTGTCTAGGAAAAGAAGAACTTATATGACAGGTTAATTCAAATATTTAATCTGCTGTATTA
This sequence comes from Mustela nivalis, assembly GCF_964662115.1. Lineage (NCBI taxonomy): Eukaryota > Metazoa > Chordata > Mammalia > Carnivora > Mustelidae > Mustela > Mustela nivalis. Next base: position 65,318,529 of record NC_139034.1, on the reverse strand, counting down.
ATATTACTAGACTTTTAGACTTTTAGAATTTTTAACCTGGAATGTCCAGTATAATAATCTGTATATAAAATGATGGAAAATCCAGAAAATTAAAATTAGTTCCCTAAAATCAAAAGCTACATATTTGTAGAGCAGGAGCTAGAGAAGAGGTGCTCAGTAGGGTAGGTTACCATAATTACATCAGAGAATGTTTAAAACTACAGATTCCCAGATCCACCTTCTACCAGTCTATTTCAGAAATTTCTCTTACCACTTTCCTAGCATTTAAAAAGCAGTCCAATGGTTTAGGAGGCGTGCTGTGGAGTTGCTATGATTCTAAAAGCATTTATTCAGCGGCTACCATGTGCTGAGGGTTGGGATTTGGAGTGAGTACAAATAATGAGTGTTTAGCTTCCTGTCCTTGAGGAACTCAGTCCACTGAACGAAACAGAGAAGTAGACAAATGTTTGCAATTTAATACAGTAAGCTCTATGACTGTGTACCCGGAGAGTACTTAAACTAAATTGAGGAAGAGAAGGGCATTGCATGTTCTTCAAGGAGAGACACTGACCTGATTCGTGAAGGATGCCGGAAAGGGAAAGGCATTTAATAAAGCTGGAGGGGGAAATGGCTCTAAGAAAATGAACAGACCTCACTAACCTAAAGACTTTTTGCAGCCTTCTATGGAAACTGGCCTTTATGAAAGAATAGGAGGATCAATTTAAGGTATCTCTGTAGGACATAAGATCATTTTGTGATTTGTAAATGCTAATCTGAGTCCATCATGAGAGTCCATTAGAAGGGTGTAAGTAAGATTTTAATTATAGGAAGCTTTTTTTTTTTAATATAAGGTGAATTACATTGCAAATACCATTTTTGTGCTTTCATTATTGTAGGTTGGTTATGGTGTTAATCACATCTGATTTCTGGGTTCTTGATAAATGAGAAACAAATGCAAAGCTTTTGTTGATCATACTATATAACATCACTTTGCTTTTAATTGATAAATTAAAATTTTAAATCTTGGTAGAATTTCTTATCTTTTGCATCCCTAAGCCTGAGTTTGTGTACCCTTCCAGTCCTAACTTACTATTTTCAATTTCAGACTGAGAAATTGGAACCTGGGGAGCAGAGATATGGCTGCCCCTTTTCCTGAGGTGCTTATATGTAGATATACCATCTATCTCAGCACAAGAATCCAAGAACCAAGGTTTGGCATGCTGTTTTTCAGGGCTGACATTTTTAATGCAGAGGTCCTGCCTCCTGATAAGCATATTCTCTGTAATTTAGGCATTTCCTCTCCCTAAACAGATGAGGCATTCTTTACAGAGGAAAACAGAAACTCAGGTGTTCCTTCAAATATTTCTGTCTTGAGAATTAGAACAGAACCTCTCAAGGCATCATAGAACCTTGAAAATCAGGCTTTTCCCCAGCATTCTTTCAGTTGTTTTTCCCCTAAGATTTTTTACCTTAAGAAGCATGTATTCAAGCAGTAGTGTGATGTTTACTTTGGAGTCAGGCAGCAATAGAATATGAGGCCAGTCTGGCTTCCTGAAGTTTTTCTTTTGAAACCAACTCAGGTATTCTCTCTTATAAAGAGTATAAAGAACCACTAGGTACATTGTGATTATCACATCAGCATCCTGAATTTGGAAGACTGAAAACACAGGGTACTTTCCTATCATTACAACAGTTATACCCATAAAACTGTGGTTCTCAAATGCCATATGTAGTATACATCAAACCTGTTAAGGGTTTGAGTTTTGAACTTACTTGCAAGTTAACATAATACCCTGTCACAGTTTCATGGATTCAGGTGGAGGACACAAGACTCCTAGGTCAGAAAAGTGTATTCCCAGCAATGGCAGTAGCCAGAGTAAGAATGATTTTGCTCTAGTTTCACAAACCCAATTCCCACAGGGTGATGTAAAGAAAGCTGATACCTGCGCATATAGTGGACTGAGTTACAGAAAAAGAACCTTGCACTTAGAGAACCTGTAAATGTTTTAACAAACAGTAAACATGCCTGCCCATGCCCTCAAGGGAGACACTGTCTTTCTCTTTCAACTTTTTAAGTGAACATTCCCCTTGCTTATTAGGAAGACTTCATTTTTAATGCTATTTGCTGTATAGACGTCCTTGCAAAGTAAGTTTGGAACAAAGGACAGTCATATGTACAACATGGGCAGAAATGTGAAAGACCCTTGGGAAATTGTCTCCCCAAATATGGATGGATGGATAGACACATACATAATATATAGATTGGTTTAAAATATTTTAGAGGCAGATTAGTGCATTCTGTCTCAAAGCATAACATTGACTTACTTTTGTTGTAAATAAACTTGGAGCGTGTACTCCCAATCTCCATTCTCACTGAGCTTTCCATCTTCTATATGTGGCTAATGATATTTTAACCCACTTAATTTTCATTTTTTCTTTGAATTTTTATGGTTCTGGCTTTCTAATGATGAAGTACATGTGACATTTTAACCAGATAACCCAGTTAAAATATTTTGCTTAGCTTTGGAAAAATTATGATCACTTGTCTACATATGTTTTATCATGAATTAGAACACCCAAGGCTATTTCGGTATCTTGTTGCAGTGGCCACGGTTATTTCCTGATCTGGCATTCTGTATATTTATAGATCCTTGTCTTCTAGAGAAGTATCATGGTTGTTCATGCTTTTATTTTCTTGAAGAACCCATCAAAGCATATTCCAGAACAGAAGGCTGTTGTTGGTAATTTCAAAATCTTTGTCCTAGTGTCCCTCCAAAGATGAATATGTATTCATGAAATAAGTTCTTCAGCATCTTGCTTTTCCTTAGCTTTTGACAGGCTTTAAGAAATGTGTATCATTTCCATAAAAACATACTTCCCCATACAAGTAGAATACACATCTATTACCCAATGATCTTCAATGGGTCCTTTCTTCCAAACATATACCCTACTGATATGTTAAAAAACTATAATCTTATTTTTAATTTGACCTCTTCTATACCACCTATAGAAACAAAATTTGATAATTTCTTTACCTATATTTTGACTCCCAGACATTTGTCTTCTGAACTTACTTTATAATCTGTTCTATTATAATTCTTTTCATTTAGTTGATTATTTAAATTAAGTATGAACCTCTATGTTATTTTGACAACAAATGCAGAAACATAGTTGAAAAACATTGCAGTATATCATACCCAAATATTTTAGGAGATTTATGCAAAGCACTCATTCTTATCAACAGATACAGTTAACCTTTCCTCAACTTTCTCCTAAACCATCCTTGCTTGGCCCAACACTGGAGAAATGATGGTATAGAAGATCCAGTAGAGAATGACAATCCTCAACCAGTGATGAAAAGAATCCTGTCAGAATACTGTAGCTATTTTAGTACTGAAACATCAAGGAATTGACACTTGCATTTATGTATCTTAATTAAAGAGGACAAAACCATCCTCCAGTCACTGGAAGATAGTCCCTACTGAAAACCTTGATCTGAGAACCCATAAACTGTCTGAAACCAGTTTCCATTTGGAGACTACGTCTACATAATACTTTTGAATTAAGTAGCTGGCTATATGAGATACAAACAATTCTACCCAAGATACATGGGACAAAAAACATCATCATTCTTTTAAATCTTTTTAATACAGCTTTTTGAATCCTTAGTCACTCCTTGAAATTGGTCTAATACCTGGACACAATTTATGCATTAACTTGCTAAAATATATAATACAATGGATTGCTTGGGGGGGGGGTGCCTGGATGGCTCAGTGGGTTAAAGCCTCTGCCTTCGGCTCAGGCCATGATCCCAGGGTCCTGGGATCGAGCCCCTCATCGGGCTCTCTGCTCAGCAGGGAGCCTGCTTCCTCCTCTCTCTCTGCCTGTCTCTCTGCCTACTTGTGATCTCTGTCTGTCAAATAAATAAATAAATAACCTTTAAAAAAATGGATTGTTGGATTTGTGAACATTCTCCTTTGGGAGCCACTGTGCTTACCTTGGTACAATTTCCTTGTGATGAATTAGTTGGTTTCCTGGGTAACTGACTCAACCATTAAGTAACTTTTAAATGGCATACACTGCAACAGGCTAAATAACCAGAAATTTAAAATCCTTATAACTTTATTATTCAAAAAGGAGGTTCCTGTCACCATAAAAACAATATTCTAGTATCTTGCATTAAATCTAGTTGGTAAATGCACTTTAATAGAAATAAAACTTGAAAGATTAGAGAACAGATGGTGTACATTTGGAGACTGTCTCCCTTTTATTGATCTTATGAGCAAGAACTACTTTTGCTTTAAGTCTGTCTGTTTACCTTAATAGTAAAAATTTGATTTCCTGGGGACACGCCATTACTGATGAGCAGTACCTTATTGTTAGCACTGGTCCTCATTTTCAGAACTGAAATCCTAACCCCTCAAGGCAGTTCTAGATTATTTTCTTCTCTCCTGAAGCTTCTTTACTCTGTACTTTGCAGGATGTCCAGGATGCAGAGAAATACTATGTATAGGTATAGGTCACAGAAGGGAAATAGTGCTAGATAGCGCCTTCTTTGCCCAAGAAACCCAAGAGGCAGTGTTTCAGAATAGAGCTTCTCAGATGGCATATGACCTCTGGAGGAGTAACATGTATGGTTTTAGGAGAATAATGGTATGCTTATATCTATGTAGATCTCTCTAGGATCTTTAATATTAATATAGTGATCTGAAAAAATTAATTAGGTAATTTTTCTAATATTTGATTCTGAGGACAATTTGCATTGGAAATGGGATCTATTCTCAGTTTAATTTGAGCACTCTTGACTTCTGGTTTAGAAGCACACTATACATTCTGCTAATAATTCTTCTATTTTCTGTCTGTGTTATACTATTTACATGTGTAGTGTCTATTGCCACAAATGCTGCTGTGTAGCTGCTGTGTACTATCAAATGTTCTAACAAATGACCGTCAAGCAACAAGATAGAAGAACATGACATTTAGTGAAACAACCATCTCCCAGAACTTGATACACCATTAAGACACCTCAAGTAGTGGTGGAGAGCAGGATTGACAACATCCCCAGATATTAGTAGTCTACCTTTCAGGTCAAGATTTAGAATCACTACTAGGGATGAGATCACTACTGTAAACTGAAATCATCTCTAAGCATTCAACTTCCTGCTTACCCAAAGGTGACTTTACTATTTGGTTGTCTTCAGGAACACAATTTTACCATCTACTCTGTTTTGTAATATAACATTATTAATCCCGGAAGATAAACAATGCAAATAATTATATTTAAAAAAAAGAAAATGAAAATAATTTTATTTATTTTATGAAAACCTTATTAAAGAGTATGACACTTTTCGAGGCACCTGGATGACTCAAGGAATGATCTTCGAGTCCTGGGATCGAGCCCCGCATCGAGCTCCCTGCTGAGTGGAGAGTCTGCTTCTCTCCCTCTCCTTCTGTGCACTCTCTCTCTCTCTCTCTCTCAAATAAAGAAAATATTTTTACTTTTCATCTTTTCAGTATATCACATCGAATAACTCTTTTATCCATAAGCTATTTCAAAACCCTCACCACAAAATCTTTGTTTTGCTGCGCCCACCAATTCTAGACTATTATATCATGATGCATATTCCCTTTTATGTTTTTAAGACTTTATTTATTTATTTATTTGAGAGAAAGAGAGAGTGCAAGTGGGGGGAGGAGCAAATATGGGAGGGGACAAAGAATTCCAAGCTCAGTGCAAAGTCTGATGCATGACCTGAGATCATGACCTGAACCCAAACCAAGAGTCACAACCACAGACTCCCCTTCTTTTTCAATTAAAATCCCTTCATCATCTCTTCTATACCAAATTTCATGGAATAACATTCAGAATCTCTTAATAGCTTCACCACCACCTCCCTGGGCTCATATCTTGTGGCCCAAGCACTTGCATGTTCCAAATTACTTTCAGGTAGAACTGGTATTTATTGTCAGTTTTATTTCCAACAGTTCACCACCTCTTTTGCAAGAAGCTTCTTTTTTGCTTTTTGTTATATTACCTCCTTTATGGCACTTTCTCTGAAGCCTTAGGATTACTATCATATGCATACACGAATATATTTAAGAAATTGCATTAAAGTTGTGTTTATATTTCTGTGTTTCCTATTACTTTAGTATTTGTGGATTACTTGTAAATACAAGAAATTTTGGCAGCTGCACTTGACAGAATTAAGACTAAGAAAAAAAAATACTACCCACAAGTCAGGAATAATATAACAAAATCTCTGCAATAACAATGTCTCAGAGTGTCTATAAAGGAATCCACAGTTACTGCACTATTTAATGTTTGCCTTTCAAAACCATGTTGCTTTTAGAGAGAAATCTTTATTGCTCTGAATAAACTCTCTTATGTTCTCACGAAGCCAAGTTCTAGCATGTTCAAGAAAACACTTTTCATTGATATTAACTTAATTTTATGCCTTATCTCTTACCCCTGACACAAACAAGTTGTTCCTTGCTCTGCAAACAGTATAGCATTAGCCTGACAGATGTGGCTATAAAAATAGTTCTAGAGTTTACAATCAAAGTACATGTTATACACCCATCAAAATTTTGACACATATTTGGAAAAGGTTTATAAAACACCATTATGCTGTATCATGCTTTGTCATACTGGTTGAAAACCACTGTTTAAGACAGAGCTTCTTGCATACTAGTGTGACTGTTTATTTTTGTGTTCTCAGGGCTTAATACAGTATTTGGAATCTCAGCAACTTAAACCGAGTCAAATTCAAAATGTCTCACCTGTCTTCTTTTTTAGCTTCAACTGCAATAAATATTTCAATAAAGTCACTAGTTTCTCCGCAGAGATTTTTTTTTACAGAAAGCTTGTGAACATATGAGTGCAGTGGGTAACAGGGCTTCTGAAGTACTCCCTTGGACACCTTCAGATGTGTGCTCAGGAGTTTCGATTCACTGAGATTTAATTGGGGGTGCAAAAGAGAGCCCAGGGAGATGCAACTGATTTTTTCAGCAAATGACTAAAAACCATCTCAGTCTTGATATTATCTGAGCTATGTCTTTGTTGTAAAGAAGTTGAAACTCTAAAGATATACTTTAAAGTTTAGGAAAGTCTTGTCTTTATAGAACCTGTAATATGCTAACCTCTTCATCATTCAACCTCACAGCAAATATTTGCTGACTACTTTATATAAATCATTCTGTAAGAAATGTAGCTTAAGGAACTGAATTTAAATCTTATTTAAGTAACTTAAATTTAGGGGCACCTGGGTGGCTCAGTGGGTTAAGCCTCTGCCTTTGGCTCAGGTCATGATGTCAGGGTCCTGGGATTGAGCCCTGCATGGGGCTCTTTGCTTAGTGGGGAGCCTGCTTTCCCCTCTCCTATGCCTGCCTCTCTGCCTACTTGTGATCTCTCTCTCTCTGTCAAATAAGTAAATAAATAAAATCTTTTAAAAAATAAGTAACTCAAATTTACATCCTCTCATGAGGCTTGTGTGAGCATATTGAACAGTGCAGCTCCAGGTAATAAACACTCCTACTTTATAAAATTTACTTGTATTCCTTTTAATTTAGAACTGCTATGATTCACAGTCCATAGTGATCTCTATTTTTAAACCATCCCACTAAAATATATGCTCATGATTTTTTATATTTTAAAATAAGTTAAACATGTACATAAATTTAAATTCTTAGATTAATTTAGGAATAAATAAAATTAAAAATAAGCTTATTAGTATGCTCTTAGCCAGTTTTATCTCTAGAGAAATCTTGTCCAGTTACATTCACAATACTAACCTTATATGATTTCCTTAAAGGGAAATTTTCCCATGCAAGAAGTAGAAATAAACATTTTAATAGAGCTTGGTACAAGCTTTATATTTACTAACAGTGTAATATGTTAAAAATATCAAGGGACCATCAATGATCAGCTATATTAAAATAAATTACACTTAAAAGTACAAAATAACTACTATTACATTTTAGTCATGGAAATAATTTCATCAAGGAAACATACCAGTGATACTGTTTATTAGTTTTGATGTTCACCAGCTAAGGCGGTATTTTTCAGGTTTCTGTACCATTATTTTATTATCCTTTGTCTTCTTTTTCTCTTTTCTCCTTTCACGATCTTACTACTCATTCCTGTTGTTCTCGCTTGTTGTTCTTGATTTTGTTTTTGTTCATGTATTTCTTCTTTGCTTGCCATTTTTCATGTTGCTCTTGTCATGCTCCTTGACATTTTTCTTCTTGCTCTTGACATGCTCCTTGACATTTTTCTTCTTGTTACTCTATTAATTTATTCTTATTATTCCATTTTTGCCCATCCTTCTTGTTTTCTTAATCATTCTTTCCCTTCTTTTTCTTTATTTTGGTTAAATGTTAATGTGATTGTGATTTTTCTCTGCTCTCTGTGAAGGCAGTTTCCCTTTCTTTAAAACTTCCTTTTGGCATTTCAGTCAGAAGGATCTTTCTAAAATTAAGTATTTAGTATGTAAGTAAATTGAGAAATTCATTAATTTTATTAATACTTTTCATCTTTAGTATATTGGACAGACCTGTAGGCAATAAATAAATATTGCTTGATTACTGAATGGTCTCTCTGTGATATACAAAGTTCTCTCATTCAAGATAGGTTTGATGATAGAATATAATGTGTGTTAATTCCATTCCCTTAAACTGTCTAGGATTTTCCTGGAATTTGTACAACTTTATAGAAAAAGCAGAGATGGATCAGCATGCCACATAATCTCTAATTCCTTGGTTATACTAAAAGTGAAGGACAAAAAAGTGGGTACAAAACAAAGGATATCCCTAAACCATCCCAATTACAACTTTTGGAAAAATTAAAATCAACCTCTAATAGCAATTTAGGTTTGAAAAATCTTCTGAAAACATCTATTAAACTAATTTAATTCTGAATATGTCACAGTTTATGCTTCAAAAGTAGGTAGACATAATTCATTTAAAGTAAGTTTCTATCATTTCAAAAATATGTGTGGGACATCTAACAAATTTCATGCATTCACTGAAGACAGAAATCTACTCCAAAGTATATTTCTTAGGCAAGAAAATGGACTGCATAATATCATGTAGATCTAGGTGTTTGGTTTTGTCTTTTAAAAAAAAAAATCACTTGGCATCAGGGAAATACAAATCAAAACCACAATGAGATATCACCTCACACCAGTCAGAATGGCTAAAATCAACAAGTCAGGAAATGACAGATGCTGGCGAGGATGCGGAGAAAGGGGAACCCTCCTACACTGTTGGTGGGAATGCAAGCTGGTGCAACCACTCTGGAAAACAGCATGGAGGTTCCTCAAAATGTTGAAAATAGAACTGTCCTATGACCCAGCAATTGCACTACTGGGTATTTACCCTAAAGATACAAACGTAGTGATCCAAAGGGGCACGTGCACCTGAATGTTTATAGCAGCAATGTCCACAATAGCCAAACAATGGAAAGAACCTAGATGTCCATCAACAGATGAATGGATCAAGAAGATGTGGTATATATACACAATGGAATATTATGCAGCCATCAAGAGAAATGAAATCTTGCCATTTGTGACAATATGGATGGAACTAGAGCGTATCATGCTTAGTAAAATAAGTCAAGCAGAGAAAGACAACTATCATATGATCTCCTTGATATGAGGAAGTGGTGATGCAACATGGGGGCTTAAGTGGGTAGGAGAAGAATCAATGAAACAAGATGGGTTTGGGAGGGAGACAAACCATAAGTGACTCTTAATCTCACAAAACAAACTGAGGGTTGCTGGGGGGAGGGGGGTTGGGAGAAGAGGGGTGGGGTTATGGACATTGGGGAGGGTATGTGCTTTGGTGAGTGCTGTGAAGTGTGTAAACCTGGTGATTCATAGACCTGTTCGCCTGGGGATAAAAATATATGTTTATAAAAAAAAATAAAAAAAATAAAATAATAATTCTTGATTTAACCTACTCATTCTGGCTTCACCTCTATTTGACTCTCATTTTTCCACTTTAAAAAAGAATTTTAACAGTTATGTGAAATATGGACTACATATAGTTTAAATGGCTCACCAGTAGGAACTAAAGTATGCCTATATAATTTAATCTGCTTCTAGTCAATCACTCTCAACCTCCCAGTCATCCACAAAGACTGAACAGATTTCCTAAAAACTGCTGGATCTAATACTTTGATGCTGTAGATATCCATTTATTTATTTATTTGTTTGTTTATTTTTCATTCATTCATTCATTCTTTTATCTATTTATCTATGTATGTATGTATGTATGTATTTAGAAGACTGTTTAGAACACTGTTTTCATCACCAGAAACTCAGCTATCCCAGGTTAATTGGCAGTCATCCAGAATCTAGTTTTATATAAAGCATGGCTCTCTGATCCAATTCATCTTTTCACATTTCCACAGTTCTCATTTGAACGCATGCTTTATCTTTAACATTTTGTACATTCCTGACTTCTACTATGTGTTTCCCCATCACTTTCATGTTTTAAAACAAACTTCATATCCTCCTGGGGATACTGTTTCCCCATACCCTGAGTCTGCTGGAGATCTCTCATATCTGGCCTTTTGTGGTTGTAAATATTATGAAACTTCCACTAACTTCTAATTCATCAAAATTCTATCAGCAGGTTGCAGTCTTAATCCTTTCAATATTTCAATTCTTCCTCATTACATAGTATTTTCATTTGGCCCCTCAGCTACTTTATGTCACTTTCCAAGATCTTAAATGTACCCAGTTTACCTAGCTAAAACCATTATCAGTTATAACTAAATCATCTCCAGAAACTTTATGCTAATCATTACTAATATCTATCTGCTTTCTTTCCAAGCTGCTCCTGTACCTATCACCACCTTTTTTAAAACTTTCTTCATCTCCCATAAACTGTCAAACTTTGACCACATCACCCATCTTTTTGGCGACCTATACTGTCAACTCATGTACTCACTCACCTCATTTTCTCCTCTTTGCTTTTGAAAATCATATTCCTTATTGCTCTGTCAGTCAAGGTTCAACCAGATAAATAGAATGACTAAGATATATGCACATGAATGTATTCATATATGTGGATGTCTGTGTGTGTAGATACACACACACAAATAATAAAAATAGTAAAGGAAAGTAAAACTGGATAAATGCTTTCACACTTGTTAGAATTTTTTAAATCTTTAATATATGTGCTTTCAAAATAATAAAATATGAAATCCTTTAACAACCAAATTAATGACTTTTTAGGCTTCAACTGCCTAACATGACATATATACCAAATATGTGCCCAACATGCTAATCTTAGTTTCAGTTTAACTTTATATTTAAAACTATAACTGACAAAGCTTTATAAAAGCACCCCTTAAATCATTAGAATTATTCATTGTTTTCTACAATGGATAATTGATTCCATTTTTAGTATATTACCACTGATGGAGTAATTTTCCTATCAGATATTGCTGTAGGGTAATGAGTAGTTTTATATTTTAGTAAAATAAAAAAGTATCACAAATATCTAACTTCTCTCATGTCTAAAATCTCTAAGAAAATCACAATTTAGTGTTCAAAATGAAAAATGTGAATCTATCATAATATTTCACATAGTTTAACTGAAGTCTCATTTTTCTTACTCAGCTACCCCCTTCTGGTGGTAACACTGTATAAGAATTAGTTGTGATGAGCACTGGATGTTACGGAATTGTTGGATCACTATATTATACACCTGAAACTAATATTACATTTATGCTAACTGGAATTTAAATAAAAACCTAAAAAAGTTTTTTAAATACCCCCCCCCCCAAATTAAGAAGGATGAAAACTCTGGCCTTCCTGAAATGAAGAAGGGCTCCCATCTCCATATCAGCCGATTTTCTAATTGAGAATAAAGACTCATAATTAAAATTTGTTTACTACAAAAAAATGTCTATGCTTCAAGACTGCTTCCCTCCAATATGCCAAACAACCTTGGTCGAGGATCTCACTTGTTTTCACAATTACATACCTATCTAGGTGAAGTTTACTTAATAGAAAGGAAATGAAAATTTTATTTATGTTTTCAATATTATAAGTACAACATAAACTAGCATTTCTGGGTTTTTTTTTTTTTAAGATTTTATTTTTTTATTTGACAGACAGAGATCACAAGTAGGCTGAGAGGCAGGCAGAGAGAGAGAGAGCACAGGTGAAGCCGACTTGATCCCAGGACCCTGGGATCACAACCTGAGCTGAAGGCAGAGGCTTTAACCCACTGAGCCACCTAGGTGCCCCACATTTCTGTTTTTTTAAAAAAGGATTTTATTTATTTGTCAGAGAGAGAGAGGGAAAGAGCACAAGAGCAAGAGTGAGCACAAGCAGGGGGAGAGGCAGGCAGAGGGAGAAGCAGGCTCTCCACTGAGCAAGGAACCTGATGTGGGACTCTGTCCCAGAACCCTGGGATCATTACCTGAACCAGAGGCAGAAGTTTAATCAAATGAAGCACCCAGGCATCCCAAAACTAGCATTTCTTGATAACTACTCGCTCTGATAAGGTTTTACATTTTTAATATTACTGAATCATCACTAATTTTTAATAAAACCATGCAAGGCAATTATTAATTGTGAGAAAATCAATCAATCAACTTACCAAAGTTACCAAACTTATCAAAGGTTAAATTAAGGGCATCTGGATAGCATAGTCTGTTGAGCATCAAACTCTTGGTTCTGTCTCAGGTCATGATCTCAGGGCCATGGGATTGAGCCCTGACTTAGATTCCCTGCTCAGCATGGAGTCTGGTTGGGACTGTCTCCTACTCCCTCTGCTTCTCTGCCTATTGCTCCCGCCCCCTGCTCTCTCTCTCCCTCTCAAATAAATGAATCTTTTTAAAAAAAGTGTTAAATCAGGGTGCCTGGGTGGCTCAGTGGGTAAGCCTCTCCCTTTGGCTCAGGTCATGATCTCAGGGTCCTGGGATTGAGCCCCGCATTGGGATCTCTGCTCGGCAGGGAGCCTGCTTCCCCCACCCTCTCTGCCTGCCTCTCTGCCTACTTATGGTCTCTGTCTGTCAAATAAATAAATAAAATCTCTTTTTTAAAAAAAGTGTTAAATCATTCTAAGTCACAGAAGAGTGGTATTCAAAATAAGGATTTCCAAATATTAATACAAATTTTTATTTATTATGTAAATATTTATATCCACAATATAATTATGGTAATTCAACATTTCAGTAAGAGAGAAATGATTAATATTATAAATATATTAGTTAAAATAATTAAACTTTGCACAAACTAAAATATGTGTAACATATACTGTTCTATTGGATTTGGTCTTCTCAGAAAAGATCTAATAGGTGACACTCAAACATCAGTTAAAATCTTAAGATAGCATAGTTGTATTTTCCTTTTACTGAAGATTAAGCCATATAGTTCACTAACATGTTAAAAAGGGAAAACAAATATTTAAATGTATAAATCTTCTAACATGTAAATTGGATGTCTATATGAATTCTTATGTTTTGACATTTCTTTAAAGACACTTTAGGAAAAGCATGTATTTACTCTCTTAATTCGAGCCCATGTAAACAAGGAAATACTTATAACTAATTTGCAATATGAATGCTTCCCTAAGCACATTGGTGTGAGAAAATATACAGGTGAGTCAGATGACTTAAATTAAACCTACTTAAATATTTTATTACATAAAGAATTAATTAGTCTTTCCCTAGTGCAAAATAACTCCCTGTTTGAAAGTTATGAGAACATGGAAGAGTATTTTTTAAAAGATTTTATTTACTTATTTCAAAGAGAGAGCACCCAAGTGAGAGAGCACAAGCAGGAGGAGTAGCAAAGGGAGGGGAGAAGCAGACTCCCCACTGAGCAGGGAGCCTGATGTGAGGCTCCATTTTAGGACCCTGAGATCATGACCTGAACTGAAAGCAGCCACTTAACCAACTGAGCCTTCTCAGGAACCCTAATGGAGAGTATTAAAATTTTAAGTTTAAATATGCAAGTAAATAGTAAGGATGCATGTAAGTTTGAATGTATTGAGACTCCTATGGAAAATAGTCTAGAAATCTCCAAAAAGTTAAAAATAGAACTATTCTATAATCCAGCAATTACACTTCTAGATACTTACCCAAAGAATTAAAACAAACAAACAAACAATTCAAAGGGATACATGCAGCCCAATGTTTATAGTAGCAGCATTATCAATAATAGTCAAATTATGGAAACAGCCCAAGTGTCATGACCAAGTGTCCATTGACTGACGAATGGATGAAAAAGTGTGTGTGTATATATACATATGTATATATACATATACATATATAAAGTGTGTGTGTATATGTATATACATACATACACATATACATATACACACACTTTTTCATCCATTCGTCAGTCAATGGACACTTGGTCATATATGTGTGTGTGTGTATATATATATATATGTATATATATATATACAAAATTAAAATTAACATGGTGGAATATTACTGATCCATAAAAAGGAATGAAATCTTACCATTTGCAGTGAAATGACAAGAATGAAGCCAGAGAATATTACACTAAGTGAAATAAGTCAGAGAAAGACAAATACCATGTGATTTCACTCATAAGTGGAATTTAAGAAAGAAAACATGAGCAAAAGGAAAAGAAAGAGACATAAACCAAGAAACAGACTCTTAACTATAGAGAAAAAACAGTGGATACCAGAGGGGAGCTGGATGGGGTGATGGGTGAAATAGATGATGGAGATTAAGGGATGTATTTTTGTTGAGATGAGCACCTGGTATTGTATGGTGGTGTTGAATTACTATATTTTACACCTGAAAATAACACTACACTGTATGTTAACTAGAATTTAAATAAAAACTTTTTAAAAAAGCAAAATAAAAGTATTGTCACTGCTTCCAAAAAAATCCATGTAGAGCTTGTGTTGTCTAATAAACAATGTAGTAACATCAGTGGCCTTATATCACAGTGCAAACTAAACCAGTTGTTGTGTATTAAATACATTTCAATTGCATTAAAAACATTTCAATTGCAGTTACTAAATCTTCAATAAATTGTGGTATTTGCATTATATTTTAGCATCCACAAATTTAAACAAGAAAGCATTGGTGTATTACAGGAATGAAGTAATGTTGCTTGTTCAATACAGTGTTGGTCATGTAGAATCTTTGTAGTATCCTTCACATTAGCATGTGTGTGTGTGCATAACATTGTATGGATAGCAGCTTCAACCCATACTCTGGCGTTCAAGCCTGCCTTTCCTAATCATCTGCCCTATTGATTTTGGATTTTCCTAGCCAAGCCAACATACACAATTGCATAATCCAAATTCCTTGCAATCAAGTGAGCAATTTCTCTCCCCCCGCTCTTTCACACTCTCTCCCTATATAGATAGATAAAGACATATGTGTGTATATGTCTCTATATATATCTTTATATATAATGAATATTTATAAATGTTACAATCCATGAAATCAACAAATCGATTATTACCAGAATCCTAGAATACTCTTATGTGCTTTAGCACTTTATTTCTTTCCTCAAAGTGGTACTCTCGCTACATATCCTGACCTTTTCGATAATGAAAATGTGTATTACCTTACAGATTTTACCCCCTAGATATCCATCTCTAAAATTTACATTTGAGTTGCGCTAATTTTAAAAAAATAGAAAAGGAAGTATACTGGATGTATTTTTTAGTTTTTTTGCTTGTTTCACTCAATAACCTATATGTATGATTCATCTATGATTTGTCATGAAATCATACTTGTTGTATGGGCCAATTTATATGAACTTATCAAAATTTATGAATCTATTCATGCTTTTTTACGTTTTATATCTATTGCAAACAAGTCTGTCAGAACTTTACATGAGCATATAGGGGATGCATAAAATAATTTTTATTGGAAATATATATTTAATGCATATATATGTGGGTGTATGTATGTATATGAATATAATTTCAGGGTCTTAAGAAATGCTAAAACTCCTTTTTTTAACTTAAATATAATTTATATACCATAAAATTCACCATTTGTAGTATAATGTTCATTGGTTTTTAATGCAGTTAATAATTTTGTGCAGCCATAATCACAGTCAATTTTAGAATATTTTCATCACCCAAAAGCTACCCCATAGGCTTTAGCTGTCTTACCAATATCCTCTTATCCCAATCTTACTTATAGGTAACTTTTAATGTACTCTTTCTATAGATTTGCCTATTCTGGAAATTTCATGTATATTGAATGATGGAGCATATGGATTTGTGTTAGCTTCTTCCACTGAGCATACTGTTTTCAAGATTCATCCATGCACGTGTGAGTAATTCATTCGTTTTTATGACCAAGCAATATTCATTTGTCCAGATATACCACATTTTGTTTATCCATTTATCAGCTGATGGCCATTTCGATTGTTTTTGCTTTGTGACTATTATAAATACTGTTTCTCTGAGCATTTTTATATAAATTGTTGTGTGGACATTTGTTTTCAATTCTCTTGGGCTACAGTTCATTTTGATTGGGTACTGATGCATACTTTTTAAGAGTAAGTGTATCAATACCCACTTTCATCAACTAGATGAGACTTTCTGTTACTACACATGCTCACCAAAACTTGGTATTGTGAGACTTACATTTCATCCAGTTTGTTGAATATGTTGAGGTTATCTCATGGATTTTATTTTATACTTCAGTGATAACTGAAGTTGATCATGGTTTCGTGAGCATGTTGGCCATTCAGATTTCCTCTTTTGTGAAGTGCTTAGTCAATTATTTTGCCAAAATTTTTCTACTGTGCAATTGTTACTGACTCAGGAAAACTTTTTACATATTTGGAAACTAGTCCTTTGCTGGTTTGTGTTAAAATAATTTTTCTACCATCATTTGCCTTTTTACCCTGTCTTTTGAGTATTAATGTCATTCATTTCAATAACTTTAACAAATTATTTTTATGGTTGTTTCCTGTGCCTTACTAAATCAAGTATGCAAATGGTATTTTTCTATATTACCATTAAGTATATTTTTTCTTTTTTTATTTAGCTATTTGATACATGAAACTTTTTTGTGTAGGATTAAAGTGGTAATCCAGTATTTTTCAACAGTATTGTTCAGTAATTTCAGCACAATTAATTGAAATGTTCATTCCCCATTGTGCTGCATTGCCACTTACATTATATATCTAGTGCCCATATAAGCATGGCTGTTTCAGTTTTTATTCTCATACACTTGTCTGTGTGTGTATACTTGCAGCAAGATCACACATTCATAATATATCTTGATTCCTTGTGCAGGCATACCTCAGAGATACAGTGGATTCAGTTCCAGACCACAGTGATAGTGATACCACAATAAAGAGAGTTTCCCAGTGCATATAAAAGTTATACTATATATATATATATATATATATATATATATATATATATATATATATATTTTAGTCAATTGCATGTGCAATAAAGTGTCTACATAAAAAGTATATACCTTAATTTAAAAATACTACTAAAAATACTACCCATCATCAGAGCTCTCAAGTCATAATCACTTATCACTGATCACTGTAACAAATATAATAATAATGAAAAAGTTTTTAAATATTGTGAGAATTACCAAAATGTGATACAGAGACTCGACGTGAGCAAATGCTTTTGGAAAAATGGTGCCAACGGAGTTAGTACAGGAGTGCTGTAAACCTCCAATTTGTTTTTTAAAAAAGTAAAAAACAAAACAAAACAAAACAAAAAAACCCACAGTATCTGTGAAGCAGAATAAAACAAAACACAATAAAACAATGTGTGCCTGTACATCAAGTCCCTCATCTCACTTTTCTTTTTCAAGCAAGTATTTTTTGACCTTTTGTACTTCTGTAGTACAGAGTTCTACAGATTGTTTTATCAAATGTTTGAATTCTTAATAATCCTTTTTGAATTTTGATTGGGATTACATTGAATTTATACATTAATTTGGAGAGAATGTAAATTGTCAATATGGAGTTACCCAGTTTATGAACACCCCAAAATTTTCCATGTTTGATTCATCTTTAGTCCTAACAAGTGGTTTTGTATTTTTCATTGAGGACTTCTAAAACTTTATGGGATAGATCTCAAATTTTATCTCAATTTTTATACTTCTTAAAATAATCTCTCTTCCCAACTTAATATTTTAACTATTTACTTTGCTTCATTTAAAAATATTGCTGGGATATATGGGTATAAGTTTGCATGGTATTTTAGTACCCCGAAACCTTTTTAAATTCTTTTCTGAATCAGAAAGTAATTCTTTAGACTATTTGATATTCTATCAAATATGTTATCATTTGCAAGTAATTAAATTTTTGTTTTTATTTTTCTTAGTACTGTTATTTTATTATTCTTTGTCTTATGGAACTGACTAGATTATTTATTGCAAAGATGATTAAAAGTGACAATGAACAATAACGTATACCTATAGGAATTTAAAGATGTAGGCTTGAGACTGGTGTATCATTTAGGTCTTTTCCTGTTGGTTAGAACAAATCACCTGAGCGTGTTTGAGATTAAGGTGTAGGGAAGTGAATTTCATCCCTTTAGTGGGAAGACTAGAATCCCAATGCAAATGGCTATGGATTAAATTAAAAAATGATGTTTTAAGGCCATTGATGGACTCTTCAACCATTTATTTCTTTTTACGACTTTTTTGAAGATTACTTTTTTCCATGTTTCACCATGCAGCATATTTTCTATAGGATGTGGTTTTATTAGATGGACTGTTATCATACCTTGGTTCCCTAGAAGCAATTCCTGAGAGGGTTTGACATTCAGGATATTCTCAATTATCAACGCATATGAGGGGAGTTAGAGGAAATAAGATGGAGCAGAGGTAGAGGTCAAACTGCATGTATCTCCAATAAACTGTAGGTGACTCAGTGGGATTCTCTAGCGATACATACCCTATCAAAGTTGTCTCACATAAGGCTAAATGTCCTATTTATTGTACACTTACTGTGATGTCATTGGATACAGGTTGTCCCAGAAAGCTGGGACACCCTTGAGTGAGGCAGCTCTCTGAACTTTGCCAAACTCTGAAAGATCTGAAGTTGGAGACAACTGAACACACTTCTAGCTGCTGGAGCAGAATATGATTTCTTGAAAGGGAAACTGAACAAACCATCTCCCACTCTGTCATACCTGTATTACCTTTAGAAAATGTTTTTCCTTTTCCCAGCTGACTAAGAATGTTAAATATTATCAAGTTCTTTAATACATAAAAAATTTTTATAAACTTTTGTTAAATTATTGGAAGGTCATAATTTGTCTTTAATCTGTTAGTGAAGTGAATTGAATATTTTCTAAAATACATTGAACCTTGAATTCTTGGTATTAAATCATTTTTTTCCCCTTCCACCTATGTCTTTGAACAAATTTTGGATAATTTCTTCCTACCTATTTTCCATTTAACCGCTGGTTCTCAGCCATGAATTAGTTATAGGTCAGCCTATCAAATGAGATTTTAGCTTTCATTATTTTGTTTTTTACATATAGAAGAATTTTTTTTTTCTCTGAAAGATTTTTTCTATTGTTTGTTAAGTATTTTTTCTGTTTGAACTGTTTAATGCTATGACTTCCTGCAACCTTTGGAAGTAGGATGTGGATTTATTACTGGTTCCCACTTATTCTGTGGCTGTTGCCTTTTGCATCCTAACTTTATGAGGCAGAAGGCACCTTATTAGAATTCTTGCTTGGGCAGATCTGTGCCTTGACTTCTGTCTCCTCACTTCTAGTCTCCTGCACACAATTCTGTCAGATATAAAGTTGAGGGCATCAGTTGGACAAATGCTCTCAGAACAAATGCAGTTTCCCTCCAGCCTTTGGAGATACTGTTTTTATTTTGAATTTAGATTGCTGTTTATTATATTACTAGTTCTTTGAGGATTCTTTTTTTTTTAATTTAAGCATCTAATCTGCATCTTTTTAAATTTAAATATCTAATCTGCATTTCAGTTGTTTTTAAGGAAAGATTTCTTTTTAAGATAGACCTTTCTAGCCATATTACTAGAAATAGAAGTCAAATAATTGTATGAAAATGATTACTTAAGGATTATACAACACAAATTCTAACCAAATAAACCTAATGGTACAAACAATAAATTCCTTTATCAAACTCCCTAAAAGTGGGAAAACCAATGAATTGACATTGCATGCAAGCTGCTTACTATATTCAAATGCACGTGAATAAGGTACTTACTGGTGAAAATTAAGAATTTACTTTTTACTTACTTCAAATAAAGTATATATTATTTATTTCTCCACATAGTAGAAAAATACTGGAAAGGATTATTCTATATATCTTACGGATCATTGCTTTTCAAAGGCAGAGTTTTAAGGTTGTGAGATTAATTTAATATATCAGAAATGGTATTTTCAATGAGAACAGTAAATATAGAATGAAATAAAATAGAAAATATCAGAATATATTACACAAAGTATAAGAATTGTATATCATACCTTTGTTTCACCTAGATACAAATGTGTATACTGGACTTGAGGTAAAAGTAGTTACATACTCTGGGCAAAAAAGTTTTAAAGTCACTGCAATGCAGAAAAAGAATGAATAATAAAAAACCCATTCCACATATCTTGAAAGAAGAAGACCGCTCAATCCCTCTTGAAACTATGGAGAGGGGGTGCCTGGGTAGTCCAATCGGTTAAGTGGATGGCTCTTATTTTGGCTCAGATCCTGACTTCAGGGTTTTGGAATCACGCCCCTTATTGGGCTCCACGTTCAACAGGAAGTCTGCTTGAGAATTCTCTCTGTCCCTCTCTGTCTGCCCTGACCCCCACTCATGCGTGCTTTCCGTCTCTCTCAAAAATAAATAAATTAATAAACAAAACAAAACAAAACCCTGGAGCATACACTATAGCCTGCATTTCTAATATAACAAATGTATAATAATTTTCTGTTATTTAGAAGAGTTAAAATAAAATGTAATATAACATGGAGATATTAAGTAATCAAGTTTCAGGATTTAAATTTTACATGTCTTACCTTTGCTATCTATTTTTATCTGATTTTCTACCTCCATCACTAAATAACCAGTGTAAAGATTATGAACAACTTTAACATCTAAATTTATTTTATCAAAGAAAACTAAACTAAAAAAAGAAAAAGAATCATTTCTGCTTCTGGGAAAAATATAAGGCAGGTAGGTAGGCTCAACAGAATATTTTTGTGCTCCCTGAGAATTTCATTTATACAATTCATCACTTCTTCTGTTCCTACAATTAGATTAAGACAATTATAATTGATAAGCTCATGTACTATACTTGGCACATTCTAGTCTGAAAATTATCTTAATTTTGATATAAATTAGTTTTAAGAGAGTCAGAAACAAAGATGATTGTATTTTCACAGTGATATATATGAATACTATATGTATTACACATCAGTAGTCTAAAAAGTGCTAGGAACAGCAATTTTCATCTTACTCAATATAAGTAATGACTCTTACTGATTGTGCTGCATCCATCCAATGCACTGAACTACATTATATTTGTATAGCATATATAAGTGCAGTTTATAATTTGTCAGCAGAAACTCATCTTGCAATTAGTTTCCTGTACAGAGCTGACCTCATCGTTACTACCTGGAGAATGCCATCTAACATTGACAGCATTCTCTTAGTTAAAGATAGGAAGCTGTCAGGGTTTCCATTAAATTTATACTCTCAGAGGTTAGTAACTCTGCTTCTAAAAATGCCACTGGCATTAACTTAGCATGCAAGGTGTTAGCAAGGTAGTTTATTTTAAAAGGGAGGCTGTTTGTAAACTGTGAAAATGTCCTTCAGCTTTAAACAGGCAGCCAGACAGTCTGAATGTCTGCATAAGAAAGCATCTGTATTAATGCCATCTCTGTGTCCCTAGCAATCCTGATGATGTTAAAACCAGAAAAGGAGAATACTATAGCTACGGTTGACTCAAAATGTCAGTGTTACTAGTCCTTTATCTGATATGTCGTTTGCAAATATCTTCTCCCATTCAGTCAGTTGTCTTTTGATTTTGTTAACTGTTTCCTTTGCTGTGCAAAAGCTTTTGATCTTGATGAAATCCCAATAGTTCATTTTTGCCCTTGCTTCCCTTGCCTTTGGCGTTGTTCCTA
The DNA here is from genome assembly GCF_964662115.1 of Mustela nivalis. Lineage (NCBI taxonomy): Eukaryota > Metazoa > Chordata > Mammalia > Carnivora > Mustelidae > Mustela > Mustela nivalis. The sequence goes on along the minus strand of NC_139034.1, from coordinate 65,296,442 downwards.
GGAAGATGTTGCTGCGACTGAGGTCGAAGAGGTTGCTGCCTGTGTTCTCCTCAAGGATTTTGATGGATTCCTTTCTCACATTGAGGTCCTTTATCCATTTTGAGTCTATTTTCGTGTGTGGTGTAAGGAAATGGTCCAATTTCATTTTTCTGCATGTGGCTGTCCAATTTTCCCAGCACCATTTATTGAAGAGGCTGTCTTTTTTCCATTGGACATTCTTTCCTGCTTTGTCGAAGATTAGTTGACCATAGAGTTGAGGGTCTATTTCTGGGCTCTCTATTCTGTTCCATTGATCTATGTGTCTGTTTTTGTGCCAGTACCATGCTGTCTTGATGATGACAGCTTTGTAATAGAGCTTGAAGTCGGAATTGTGATGCCACCAACGTTGGCTTTCTTTTTCAATATCCCTTTGGCTATTCGAGGTCTTTTCTGGATGGCCAACAGACACATGAAAAAGTGCTCCATATCACTCGGCATCAGGGAAATACAAATCAAAACCACAATGAGATATCACCTCACACCAGTCAGAATGGCTAAAATCAACAAGTCAGGAAATGACAGATGCTGGCGAGGATGCGGAGAAAGGGGAACCCTCCTACACTGTTGGTGGGAATGCAAGCTTGTGCAGCCACTCTGGAAAACAGCATGGAGGTTCCTCAAAATGTTGAAAATAGAACTGCCCTATGACTCAGCAATTGCACTACTGGGTATTTACCCTGAAGATACAAACGTAGTGGTCCAAAGGGGCATGTGCACCCGAATGTTTATAGCAGCAATATCTACAATAGCCACACTATGGAAAGAAGCTAGATGTCCATTAACAGATGAATGGATCAAGAATTGTGGTATATATACACAATGGAATACTATGCAGCCATCAAAAGAAATGAAATCTTGCCATTTGCGACAACATGGATGGAACTAGAGCGTATCATGCTTAGTGAAATAAGTCAAGCAGAGAAAGACAACTATCATATGATCTCTCTGATATGAGGAAGTGGTGATGCAACATGGGGGCTTAAGTGGGCAGAAGAAGAATCAATGAAACAAGATGGAATTGGGAGGGAGACAAACCATAAGTGACTCTTAATCTCACAAAACAAACTGAGGGTTGCTGGGGGGAGGGAGGTTGGGAGAAGGGGGGTGGGATTATGGACATTGGGGAGGGTATGGGCTTTGGTGAGTGCTATGAAGTGTGTAAACCTGGTGATTCATAGACCTGTACCCCTGGGGATAAAAATATATGTTTATAAAAAATAAAAAATTTAAAAAAAATGTCAGTGTTTAGTCAGTTATTGTGTCCTCAGCTCTCCATGTATGGGTTCAGTAAAGTATTTTTTTTTTTTTAATTGTAAGGATATCCCCAGATGAGGCTGTCAGAGTGATACTCCAAAGTATTAGATGAAATTTACCCTTTAAGAAAGAATGGCATGGCTTCACAGAAGTGGAAAGCAGAATGACAATTGCTAGAGTCTGGGGTGGGGACTAGGGAGATAGTGGTCAAAAGTACAGACTTTCAGTTAGGCATAAGGTAAGTAAGTTCTGAAAATCTAATGTTCAGCAAATTGATTATAGTTAATAATACTGTATTGTATATTTGAAATTGCTAGGTGAGTAGATCATAAATGTTCTCACTTAAAAAGATAACCATGAAAAAAAGAATGATATGGATTTTAATCTTTTAGTTCTAGGTCTAACATTTACTGTCAGCTAGTGAAAATTAAATTAACATAAACCTTAATTACTCAAATCGTAAAGCAGGAATAATAATGTCTTACCAAGAATATGTATACTGGGTTCTGAAAAATAAGGCATGTAAAATTTACAAACCAGGAAGTATAGTGTTAACATTATGACCCAGGATCCTTCAAGCAAGGTGCCAGTGCAGATTTCTATTGCCTGAATCTGAGGCAGACTCAGGCACTGATATAGTTGTAATTCAGTGGTATGTATCCCTTGTGAGGAGCCTTAAGGCATTCCTTTATTTTGGTTTTGATAATTTCAAGAAAGAGAGATTTTGTCTATTGGTGAATGCTTCTGTCAGTACCCCTAAAGTCCACACTTTTTAACTTTCCAGTGATAGAAGTCACATGGGTGTATCTGGCCAAACAGGGCTAACAGTCATAAGATTCACTGTCCTGACTGAAAAAATAAAAAAAAAAACAAAATGCACAGGATAATAGTTTTCAGGATAATTGATATCAATCACTAAAGGAGAATAGAAATAAAGAGAGCTGTACCACTGTCCCAATTTACCAATGACAAAGTTTCCAAGCTGCAATACAAATAAGGGGAACAAAAATAGAGCCAGTAATCTCTCTGAATGGAGGATATGAAACTAAGAATCTGCAGAAAACAAGGCCATTACAGTCCACAAACCAGATTATGGGAAATAAAAGAGCAACATAAAGAACCACAGAAATCTGAAATGGTCCTTACTAGTATTGAGAAGAATATTGACCCAAACATTTGTATAAGACAGTTACATTGGAGAATCACCCAGTAGATTATTAGGAACAATACTCAGAGCTCACATGGGACCAATAAAAGTACCAATCTTCAATAGCCAGGCTAGACTATTTTAAATTCTCACAGCATTGTGGGGAATACTAAGTTTCTTGCCTCTGTAGCAGACAATAAGAACTGCTCTTTTCTACCTAACAAATTTTTAAAAAGCAAACCTTTTTAAAATTTATAAAAGCAAAAAAAACTTCAAGTTAACTGTGTTACACAATAATGCTCAAGAATCTTTATATGGAACAAATAAATATAGCCCTCAGCCAAAATTACCAAACATAGAGAGGGAAGAAAATATTATCTGTAATAAAAAAAAAGAAAAAAAATATCAATCAAGACTGACTCAGAACTTTTACAGATGTTAGAATTAGGTGAAGACAATGAAAGTTACTAAAAATTAACCATATTTCACATATGCAAAAACTTAAGTAGATGTATTGAGGGTATGAAAAACTTTACTCTGAAGATGCAGATGCCAACATCTGAGGAACAGTTGCTATGGATAGAATAAATGGCCGATTAATTATTGCAGAAGAAAATGTTAACTAAAAATTAACATTGCTTAAATACATAACATGGAAAAGTTTCTAAAAGTTTTTTTTAAAAGATGTAAAAATCAATAAAATAGAAAAGAGCATAAGTATAATAAAATCCTTGAAGAAGAGAGGAGACATTGATAGAAAAATAATTTGAGGAAATGTGATTTTTTCCAAATATGATGGAAACTGTGAACCCACAGATCCAAGAAGTTCAGTGAATCCCAGACACAAACAAAATTCAAACTAAATTGCAGCAAGGTACATCATAGTCAAATTCCATAAAACCAGTGATAAGGAAAAAAAATCTTAAAAACAGTCAGAGAAAGACCTATTGTATACAGAGGAACAAAGGTAAAAGAGAAAGCAGATTTCTTGCCAGGAACATTGTAACTGAGCTGATAGTGGAGCAACATCTTTAAATTATAAAAGGAGAAAATTATATCAACACAGAATTCTAAGACCTCTGTAATAGCTTTTAAAATAATGAAAGCAAAAATGACATTTTCAGAAATACAAAAGTTGATCGCCTCTCGACCTTTTGGCTAAGATCATGTGCAGAAATACAAAAGTTGAAAAAATCAATCCCTGTCAGGTATACTCTACAAGAAATGTTAACAGTATCCTTCAGTCAGAAGGAAAAGTATACCAGGTGTAAACATGGATCCCCAGGAAGAAAAAATAGTAAGATAAATGGTAATGATGTGTAGTTGATGGATTATTGTTTAAACAAAAATAATACTCTGGAGTTGATATAGATATGTACATAAAATGTAAGTAAGCAGTACCATAAACATGGAAAAAGGGAAATGGAATATTTTTGAAATATTCTTATGCTATACCTCTGATAGCACATTTGTATGTAGGATGTGATAACTTAAAGCTGTATACTATAAAATATAAAGTACCATTGAAATAAAAAATAACTGTAGCTAACAAACCAACAGTAGAAGATGATCACAAAAATACTCAGTCCAAAATACAGCAAGAAAAAAAAGAACAAGAAAGAAGAGGAGGAAAAAAGAGAAAAAAGGAATGAAGAAAGAAAAGGAACAAAGAATATTTAAAACAACTAGAAAAAAATAGCAAAATGATAGACTTAAACCTACCACACCAACAACAGCGTTAGATGTCATTGGCCCCAAATCTCCAGGAACAGGAATAGATTCTCATACTGAATGAAAAAGCAAGAAAAAACTCTGTTACCTTTAACATACACACTCAAGATATAAAGAAATGGATTAAAAGTAAAAACACAGGAAAGTTATAACGTACTTTAATCAAAAGAAAGCTGGAGTACCTATATTATCAGATAAAATAAATTTCAAAGCAAATAATGTTATCGGGGCAAAAGAAATCATTGCATAATAAAAAAGTAAGCTAAAGTAATTAAAAATTTGGGATGCCTGGGTGGCTCAGTCAGTTAAGTGTCTGCCTTTGATCAGGTCATCATCTCAGGGTCCTGGAATAGAGCCCCAAGTTGGACTTCCTGCTCATTGGAGAGTCTGCTTCTCTCTCTCCCTCTGCTCCACCCCACCCCCACTTACGTTTTCTCTCTCTCTCAAATACATAGATAAAATCTTTGAAAAGTAATTAAAAATCCTAAATGTCTATGCATCCATTAACAGACCTTCCAAACACATGAGCAAAAACTAAAAAGAATTCTATAAAAAATAGACAATTTCACTTGTATGGCTACAGATTGCTATAGCCTATTTCCAATATTGGTAAAAAGAGTGGACAGGATATCAGTAAAGATATAGATTATCTGAACAATGCTATCAACCAAATTTACCTAATTGATATTTATTCAACACTACATACAACAGAATTTTTTTTTTTTTTTTTTTGCAGTTGCACATGAAACATTTACCAATATGATAAATATATCCTGGGTCACAGAATGAATCTTAATAACATTTAAAAATTCTATTTATATTCTATAAAATATATTCTGTGACCTTGTGGAATTAAATTAAAAATCAACATACATCTCTTTGAGATATCTCCCATAAATACTTGAAAAAGATAGTAATAGAGTTCTAAAAAAGGCATTGTTCAATTTAAAAAATATTTTGAACTAAATGAAAATAATACAATATATCAAAATTTATTGTTGGCTATTGTTAAAACACACCTCAGGAGAAATTTATAGCACAAAATGCATAGTAGAAATGCACATAAAGACACAAGGGTTCATATCAATAACATTTATACCTTAGGAAACTAGAAAATAAACTGTAAATGTAATTTAAACAATAAAATAGAAATAATGAAAACAGAAGAGAAATCAATAAAATGAAATTTAGAAAAAGAAAAACCAAAAACTTATAACTTTGAGAAGACCAATAACATTGTTAAACTTTAACTAAATACCAAGGAAAAAGTAGGAATATACAAATTACCAGTGCCAGAAATGAATGATATTATATCCCTATGTATTCCACAATCTGAAGAGGGTGATAAGTGTTTATGAAAATGATGGTGAATTCTTTCAAACTTTAGGGAAAATATTGTAATACAATTCCACGCAGAGTATTTTCAGAAATTTGCAGAATAATAATATTTTTCAGTTTATTTTAAGAGACCTAAATTACCCTAATACTAATCATAGAAACAGATTAGGAGCTAACAAATTACTGTTATCCCACATAAATATAAGTTTAAGTGATATAAACTATTTTAGCAAATTGAATCCAGCAATATAAAAGAAAGTTGTCGTGACCAAGTAGGATTTATCCCGGGAGTAAAAAGTTGATTTAGTAATCAATTTAGTAATCAATAATCAAAATCAATGTAATTTATCATATCAAACTAAACATAAAAACTGTATGATAATTTTAAGAGACACAGAAAAAAGCACTTGTCAAAATCCGACATCTATTTTTGCTATAAAATATCAACAATATAGAAATAACAAAAGAATATTCTAATCCTAATAAACTGTATCTTTAAAAAACTCTATAATGAATGACTACTTACTATTGGAAGTTACTGACCTCTAAGATCAGGAGGAAAGCAAGATTTTCTCCTCTCTACAGTTTTAGTTTATTTTGTACTGGAGATTGTACCCACTTCAATTAAAAAAAAAGTCACACTGATTAGGAAGAAAGAAATAAATATTGCTCACAGACTACCTGAATGCCAATGAAGAAATACAATGGACTTATAAACAAAAAAAATTAAATATAACCAACAAAACCTACAAGTATTAAGTTAATTCAGCAAATTAGTAATATCAATACAGAAGAATCAAATGTTTTCTATATAGTACCAAGGTACAACCCCAAAATGAATTTTGAAACAATTAGCAACAAATAATATGAAATATTTAGTGATAAATATGATGAAAGAGGTGCTAAACCTGTACACTAAAAAGGACATAACCCCTTTGCCGAGAGAAATTAAAGAGAGTCTAAATGAGTATAAAGGCTGAAGACTCTTATGTTGTTAAGATATCAGGTGTCACCATAAGTGACTCTTAATCTCACAAAACAAACTGAGGGTTGCTGGGGGGAGGGGGGTTGGGAAAGAGGGTGGGATTATGGACATTGGGGAGGATATGTGCTTTGGTGAGTGCTGTGAAGTGTGTAAACCTGGTGACTCACAGACCTGTATCCCTGGGGATAAAAATATATGTTTATAAAAAATTAAAAAAAAAAAAAAAAGATATCAGGTGTCCGCAAAGCGATCTATGGCTGCATAGGAAATCCCAATCAAAATTCCAGCAGGCTGGCCAATAAGCATATGAAAAGATGTTCAACATCACTAATCATAAGAAAAATGAAAGTCAAAACCACAATGAGGGTTGGGAGCATGGAACAAATGCCTGACTAGGGCAAGGGCTATTCATGGAGGACAGCAGCTCAAGTTCTTAAACAAAATTGAAGAAGCCAAGGAAACCTACGAAAAGGTTTGAAAAGATGAAGAAAATAATCTTCAGCTCAAAGAGGGTTTACAGAATATGGAGGCTAGGTTGGCAGAGTGGAACTTTATGAACCCTTTAAACATGCCAGTCTGTACCAGAAGTTGGAGAGTCATCCCCGAACAAGGATGCTGCTCACTGATCCTACCTACTGGGAGCTGATCGAGCTGATAACTACAAAACAAGCCATCTGACCTGGACACAAAACTGAGATCCCCAGATCCTGACTACTCTCAGTGTCCTGCTGGGAGTTTATATGGGCAGTATGAATGAGAGGAGGAATCTGGAACACCTCCCACATCTCCTCTTTCCTAGAAGGACACCAAGCCAGAACCAGTGGAAGAAGAATAAGAAGCAGGCACTGAAAGGGAAAGAGTTCGGGAACGAGGCCTACAGGAAGAAAAACTTTGACACAGCCTTGAGCCCAGGACTTGGAACCCACCAACACGACTTACATGACCAATCAAGCAGCCCTACATTTTAAGAAAGGCAACTATACAGTAAGAAGGCCATTGAAGTGGGGCAAGAAAACTGAGAAGACTATGACAGATTGCCAAAGCTTATGCTTAAATTAGCAACTCCTGCCTCAAAGAAGAAAAGTACAAGGATGTCATCCATTTCTATAGCAAGTCTTTGGCAGAGACTGAACCCCAGATGTACTCAAGAAATGCCAACAGGCAGAGAAAATTCTGAAGAAGCAAGAGTGGCTGGCCTGTATCAATCCCGACCTAGCCTTGAAGGAGAAGAACAGAGGTAATGAATGTTTTCAGAAAGGAGACTATCTCCAGGCTATTAAGCTTTATACAGAAGCCATCACACAGAATCCAAAGAGGCCAAATTGTATAGCAGTGAAGCTGTACAAACTCCTGGAGTTTCAGCTGGCACTCAAGGACTGTGAGGAATGTATCCAGCTGGAGCCAACCTTCATCAAGGGTTACACATGGAAAGCAGCTCCACTGGAAGCAAGGAAGGACTACACAAAAGCCACAGATATCTACCAGAAGGCATTAGATCTGGACTCCATCAGTAAGGAAGTGGCAGACAGTTACCAACATTATATGATTGCCCAGTACAACTGCCAGACAGCCCCAAAGACATGCAGTGATGGGCCATAGCCAAACCTGAGGTGCAGCAAGTAATGAGTGACCTGGCCTTGTGGCTCATCCTGGAACAGATGCAGAAGGACCCCCAGGTGCTCAGCAAACACTTGAATCCTATAATAGCACAGAAGATCCAAAAGTTGATGGAAGCAGGTCTCATCACAGTTCAGTGATGACATGCTCATCATCCCCTTCCCTTCTCTCTAGTGTGGAAAGAGGAGTTGGGACTGCCACAAGCAGTGTGGAATAGAGGGGTGAGCAGGGAAAAGTGAAAAACTTCTCTCTATGTATTTACATAGACCTATGTGGAAGATACAGAGACTCATATTCTCCATACTGGCACTGCCCAGCACAGGCGTGGTACCTTCCACTGCCCTAAGATTCCCTGTTCCCTTCCCTGCCCTAAGTAGCTGTCTTAGCTGCTCTCTCATAGTTGGTTATTTTTTATATGGAGCAGTGGGTATGTATGGGGAGAGGAGGCTGTTCTTTCCCGACCTCAGGTCCCAACTCTCTTCACATTGTTAACTCCACATCCCCATGTGTCCTTCTCCAATAATGCAGCCCATTCAGGTGTGATTATTTACTTTTAAAAAAAATTTCACCTTAAACCCATAAGGATGGTCACTATCAAAAGAACAGAAAACAACAAATTTGGTGAGTATGTGAAGAAATTAGAACCCTTATGTGCTGTTGGTAAGAATGTAAAATGGTACAGCCATTATGGAAAAAACTTAGAGATTTCCTTGGAAATTAAAAATAGAATTACCATATGATTCAGGAGTCCCACTTCTGGGTGTATTTCCAAAAGAATTTAAAATAGGAGCTCAAGGCATATTTGCATACTCATATGCATTGCAGCATTATTCACAATAGCCAAGTGGTAGAAGCAATTCAAGTGTCCATCAGCAGATGAATGGATAAAGACAATGTGTTATTTACACACAGCAGACTATTAGACAACCTTAAGAAAGAAGGAAATCTTGTCACATGCTATATTGTGGAGTAACATTGAGGATATTATGCTAAGTGAAATAAGTTGGTCGCATAAGGACAGCTACTGTATGCCATTGATAGGAAGTATCTTAAGTAGTCAAAATCATAAAAACAGAAAGAAGAAAGGTGATTGTCAAAGTTTGCAGGGAAAGGGGATTTAATGGTTGTAGAATTATAGTTTTGCAAAGTGAAAAAGTTTTAGATATCAGCTGTGCAAGAATGTTAGTATATTTAATACTACTGAAATGTAGACTTAAAAAATAGTTGAGATAGTAGATTTAATGCTGTGTTTTTGTGTTGTTAACACACATACACACACACACACACATGCACACACATACCTGGCAAGATTTCTTGTATAACTTGATAAGGCCATTACAAAAATTGATAGGGAAATGCAAAGAACTTAAAACAATGAAATCAACTTGAAAAAGAAGAACAAAGTTAGAGAGCTAGAAAGCCACCTGATTTCAAGGTAAACACTACCTCAAAACTTTACATAAATCTACAGTGATCAAGGCAAATTTTTATTACAAAGAAATGACTAGATCTAGGTAACAAAGAATCTGATAAAAGATACAGATATATATGGAAGACTGATTTTTGACAAAGGTACAATTTAGTGGAGGTATGGTAGTTTTGTTTTCAACAAATGATGCTGGAATAATGGAAAGTTCATTTGCAAAAAAAAAAAAAAAAAAGCTTTAAAACATCCCTCACACTTCATAAAACAAGCATTTGTAAAACAAGCAAATAAGAATTTGAAAAGATAGTTATTATGATTAATCATAGGAAAACTAAAATTAAAACCACAAAGAAATATCACTATCTAGTAGAATAGCTAAAATAAAAACAACTGACCATTAGCAAGTGTCTTGAGAGGAGGAGGAACTGGAACTCTCACTCATGACCAGTGAAAATATAAAATGATACAATTACTTTGGGAAACATTTTAGAGGTTTAGTATAAAGTTAAATATACACATACAGTGTGAATGAAACACTCTTCTTCTAAGTATTTAAGAGAAAGAAAACTTAGAGCCAGACTTCCAGTGAGTGTTCATAGTAATTTTGTTTGTGATAGCCCTAAATGGAGAACAGTCTTAGGGTCCATCAGCAGATGCTTGGAAGAACAAACTGTGGTGTATGCATATAATGGAATACTACTCAGCTACAAATAGGAATGAATTATTGATAATGCAAATGCATTGATGGAGCTCAAAGAAAAGGAGTCTGACAAAAAATGAAACACATACTCAGTGATTCTACAAATATAAAATTTTAGAAAATGCAAATAAAGCTCTAATGACAGAGATCTGTGGTTGCCTGGAACGAAGAGTACATGTTTGTTGGGCAGAAGGGAGAAAATAAATATGTCACGAGGACATATTTTGGGGTGATATCTATGTCCATTACCTGGATTGCAGTGATTGTTTCATAGGAGCAATACCTATGTCAAAAGGCACTGTTGACCTTAAACATAAAGCTATCTGTTATTTTACCAGCAAAAATGGGTTTACTTGGAAATAGCAGAGAATTGCAATTTGGAACAGGCAAAGTATGGTAAAATCTTAGGAAAGTCCAGAGAATAAAGGAGAGGATTGCTCTTTCAGGGGAGAAAAGGAAAAAAAAAAAAAAAAAATGAGTTGAGAGAGCTGTTAACAAACAAAAAGTCCATTGAAGTAAACCAGGAATTAGAGCATGGTGTGGCTATTCATTGTCTTTGTTTTACTATTGCTTTCATTGGCTGGACTTTTGCCAGGTGAGGAGGAATCCTTTCTTCCTCCTACTGGGAGTAGTAACTTTCAAGAGTTGCCTCTTCCTTTTGGGCCAGTGATTCTTGACAATAGGTGACACTTAAGGTCTCCCTCTTCTGGCCTCCCCACTCCATTTTCATGATTTTTTTAAAAGATTTTTTAAAAATTCATTTGTTTGATAAATAGTGACAGAGACAGAGATAGCAAGACAGAGCATGAGCAGGAAGGAGAGGGAGAAGCAGGCTGAGCAGGGAGCCTGATGAGGGCTGAAGGACTCTATCTCAGCACCCTGGGATCATAAACCAAGCCAAAAGCCAACGCTTAAGTGACTGAGCCACCCAGGCACCCCGATGTGTTTTTTTGTTTGTTTGTTGTTTTAAGATTTTATTTCTTTATTTGACAGACAGAGATCACAAGTAGATGGAGAGGCAGGTAGAGAGAGAGAGGGGGAAGCAGGCTCCCTGCTCAGCAGGGAGTCTGATGTGGGGCTCCATCCCAGGACCCAGAGATCATGACCTGCGCCAAAAGCAGAGGCTTAACCCACTGGGCCATCCAAGCACTCCAGATGTATTCTTTTATTATTTTTCACAGTATCAAATTATATACTCTAATTTTATGCATTTATTTTTTGTCAATTATACCTCAATAAATAAGCACAGAAATAAAATAATGCAACTCATCCTCTCCATAAAATAAAGTTAGTCACTTTATGGGAGTAAAATTACAGAAGTGTTAAGTCTGGATGACACTTTGGATTAGTTCTGTTGTTATTTGATTGTTTTGGGTGGTATTTTGTTTTTTCTTTTTCCTTTTCTCAAAGAGGAACAGTAAGTTGAACATCTTTATGTTTCATCTTTGCTTGCTATAACCAGATTTAAATAACATCCTTTCTTAGTAAATGACACCAGTAAATTATAAAGTTTTCTGCTGTGCATTATATATGTTTATTAGTTTTCAAAAGACTCAGTGAATATTGTATGTATGTGTTCCTATGTGAACATGCAATATTATTTTTTAAAGCCAGGATAAAAGATATGAATAGAGGGAGGAAGGAAGAGGAAGAGAAAAATGAAGGTAGTATTTGCTAAATATTTGACCATTCCAAATAATTGAAGTTACTTTTAATTAAAAGCTAAATTACTTAAGACTATATTTTTTGTATTTAATAAAAGCCAAATTTTTAAAATTGTGGTCTGTAACAAAATTTATTATTTTAAAGATAAAATTGATGATTTTAATAGTAACATTTAGTAATAATGTGATGTATGCCACATTTTCTCTATTATTTCATCAGTGGATATTTGAGTTGCTTCCAATTCTTTCCTTTTGTAAGTAGTGCTGCTATATATATTGGTATATAAATGTCTGTTAGAGTTCTTGCTGTCAGGTCTTTTGGGTCTATTTCCAAAAGGAGAATTGTTCATATAGTAAAACCTTCATATAGTAATTCTATGTTTCATTTTTTGAGGAACCACTATTCTGATTTTCACAGCAGCTGCACCATTTATATTCCTACCAACAATCTTTATGTGTTCCAATTTCTACACATTCTTTCCAACACGTTTTTTTCTGATATTTTTAATAGCTATCCCAATGGCTGTGAAGTGGTATCTCATTGTGATTTTGATTTGCATTTCTCTAATAATTGGTCATACTGGGCTTCTTTTCATGTGCTTGTTGAATATTTGTATGCTTCTTTAAAGAAATGTTCATTCAAGTTTTTTGGCCATTTTTAAAATGATTTCTTATTGTTGAGTTTGGGGGTTCTTAACATATTCTATCCAGTGATTTTATTAATCACTTATCAGTTATGTGATTTGCAAACATTTTATCATTCTGTGCTGATTTAACTCAGTGATTGGATCACTCTTGGGCTTGCTGTAAGCCTACAAAGTGCTATTTATTTTCACTCCATTTTTGTCCCCTCCCTTGCAGCATTTCTGGCCTTTATGTTTTTCTTCTGCATAACTAAAATGTTTTGAATATCTAATATCTATTTAGTTCATACTCAAAGAAGTGAGATCTTGCCACTCTTCGCTCATTCCTGATCAACAGCAATAACGTTGGACAGTATATTTACTACAGAAGGAAGGAAGTATAAGTCAGTCAAATTTCTCTATAAATTTTATAAGGGCCCATAGTTGTCTATTAGAACAATTCCATTCATTTTCTTCAGTTGTACTATTTTCCATCATTCTAGTATTCTTTCCAAATGCATAAAATTCATGAGCACATTTACTTGTATGCTCTGTTTCATCAAAGCTCTTTTATAACATTCTTAGTATAAAATTTTCTATTTCCTTAAGCTATGCCTCCTCTAAATTTTTTCTCAGCACATATTTGTTGAGCCTTTTCTATGAGCCCAAAATTTTAGAAGGTGTGGATAACTGAATAGAGAACAAAGTATAGTTTGTATCCTCAAGAAGCTGTTGGTCTTAAAGTAATTGGGGTACAATGAAACAGACATGGAATAAAACAAATAATAATCTTTAGATGCCACTGTTGAACACAGTATGATGTATGATAAGGAGGGTGAAATTTGATCGAGGAGGAATCTAAAGTGATAAACCTGACATCATCACGTGTACCATATATGCACTTAGCATGGAACTTCTTTCTCACCTATATTGTATTTATCTATAAACTTCATTTCTTATTCAGTGATCTTATTGAGTGATTTTATCTAATTTCTTAAGTATTGACTTAATTATATTTTATTAGAAGCTTCTACACCTAAACTAAAATTCAGTACCACTGTGATGAAACCAAGTTAGTATTTTTCTGTTTTTATTACATTATTTTGTAAGTTTCATACATTTTTAAAAGATTACTTTCAGAGAGTGATAAATGTTCAGGGGGGGAAGAAGAGGGGAAGCAATCTCTCCACTGAGCACAGAGCCCAAGAAGGGGCTGATCTGGTGGGGAGATTAGAACCTGAGTCAAACCCAGAGTAAGTCCCTTAACCTACCCTGCCACCCAGGTGCCACGATTTTCATATATTTTTAATCTAGTATTTTGTTTTTTTAGTCTAATATGATATTACTTTTAGGATGTTATGTAGAAATCTTCACGTGTTATGGAAATTGTATTTCTTCCTTTTTTAACAAAAGACAATAAAATGTTTCTATGTTTAAATTAATACCTTTTTCATTCATCAAATTGCTTCAGTAAGTTTAAATATTGTGACCTGGTTAAATGTCCTTTTATCACTGAAAAACAGATATGTAATGTCAGATATATTATTGGTTATTTAAAACCCAAATAAATACATAAAGGTTTTTTTTTTGGCCTATTATCTAGATGTTTTTCTTTTAATTTATCATTGCCTATGATGTTAATTATTTAAAATCTTATGGATCATATAAGCTCAGTGAGAAATACTTACTAATTAGAAATACAAGAATGGTATTGATCCATATTGGGATATCAGGCTTGAAGTCTTTTTATGTGAAAATCTCTTACAGTTATGCCTAAATTATTGTATTATGGGACTGTGTCTAAATTGACTAAAGATGTTACTCCTGTTGAATTGCATTAGCAACTGTTCTTTTAGAGTAAAGACATGGAATACGTCCAGGAAGTTTGACAAATTCTGTTTATTCTCACCAGTAAGAGAGAAATGAATTGTCAAAAGGAAAATTAGAATATGACTCTTGCTCCAGATGTTCCCTGGCCGAAGAAAAATGTTTGGGGGAGAAGTATACTTTATGGCTTCATGACAGCTGCCTGTTTGTTTGTTTGTTTTATTTTTTTCTGGAATTGAATGAAGATCTCCTTGATGATTTTATTGGTGTTCCCAAAAGTTCTTCACACAGTATTGCCATTTCCTTGAATTATTCATTATTTCTGACTACACATTTTCAACCTGTCTACACATTATGTATTCCATGTATTAATGGAATTGCCCTGTCATTGCATTTGTATTAAATTTGTGTCAGACAATATTTCCTGGCTCGTCAGTTATTACAGCTCAAAATAATCTTTTGAAATTTGTGAACCTCTTTTTACTCCATAGTTATTTATTTTTAACAATTTATTTGGCTAAGAAATAAAATGTCCACGGCGGGGTAAGCTCATGATCTGAGTCAAGAAGCAATGCCAAGGACAGGTTGCTTCTCCTTCTTCATGGATAGCAAGTTTGCTGGATCTGAAATAATGAGATCATTGCCTGTTGCTCCAGAAATTCTTGGCTTCTTCAGCTTTCAGATATCACTCTTCCCTCATTTCATTTGTCAACAGAAAATCTAGTCTTCTTTCAGGTTCATCTCATATTTGTCAGTAAATTCATGAAGAATGCATGTAACATGAATTGACCTAAAATTCACATTCTGCTTCAGCCAACAATTTTGTATTAGCCAGTCACTGCGCACATTTGCAGATCGCTTCATGGCCTACCTCCCCTGACTTTCCATGGTGCTGACTTTTCACAGTATGTGTATAAAAATGGACACATCATGTACTTCCTCACAACACTTGTAAAATTTGTCACATTTAATGAGACTTTACAAAAGGCTTGTAAATGAATTACAATAACACACACACACACACACACACACTTAGACTCCTTTGATGAAGTTTCTCTCCCTACGAGTTCTGTTTCTCCGCAATATCTGGAAAACGGGTTTTTCTTGCTCTTTTGAATAATGGAGAACATTATCCCATTCTTATCTTTTTCCTCCACAGAGTCCCCCCGATCAAACCTCACAGTCTCTGTGTCAGACCACCTGAGCTTCCATGACAAAATACCTATCAAAACTGGGTGGCCAGGGGCACCTGGGTGGCTCAGTGGGTTAAAGCCTCTGCCTTTGGTTCAGGTCATGATCCCAGGGTCCTGGGATTGAGCCCTGCATCAGGCTCTCTGCTCAGCAGGGAGCCTGCTTCCCTGCCACCTCTGCCTGCATCTCTGACTACTTGTGATCTCTGTCAAATAAATAAATATAAAATCTTAAAAAAAAAAAAAAAACCTGGGTGGCCGACACAAAAGAAATTTCTTTTCTTACAGTTCTGGATGTTGGGAGTCCAAACTCCAAAAAATCAGTATGCATAGGTTCTGCTGAGTGCGGTCTTCCCAGCATACAGACTGCAGCCTTCTCTCTTGTCCTCACATGGGATGGGAGGTTGGGGGAGAGAAGAAGCTCTCTGGTATCTTTTTTGTGAGGTCACTAATCTCATAACGAAGTCCCTTATAACCTCATGTGAACCTAATTTTCCACCAAAGACCCCATCCAAATAGCATCACATGGTGGGTCAGGGCTTCGCCATAATTTTTTTGGGGGGGGTGGGGACACAATTTAGTCCATAACATCACCCAAGGATTTTTTCTTCTCAGGGTGGAAGTTGGAATGTCTACTCGCAGACAAAAAAAAAAAGCTCTATCTCTTATCCACTCCTTTAATTTGACCATCTCTGTCTCTGTCCTCTGCCATTACAACCAGGATAATCTATTAAAATATGTTTATCCTTCTCATTTATATTAGCAAATGTTTGCCCTATTTGCAAAGTCTGAGACATTCAGCATGGAACGCCACCACAGGTTGAATTTCACACAAGTGCATTCCCCTCTAAATTCTTATCCAGCCTGAGGTGATTCCCTTTCATTCTTTGTCATTGTCCAATGGCTACTTTAGCTTTACTCTGGATAACTTTTGATAAAGAATACATAAATTGCAAAGGTAAAAATCATTCTACAATGAAGAAAATGCTTTTTTATGCAGAATGACTTCACTCTTTATTGTCTTGAAACTCTGCTTTTCATATTGAAATCTTCCAAGATATCTTTGAATAACAGGGTCGCCCATTAGAGTGTATTTTTGTGTGTGTGGTTTTTGGCTTGTGATTTTTTTTGTTTTGTTTTGTTTTGTTTGTAAAAATGAAGTGGTAATGTGTTAAAATGTAAATATAGGTCTCCAGTAGAAAAACAGAAAGTCAGCTCAAAGCTTCAATCTAGTTCTTCTTTCTTTCTAGATTTTACACTTTCCAATGAAAATGTCCAATAGTAGAGACCTACTAAAGCCAGTGGACAGAATTTTTCTTTAATTGCATGCAAATTAATGTTTTCTTTCTAGTAATAAAATGGTGTAAGACCATGGCCGTGTGTTCTCTAGTATTTGGTGTAAGTAGGTAGCAGGATGATGTCTTCCCTCACACACAATGATGATTTTCCCCACTGCCTATGTTCCCAACTCCAACTATTAACTATGTACCTCCTTCCCTCTCTCAGGTTCATTTAATCATGGGTGGAATAGGAATTTTTTAAAAGGCTTGTAGTCTCCTTCATGGATAGTATGCTAGTAAGATGGTGTTGTAGAAATAATTATTCTCAATTTACCTCGTTCACTGAGAGAGAGTGCATGCACACAAGTGAGCATTCCCTTAGAAATTAGGAAATTATACCTAAACAAAAACAAAATAGACATGATGGTTCACCAGTAAAAGGAATCTGCAATTCGTTTTCCAGGTAAAGCCCTGGGCAGGTGAAGAAATCGCAGGGATCATACAGTTGGATAATGAGATGATACAGAAAGGACAGCTGTCAATGTTATTCTGAGCTGCAAAAGAACCTAAAACAAGCAGAAATGTCCCATATCTTCAAGAGGTAAACCTGCTATGCCTTAAGTAGCCTCATGGAGATAAATGAAGGCTGCCTCAGGAAGTACCTGTCTGAGTAAGTCAGTTATCAAGGAGCAGAAAGAATAAAGGAGTTTTCAGTCTAGAATAGAAGACAAAGAGCCATAGGTGACACCTCCTGCAGGTGTCCCACATAGTATTAGGAAGCTACACTCCCCATCATGGAGATGCATGCAGGAGAGAAAGGGTTTAAAAAAAAAAAAAAGGCATAATAAATTTCAGGCACCTTAGTAGAAATTTTAAACTTTAAGTGGAAATCAATGGAGATGTATTTATTCAATAATCACCTGAAAGCGTACTGTGGGATAAAATGTTTAACAAAATAATCACAATCCCTCTTCGAATTTTTATAGTCTAGTAAGCTAAATAGACTTTAAAAACATGATAAATTATCTTTGCTATATTCAATAAGTGACAGAGGAAAGTACTATAAAAGATGAGGATTATGGAAACAAATAGTAGATGGAAATGACCTGGTCAAGAGGGATTGGGGATAACGTTTCAGGGAAAGTTGTATCTGAGCTGAGAAAAAAGAGATAATTGGAAATTGGCGAGTTAAGGTGCTGCTAACTGGAATGTTTGCATATTTGAATGAAGGTAGGCATGGATAGAGTTATGGGAACTGCAAGGACTTGGGAGATGAGCTGGAGCTAGAGCCCAGAGAATGGTAGAAGAGGTGGATGGGTGATCAGAGGTCAGATCATCAGAGATGACATGAAATGTCATTTGCTAGAAGTTAAGAATTATGAAAATAGCAATGGAAGAGGTTTACACATGAGTGGTATGATCAGATTTCTATTTCGGAAAGTTCATTCTAGCTGTCCCTACACCCTATAAGTGGTGGAGAGTGCAAGGCAGTGAAGGAGCTACTATTCAAAGAAGGATTAGAAGGCTATTGCAGTCATTTAGGCAGGGAATAACATAGTTTTAGAGGAGAGTAACAGTGAATGAAAGGAAATAATAACAGCTTTTCATCTATCAGAAAGTAAAAGTGATAGGATTTCATGAATAATTGATTGGATATTGGGAGTTCAGGGAATGGCTCATGGGTTCCTGGGTGGCTCATAGTTTCCTCCATATAGAATTGTATATATGGTGGAAGAGGGCATGTATTAGGTACAAAGTTTATAGATTTGGACATAAGACTGAAGAGATCTGGTCCAGTAGCTCCTTATACAAACTTCAACTTTTTTTCTGAAGGAAAGAGAAGATACTTCAGATATTGAGTAGAGGAGAGATGTGATCTGATTTAGGTCTTAATGTGATCATATTGATTCTTTGTTGAAAGGTGCAAAGGAAAAATTTTGCCAACTTAAGGCAGATGTCTTAGTCCATTCAGGCTACAATAACAAACTACAGTTTTGCTAGTAGGAGGTTGGTAAGTCCAAGATGAAGGCTCCAGCAGATTCTCTGTCTAGTGAGGGATTACTTCCTGCTTCATAGATAACCATCTTCCTGCTGTGTCCTTACTTGGCAGAAGAGGGGAGAAAGCTCTCTAGGGTCTTTTTTAGAAGCACTAATCCCATACACAAGGCCTCAGTCTTGGTGATCTAATTATCTCACAAAGACCCCACCTCCAAATACTTGGATTAGGTTTCAGCATATGAATTGGGGTCCTGGTGGGCAGGGACTCTTTCAGTTGATAACAACAGGCAAGGAAGACTATTTAAGACTGTAGTGGAAAGAGGCCAGAACTCATTCTGAACTTCTGGAGAACAAAGGACTAGATAATTTTCAAGACCTGTGCTGTGGTGGGTGGAGAATGAATGGGGGAAATCACAGTCCACTTGTGGGTGCTAATTCAGTTTACCAAAGGAAAAGTAATACTACCTTATCTTCATGACAATACATAGTTTTACAACTTGAAGCAAGGTATTCACTAAATTTAGAAGTTAGTTTTCTACCCTTAACACAGAAACTGGGAGATGGGGATACTATCTCTCTTGAAGTTCACATTTTAAAAGGATGGCTCCCAGGTCCTTAAAAAAGACTTTCTTGGGTTGTGAAACTAGCAACAAGCTTTTTTTGGCTTTTACTTTATTTTTTATTATTTTAATTCCAGTATAGTTAACACCCAGTATTGTATTAGTTTCAGGGGTACAGGATTCATAATTCAACAATACCATGCATTACCTGGAGCTCATCACGATAAATGCACTCCTTAATCCTCATGACCTATTTCACCCATCCCCTCACTCACCTCTTCTCTGGTAACCAACCATCAGTTTGTTTTCTATAGTTAAGAGTCTGTTTCTTGGTTTATGTCTGTCTTTCTTTTCCTTTTACTCATTTGTTTTGTTTCTTAAATTCCATGTATGAGTGAAATCACATGGTATTTTCTTTCTCTGTCTGACTTATTTCACTTAGCAATCTCTAGCTCCATCTCTATGTTGCAGTGGCCCTCTTGCATTATGGTGGGATTGCAAACTGATGCAGCCACTATGGAAAACAGTATGGAAGTTTCTTAAAAAGTTAAAAATAGAACTACTCTATGATCCAGTAATAGCATTACTGGGTGTTTACCCTCAAAATACAAAAACACTAATTTAAAGGGATACATGCACCTCTATATTTATAGCAGCATTATTTATAATAGCCAAATTATGGAAGCAGCCCAAGGGTCCATTGATAAATGAAAGGGTAAAGATGATGTGGGAACAGACTTTTAATAGATTAATATCTCAAAGTGGCAGAGAAAATTTACAGTTAAAAGCTTTCTAAAGTAAAGGCTATGAAAAAGGTGAAATCAGACTCCTTGATTCAACATGAAGCTTGTCTTAAGTTTAGTCAAGCGGGGGGACTGTTTAGGCATACTTAGTCAAAGGCAAAGGTGGAAGCAGGGACATTGTTTGTTTTAAAGATGGGATTTCTCTCCACAGTATTTATCTTGCTGTTTCTGATTATTAGCTCATTATAATTAATAGTGTAATTCAGAGGATTTATCTCCTGGCATAAGAGATTAGGTGTGCATATCGTTCTTCAGTTGAAACATTTTCCAATTCCACCTTCTTGAAATATATATGACTAGGTACTGTTTCATATTCGATTTCATGTGTGACACCCACTTCAGATCCTCATATATATGAAAAACTTATATTCATAGTTATGGAACATACATACTTTCATATTTATAATCAGAATATATCACATAAATGACAGCACTCATCTCATAATAGGTCAATATAAGCCACATTGGATATTCCAGTAAATGACAGAGGAATAACGAAAAAGCCAAAATTATATTAATCAATATCAATTTCAACTATATAATTTTAGAGGTGACCAGCCCTGTGTAACATATTTTTTCCTTACCCAAAGGGAAAATGAATTATGTCATTGGTATCAGGAAGTACAAATCACATATTTTTAAAAATTTTTATGTATTGCAAGTATTATTAAGACCAAGAGTTCTAACACAAAACTATTATTTTCATTTTAAATGCCCAGTAGCCTCATTTGATTATTGACTACTGCATTGGATGGTGCAGATACAGAACACTTCCATCATCAGAACAAATTATATTAAAACTGATTAGAAAGTCATATAAACAGATGCAAGATGAACTTAGAAGAATGAGCAGAAAATAAAATTTAAGTCTAATTGGATTAATATTATGACAGTAATAATTTTCTAAATGTTAAAACAATTAAATCACAAAGAAGAGATGTGCTAATTGGATTATATAAACTACAAAACCTGCTCAAAGTGAAAAGTAACTGAAAAAGTAAAAATAGACTTGGTAAAACTGATATAATTGTGCTAAAAAGTTTGTATATAAATACAAAAATATATAAGAAAATTATAAATGATCTAGTGTTTGCAATATAAATGTTACAGGAGAATACAAAGAATAAATAATTTCCTGTAAAGTGAACAAAGCCAATACTTACAGGAAAATAGAAAATTATAACACATAAATAAGGGAGGTGTTCAGCAATATTATTCATCTCACAAGGGGAAAATAATGAAGCATTATATTTTAAAGGCATAAATTCTACTTCTAGCAACTTACTGCTAACGATGTCATTTCAAAGGTTGGAAATTAGTATAGGTTTAGAGATGTTAATTTTTTACTATGAATAATTGGAATTATCCTATCCTTGCAATAACTGGAACTTGAAAGAAAATAGTTTTGTTCATAATTCGTAAAGGATACAAAGCAACATAGTAAATGAAAGGAAACCAATGCAAAGGACTGTACTGTGTTTATAACTGTGCAAAACTATGGAACTATAGAAACAACAACCGTAGAAGGACAGTAGAAAAAAGGGGAATTTCATAGGTTAATTGGACTTTATAAAATAGATAATGATTGCGACTATTTTTCTAACAGTATTTATCAAATATTTAGGTTACTACATGGTGAGCATAGTGCTAATCACTTTATATTCATTAAATTAATTAATCCTTCTAACAACCCAGGGAAAGTGCTGTTATCATTCTTCATTTTACAAATGAGAAAACTGTATCTTAGAAAGGTGCTGCACCTTGTCCAAGGTCACTCAATGGTAAATAGCAGAATTTAGGGCCTAACCCAGGTCTCTGTTGCTAAAATATTGACCATGCTATTTAGAGTTAGATACAATGAAAAATTCTCTGTTTGCAAAAACTTTCTCCCTAGCATATATACAGGTTTTTATACTCATTAAAGTACATTAGTAAAATGTTCTTCATTCCCTATGTAATACACTTATTGTAACACACTATTCTGTTTTGTAATCTCTAAAAATCTTGGTAAATGCAATTAATTACCAGTTGATGAAAAGTTTTGAAATTTGTTATATCTAATTCAAACCACATCAGATCTCTCATCTCTTGTTCAAACACATTACAAATTTCCAGGAATATTTTGAAATAAGTAATTTTGCCCCGAAAAAGACAATGTCAAAATTCAGGTCCTAGAACTCTGCTTTGTAGGTTCTCAGAAGGATTTTACATAATCTCACAGGAAATGAACTCCCTGACACAGGAATGAATCTGACAGAGGATGGATTACAGTTTATACACCCCCTCTAAGAAATGATTGACTCTTTCTTGTAACATTAGCTTTTCT
This sequence comes from Mustela nivalis, assembly GCF_964662115.1. Lineage (NCBI taxonomy): Eukaryota > Metazoa > Chordata > Mammalia > Carnivora > Mustelidae > Mustela > Mustela nivalis. The sequence continues at coordinate 65,273,934 of NC_139034.1, read as the reverse complement.
TTATTACCCACAAGGATTAATCATTTTCCTAGTTTTTAATGGAGAAATTGTTACCATGTCTTGTAGTGTGTGTCCCAGATGCACCAAAGAATTGGAGACCCAAGACCAGATTGAAGATACAGAGTTTTTTGAGTAGATAAGTGTAGTTAGTACACTTAAAGAGCGAAAACGGGCCATTGCCTGGTGAAAAGTGGCAATGGCACCCATAAGCTCTAGCTGTATTCTTTAAGCCCACTTTGTGTACAGGTAAATTTGTCATTGGTTGACATTTTTGACTGACAGCTGATGGTTATATAACATTTTGGCATCTGCACATGCACCTATCCATGAGGTATTCTATTGTAATTGTATATATTTATATATTGTATATTTATGAGTGTCTAATGAGCCTACGCTGTGGCCTTAAATTTTATTTAAGGGCAAGCTGCACCCCTTGTGCATATGCTTGGCTCTTCAATGTCCCCTGTGGCTTTGAAACCACCTCTGCTGCTAGGCCTTTCTATTCTGTTAGCTCTTAGAGGTGGCTCCGAAGGTATGGCTATTAGGGGGGCGTGAGGAGGTGTGAGGCCTGAGGAGCATGCAGTGCTAGATACTTCTGTCAAAGAGACAACACGGTAGAGAAACCCTCCTTCAAGCTAACATCCTCCAGGCACCCTGAGCAGAGAGGCCTTTCCAAAGGGAAAGGCACAAGGAAAGGTGTGAATGAGGGGTGTTCTGAGAGTGCGGCCAGCATCTGCTTTATCTCTCATGCCTCATGCCTAACTAACTGCCTAACAAAACAATTCTTAATGAGGTCATATATGAGATATGAGATGTGGATATGAGAGTAAAATAATAACTACATTCCTTTTTTATTGCCGCGATGACAAATCACCAGCAATTCAGCAGCTCAGAATAATTCAAAATTATTATATCACAGTGTCTTTTGGGCAGAAGTTCAGGTAGGGCCAGCGAACATCACATAGCTGAAATCAAAGAGATAGCAAGGTTGTGTTTCTTGCCAGAGCCAGTGGGGTGAATCATTCAGATTGCTGGCAGAATTCATTTCCTTGCCACTATGGAACTAAGGTCTCCATTTTCATTTCTGACTACAGGCTAAGGGTCACTTTCAGCTTCTAGAGGCCACCTGTGTTTTCTAATAACTGGCTGCCTTCAATGCCATCAATTGTGAGCTGAATTCTTCTCAAGCTTCAAATCTGTTCCATCTCTCCGTCACCATTTCCTTCGTTTCCTTCTTCCGCAGGAATTTCTCTAACTCTACTAAATTTTTTATCTTTAAAGGCTCCTGTGATTACATTGAGCCTAGGAGTACCCTGAATAATCTTCCTATTTTAGAGTTAGCTAATTAGCAAACTTGATTCCATCTGTACAGTACCTACACAGCACTCTGGCTACTTTGTATGATAAAAATGAAAGTCATATTTTTGGTCACAATTAAGTTGTAACAATCTTTGAACTATAATATCAGAAGTTTAATAATGAATATCTAAAAATAACCCTAGAAACTTTTAAATTAAGTAGTTACTCAATTTTTATAATTGAAAAGTTTGATCAGTTTCCTTTGGAGTTGTAATTGTGTTTGTATCTTCAGTTACAAGACTGTTTTTTTCCATGGATCTTTTAAATCTACAATAGATGCATCTCAAATTAAATATTTTGTTAGAAGGACCTTGACTATTATAATTCAAAGGAAATCACACAACGACATGAGAATTTCATTTAACAATGCCATTCCCTTTCTCTCGTCATAGATAACTAATTGACTTTACATATATTAAATGTAATCAGAATAGAAACTTAAATCTTTGTCAGTGTCTAAGTACACTTTTAACTGCCAGGGTTGATTTAGATGTGTTGGTATACCTCACCCTTGGAGAGTACACGTTGTCATTTTCACAGGAATATATAAGAGTGCTAAGAGACACACCTGGTGGGACTAAGAGTATTTTTGATTAAAATATCCACCTGTCTGGTTTACTAACCAAGCATGAATTGAAATTCTGGTCCTTGTTATTCCTAGTCAACTAAAGTATATACTGTATCCTATATGGAGAGATAAATCTATAATGTTAATTTTCTTTTTTTTGGTTCCATTAAAGCTCCCCTCTAGCTCCCACACACATGTTAGAAAAGATCAACCAAGAATCATGGTCTTTAATCACCATATTTTAACTCTAGCTTGGTTCTTTTTTTTTTTTTTTCTTTTCTTTTTTTTTTAAAGAATGATTAGAAGGCAAAATGTAATTCCCTTCCTCCAAGGCTATTATTAGTTGTGCTAGTATACTCTAATATGGTATCATTTAAAAAATTACATTCTCCCATGTTCCATCAGTAATGAATCCTAACAAAACTGAAGTAAATTCATCAGCCTTATTAATCCACTAAAATCCTCTAACATAAGCAGGGACACAGTTTTGAACACTTACATTTTGATGGAAATATATTCTCAAGTCATAGATCTAATTTAAAGTTTAAAATGAATGCCTCCTTTTAAATCAAGACAACTGGGAAGTATGTGACTCTTTGACATAATCACTTTGTAAGCAGGAAACCTTGCCCTTGTCTCAAATTACTTTTTCAGCTTCATTTCTTGCTTGTATCATCTATTCAACAAATACACCATGGGTACAAAGCTCTGTGGTAGGCAAAAGAGATAAAAAGAAGAAACACATGGCCACTGTTTGCAGAAACTCCACACTGGTGGAGAAGCTGGAAGAATGACTGTGGGGCTCTAAGAGAGACATACACATCCAGCCTCCTGGCAACAGGAAAAAAGAGACAGAGATGTCCTAGTCCCACCATTCAGCTTGTCTCTCCTGTAACAACTATGCACAATCCTGCCTTTGTGCCCTTCATCACACAGAATCCTAATTCTATAATGAGTTTTTATGTCATTGTGTAATTCCCAGAAATCAATTTTGAAAGCAGTTTGAAAGACGAAATTGTCACTGATTCCACCGCCAACCCCAGTACATGCACAAGCGTATCTCCCCAAGTTGGATTAAAGGTCCGTGTCCTCTGCATCTGTAGTGAATGATTTACAACTCCAAGAAATTTAGTTCACAAGTAAAAATAAGAATATAGTACTTCTATCATTAGGTCTTTGTGATAATTAAATATGGCTGTAGGTGAAAGAAAACATCAGATGAATTACAGATCTTCCTCAACTTACAATGGGGTTATGTCTTAACAAACCCATCATAACTTGAAACTATAGGTAAGTAAAAAAATGCATCAAATACACCTAACACACCAAAATATCACAGCTTAGACTAGCCTACCTTAAATATGTTCAGAACATTTAGGTCAACTTACAGTTGGACAAAATCATTTAGCACAAAGACTCTTTTATAATAAAGTGTTGAATATCTCATGTAATTTATTGAATACAATACTGTGAAAGTGAAAAACAAGAGTGATTGGATGGGTACAGAATGGTTGTCAGTCTGTGTTGTTGACCTTAATGATCATGTGGCTGACTGGGAGCTGAGGCTCACTGCTGCCACCCAGCATCATCAAAGAGCATCAAAACACGTATCCCTAGAGAGCAAAATTCAAAATTCAAAGCATAGTTTCTACGGGGCGCATACCATTTTAACACCATTATAAAGTCAAAAAATCATAAGGCAAACGATTGTCAGGGACTATCTGTATTTACATTTATTATACCTAGCCTTTTTCTTTATATATTTTTGCATACTTTTTTACACCTGATTGAAGTCATGAGAGGACTGCAGTTTTGCCAAGCCGTTGTTCATTCATCACCTTAACATCTGTAGGACTTTGTTTTTACATTTCCCTCCTACCTTTCTTCATTACTTGATCTCTTCAGATTCCCACATATTGAGTACACACACTTCTATTTTCTTATCTTAAAAAGCTAACAACCGCTTTCATCTATTTTAACTAAAATAATTTTCTGTACCTGTCCCACAGTATCTTCTGGAAAATCAATATAAATTAGTTGACTTAATTATCACTCATTCTGCTGATGGTCCCCTGAATATGTTTTCTTGCCCCCAAATCCCCATATCTAATTTTGCATATGTTACCGATGACCTTCATCAGCACAGCTGATTGCATACCTTTATTATCTTGTAAAACAATAACATTTGACCCAGCTGAATACTTCTTGATTTTGACACCCTGGTTTTCATAAAACTGTAGTCTTCATTCTCCTCAATTATAATTAACCCAACAAATAGCTTGAGTTCTTACTATGCCAGTTACACTTTTTTATGCTACTTCTACAAAGTGTTCTCTGTCCTTATATGTGACATGCACCTTGGGTCATTTCTATGCCATTTTTTCATGCCTTTGTTACTTTCTTCTTTGACAAACCAACTTGCTTTCATGTGCAGAAACATATATATCAAAAATTATTTCAAATGTAATTAGTATATGAATTAATAAAATGAGTGGGAGGGCTTTCTTTTATTATTTTAAAAAATTTATTTTAGTTTTTTCAGTCTTCCAAGGTTCATTGTTTATGCACCACATCCAGTGCTCCATGCAGTAAGTGCTCTCCTTAATACCCACCACCAGGCCCACCCATCCCCCTACCACTCTCCCCTCCAAAGCCCTCAGTTTGTTTCTCAGAGTCCACAGTCTGGGAGGACTGTGTAATGCTAACTAGTAAACATAAGAGGAATAATATAACTAGAAAAATGGTTGGATGTTAGGACCACTAGATAAAAGCTTGAAGAGGACCAAGTATTTATATCACCTCAAGATATCTCACCACATATAAATTATAAAGGATAAAGTGTTAACTTCACAATGGAAAAAACTGGGAGACATCATCTTAAACAAGTAATGAAAATTAACATCACCAGTGGAACACAGTGGCATCAAGTATTTCTTAATGCAATTCTGTAATAATGCATGGCCCATTATGTGGCATTCCTGATGAAAATGCAAATTCCAAATCAGGTGAAGAAATTGTTAAAACCAAACGAGAGAATTCTACAAAACAACCATCTTGTATTTTTTATTTTATTTTATTTTATTTTTTTGCAAAACAATGCCTAACAGTTCTAGAGTAAGTGAAATTAAGAACACCTAGGACAATGTAATACAATTCATCTTTCTGGATCAAGAAAATATTAAAATTGCTGTAAAAGTCCATTATTGGAAAAATAGCAGAGCATCAATTTTAAGTGTTCTGGATTCTTCTTTGTACTGCAGTTACATAAAGTAATTTTCTTTTGAAGACATTTGAAGAGATAGTTAATTATATCTATAATTAGCTCTCAGACATTTTAAATAATGTAAATGCATGTGAATTCATAGAAACAAAGGAGCAAATATTATAAAATGTTAACACGTGGTATATCTAGGTGAAGGTTATAAAGATATTTGTTGTACAATTTTTTGAATTTCTTTAGGTTTGATTTAAAAAAAAATTCAAGTTCAGGAAAAAAAAATGGCACATATGAGGAGGGAAAGAGTAGCAAAAACAGTGGAGGATGATTCTACCATGATGGAGCTTATATACTGAAATAAAAATTAAATATATAAGAGCATAATTACAGACTGTGGTAAGTTCTATGAAGGAAATAAATTATGCATTGTGGGAAAAACCTTTTTTGGAAAGCTTTGATCAGGAATTCTGTCTCAAAGATTGCATGTGAATTGAAATGGAATGAGTATAACCCTGACATGTGAATGCTTGTGGAAGAGCATCCTAAAAAAAAGAAATCATATATGTTTTTACCTATTCATCTCCTTCCCTTCTCCTCATTTTACTGCCACATAACTTTAGCATTTCCAGACTGATATAACTGGAATCATACAGTGTGCAGCTTTTTCTGACTGGCTTCATGCACCAAGTTTTTTCATCGCTTGGAACCTTATGTCTCTATAGTGCTCAATAATAGTCCATTATATGGATATATCACAGATTGTTCATCCACTTAACCTATTGAAGGGAATTCTTGGTTGGAAGCAAAAGATTTTGACAGTTTTTAACAATTACAAATAGAACTGCCATAAACTTTGACATGTAGATGGAACTACAACTTCATTATTGGTATACGGAAATGGAACAGATTTCTGTACATTGTATCCTGTGACTTTATTTAATTCATATATGTCAGTTCTGGTAATTTTTTGGTGGAGTCTTTAGGGTTTTACATACATAGTGTTGTGTCATCAGCAAATTCTGCAAATAGTGAGAGTTTTACTTTTTCCTACCAATTTGGATGCCTTTTATTTCTTTTTGTTGTCGGATTGCTATGGTTAAGACTTCTAGTAGTGAGTTAAATAAAAGTGAAAAGAGTGGACATCCTTATTCTGTTCCTTATCTTTTTCACCATTGGGTATGATTTTGCCTGTGGATTTATGGCCTTCATTATGTTGAGGTATATTCCCTCTAAACCTACTTTATTGAGTGTTTTTTATCATGAATGGCTGTTGTGCTTTGTCAAAGGCTTTTCCAGAGTCTATTGAAGTTTTTATCTTTGTCTTGTTGATGTGGTCTATCATGTTGATTGATTTGTAGATATTGAAGAACACTTGTACCCAGGAATAAATCCCTTTTGATCATTGCAAATGAGTTTTTTAAACATAGTGTTGCATTTGGCTTGCTAACATTTTGTTGAGGATTTTTGCCTCTGTGTTCATCAGGGATGTTCATCAGGGATGTTGGCCTGTAGTTTTTTGTTTGTTTGTTTGTTTGCTTGTTTGTTTTTGTGGTCTCCTTGTCTGGTTTTGATATCATGGTAATTCTGGCCTCCATAGAATGAATTTGGGAACTTTTCTTCCTCTTCTGTTTTTTGGAATAGTTTGAGAAGAATGGGTATTAATTCTTCTTTAAATTTTTGGGAGAATTTGCCTATGAAGAAATCTAGGCCTGATTTTTGTTTGCTGGGAATTTTCTGATTGCTGATTCTCTTTCTTGGCTGGTTATCAGTCTGTTCAAAATTTCTACTTTTTCCTTATTCAGTTTTGGGAAGTTACATATTTCTAAGAATTTACCCATTTCTTCAAGAGTGTCCAATTTGTTAGTATGTGATTTTTCATAATATTCTCTTATAATGCCTTATATTTCAGTGGTGTCAGTTGTTATTTCTCCATTTTCATTTCTGATTTTGTTTGAGTTCCTCTGTCTGTTATTTATTTATTTTTTGATGAGTGTGGCTAAAGATTTATCAATTTTTTTTATCTTTTCAAAGAACAAGTGCCTGATTTCATTGATTTTCCCTTTTTTTTAAGTTTCTATCTCATTTTTTTTTTTTTAAAGATTTTATTATTTGAGAGAGAGAGAGAGAGAGAGAGAGAAAGCAGTGGGGACGAGTAGAGGGAAAGTGAGAAGCAGACTCCCTGCTCAGTGGGGAGCCAGACATGGGGCTCCTTCCTGGAACTCTGGGATCATTACCTGAGCCGAAGGGAGACAGTTAACCAACTGAGCCACTCAGGCTCCCTGTCTGTTTCACTTTCTTCTTATTATTATTTCCTTCCTTTTACTTGTTTGGGGTTTTGTTGTTATTTTTCTAGCTTCTTTATGTGTAAGGCTAGGTTATTTATCATGACTTTTTTTTTTCCTTCTTGAGATAGGCTTCAAATGCAGCTTTTGTTGCACCCTGAAGATTTTGGACTGTTGTGGTTTTGTTTTCATTTTTCTCTATGCATTTTTTTTTAATTTGCTCTATGATACCTTTGTTGGCCCATTTATTATTTAATAATATGTTATTCAGCCCTCATGTATTTGTATATTTTCTAGTTATTTTCTTGTGGTTGATTTCTAGTTTCATAGCATTATGGTCAGAAAAGATGTATGGCATGACTTTGATCTTTTTTAATTTGTTGAGACTTGCTTTGTGGCTTATTATGTGAACTGTTCTGGAGAAAGCTCCATTTGCACATGAGAACTGTGTATATTCCAGTGTTTTAAAATTGAATGATCTGATCGAATGTTCTGAATATATCTGTTAATTCCATCTCATCCAATGTGTGATTGCAAACCACTGTTTCCTTGTTGGCTTTCTGTTGGGATGATCATCTATCCATTGATGCCTGGGCATTGTTAAAGTCCCCTAGTATTATTGTATTACTATCAATTATTGCCTTTATGTTTTCTAATAGGTACTTTATGTATTTGGGAGCTCCCATATTGGGTACATTAATATTTACAATTGTTATGTCTTCCTGTTCGATTATTCCACTTATTATTGTGTATTGTCCATCTCTGTCTCTTGTTACAGTCTTTGTTTTAAAGTCTATTTTTTTCTGATATATAAGTATTGCTACCCCAGCTTTCTTTTCACTTTTATTTGCATGATACATGCGTTCTATCCCTTCTATGTTCATGTGGCTTTAGGTCTAAAATGAATCTCTTCTAGGTAGCATATAGAAGAGTCTTGCTTTTTTATTCATTCCATTACCCTGTGTCACTTGACTAGAACATTTAGTCCGTTTATCTAAAAGGAATTATTGATAGGTAGGTATTTATTGCAATTTGTTACTTGTCTTATGGTTGCCTCCGTAGGTCCTCTCTTTTCCTTTCTTCTCTTTCTCTCCTCTTTCACAGTTTGCTGGCTTTCTTTAGTGATATACTTGGATTCTTTTCTCTTTATTTTTTGGATGTCTATTATTGGTTTTTGATTTGTGGTTACTGTCAGGTGTATAACATCTTCTGAAGAGAGCAGTCTTTATTGAGTTGATGATCACTTGAGTTTGAACTGATTCCAAAATCACTAAATTTTTACCCTCCACCCAGATTTTAGGTGTGTGGTGTCATACTTTACATCCTTTATTTTTGTGAATCCTTGACTGATTTTTATAGATATACTAAATCTTACTGCTTTTGTGCTTCCTGTTTTTCTTACCCCTACTTTTGATCTTTCCTTTCCACTCAAAAAATCCCTTTAACATTTATTGTAAGGCTGGTTTACTTGTGATGAATTCCTTTCACTGTTATTTGGGAAACTCTTTTCTTTTCTTCTATTCTGATTGGTTGTACTTGGTTATTCTTGGTTGTACTTTTTTTTTTTCATTTGGCATTTTGACTATATCACGCCACTCTCTTCTGGCCTACAAGTTTTCTGCTGAAAAATCAGCTGATAACCCAATAAGATTTCTCTTATATGCAATTGCTTTCTTTTCTTTTGCTGCTTTTAAAATTCTCTCTTTATGATTACTTTTTGCCATTTTAATTACTATGTGTCTTGGCGTAGACCTCTTTCAGTTGATTTCGTTGGGGGCTTTCTGTACCTCCTGGATCTGTATTTCTTTTTCCTTCATCAGATTTGGGAAGTTTATAGCTATTATTTCTTCAAACACATCTTCTGCACCCTTTTCTCTCTTTTCCCTCTGAGATCCCTATAATATGAATTTCATGATGTTGCTGAGTTTCCTTAGTCCATTTTAATTTTTTTTTTTTTGTTTCTTTCTCTCTTTTTCAGGTTGATTGTTTTCCAGTACTCTGACCTCCAGGTGTCTGATCCACTTTTTTCCTTCCTCTAGTCTACTGCTTCTTCCTTGTGGTGTATTTTTAATTTAAGTAAATGAGTTCTTCATCACTGATTAGTTATTTTTTATATTTTCTATCTCTTTGTTGAAGGCCTCTCTGCAATCCTCCACTCTTTTCTCAAGTCCAGTAAATATGTTTATGACCATTACTTTAAATTCTCTGTCAGGCATATTATTTATCTCCATTTTATTTTTTCTTGGTTGTTGCAATTTGTTCTTTCATATGGGACATAGCCCTCTGTTTCCTCATTTTGTCTCATTCTTTGTGTCTGTTTCTAATGTTTTTCAAAAGTCACCTATATCTCCTGCTTATGAAACTGGTGACCTTATGAAGAAGAGGTCCTGTAGTGTCTTGCAATGCAGTATTCCCTTGTCCACCAGAACCTGGTGATTAATTGGCTTCTCCTTTGTCTACTTCATGTGCTCTACTGTTGTGGCTGAGTTTGCATTCAGTCCAATTATCTGAAGTAGATCTCTTTGCCTTCTGTGGGCAGGGTTTGGTCCCAGTTGTTTTTTGGCCAGTCTGGGACCACTTCGGGCTTGAGTTCAGTCAGACCAGATATTGGCCAGAGCTATAGTCACATTGAACTTCAGGGCACTCTGCCTATGCTTTCACCAAAGAAGCTTTCATTGATGAGTAGGGCCTTCATCAGATTAGATGTCTTCCCCTTCTCCACCCTACTGTTGAGACCACAAACTGGGTATGTATGGTTATCTTCCCATCTCCCTAGGGCAGGTCTCTCAAAGTGACATTGGTCTCTCTTGGGGCTGCTGTCACACTGCCATGCTTGTGGTGCTGCATTGGGTGGACTCTTGCTATGTGGGTATTGTGTAGGGTGGGTCTTTGGGAGATCACACGGTATGTTGTTAGCAAGCTAGGTGGAGAGTGTTCATGCTGGACTGGTTCCCATAGGTGTCCATGTATCTAGGCTAGGGGGAAGGGGAATAAAATGGCACCCACCAACTTTTTTATTACTGGCGAAGTCTTCTAAAGATCCCTGTCATTCCAGGATATGTTCTGAGATGAGTAAATAATTCTTGTCTGGCCCACTTGTTTCTCAAACCACTATATATGCACTATTATGCTATATCTCAGTGGTATGTTTATTATGCCCTTTCCTTAATGGCAAGGACTCAGTAACTATTGCCTTCTCCCAGAGTTGAGCCTACTGTTTTTTTAAAGTTCTGAGTCTTAATCTCCATTTATTATAAAAACTCATTAATTTAAGCCCCTCTGGTTTTTAAAACCAAATGTTATGGAGATCTGTCTTCCCAGTATAGGTCACAGGTGCCTGTAGTGCCTGGTGTGGGACCTGCTCCTCTCCCCTCCCCATGCCTTCAGTGTCCCTTCCTCCCATGAACAGTCTCATTGGTTAGTTCGGTTCTGAACCTAAACTCTGCTCTTCTTGACCTTTTGATGTGTCCTCTTCTCTACATTTAGCAGTGGAGAGTCTGTTCTGCCAGTTTTCAGGTCATTTTCTGGGTTATTTACACTGATGTGGGTATTGTCTAGGTATATCTATGGGACAAAGTGAGTTTAGAATCTTCCTCATCTGCCTTTTCCCCAGAGTTCAAAAATATGTTTGGTTCTGTCAGAATCTGCCAAACTTTTTTCCAAACTGGTTGTGCCATTTACATATGAGTGAGTTTCAGTTGCTCTACAAAACCAAAACTTGGTGATGTCTATTTTAAATTTTTCATTTGTACCATTCCAATAGATTTGTAGTGGTATCTTATTGTCCCGTTAGCATTTTTTTGGGGGGGGGGTTTAGTTTTATTGGAACTCAAGTGCACCATTAATTTATGATTGACTATGGATGCTTTCATATTACACTCACAGAGTTTAATAGTTGTGACAGAGTTGCATTTGATTCACAAAGACTTAAAATATTTACTGTCTGGACTTTTACAGAAATTGTTTGCAGAACTTATTTAGAAATGCATTTAAATTATATAAACTTATAAAAGTATTCTTTTGATTTTCAATTGTACATTATAATGATTTTAGATAACATTAATTAAAATTATACAATTAAGTTTCTTTAGATAAAATTCTAAATAGTTTTATTACTAGGAACTTCATAGGGAATATTCTGCAGATAAAATTAACTTTTAATTTTTGTCTTGATTTTTTTTTAATATTGGGAGAAAAGAAAAGTGAATGTCAGTCTTAAGGAATACAACATGAAGTACTTGCAAGAAGAATAGAGAAAGGAGAAGGTAACATATTTTAATTGTATTGAAATTCTATATAATAGCTCCATTTATTTTTAAAGCTAAACCCATGATGCAGTTAGTATTATACCAAATATGAAAAAAATTGAGAATCATAGTTTTCCAAATGCTTAAGCTAATAAATGAATAATCCAACATCTTAATCTAATTGTAAGGGGGAAAAAATCTCTTTGTGTTTTCAGTGCTGCTCAGTTTCAGATATCACATAGGAAAAGATTCAATACTAACTGAGTCTGTGCCTAACAGGTGCCTATAATAACATCATTTTCTCAAGGGTACTATTTTTCTTATCAAAATTTTGGGTGACTTTGGGGAATGCTACTATACCTATTTAGACTAAATTTAACAAATTTGCAATATCAAATTTGATATTGTAATTTCGTAAAAAGTTGACCCTTGAAAAATGCAGAGGTTGGGGATTCCAACCCTCTACATAATGAAAAGTTCATGTATAACTTTTGATTCCCCCAAACTTAACTTCTAATAGCCTTCTGTTAACCTTACTGGTAACACAATTAACACATATTTTGTATGTTTTATGTATTTTGTACTGTATTCTTATAATAAAGTAAGCTAGAGAAAAAATGTTACTGAGAAAATCATGAGAAAGTACATTTGCAGCACTGTACTGTACTTACAGAAACAATCCACATGTAAATGTGCTCATGAAGTTCAAATCCATGTACTTCAATAGTCAAATATATATATATATATATATATATACATAAAATACAGCTGATATATTTGGAAAAACAATCCACCCAAATCAATGTGTCACAACAATGAACTGAGGATAGAGTGATTATTTTGGAAAACAAAGATAAACTACAAAAATGTAAATACTGTGTCTTGGCCATGGACCCTTACAGCATACAGAAATAAATCCTGTTTTAGCACCTGAGAATTTGGGGATTTATCTTGAGAAAAAGCTTGAGATAGTTTGGATTTAAAAATCAACATTGAAAATAACTCTTTTTTTCATATAGTAACTATGTCCATAAATGGTCATCAAGATTTAGAATACCATAAATATTTAATTGCTTCTATTGTCATACTTGCCATTTAACATGCACATTAAAAATGGGTAGATTAAATCAAATATGGGTAGCAGCAATCTTTCTTAGGAGAAGATTGGTTTAACTAAGCCTACCACCAACATACCATCTGTTCTGCAACTCTTCTTAGATCAAGACACAATAGACTTAAGCATATGGACTGTAGGTTGTGAACATGAAGGAATTTTGAACATGTTAGCTTTCTTTTTCGGATTTGTTTTGTTTTGCTTTCAATTGTTGTGATTTGTTTTGTTTTTCAACAGTGTATGTTTTTATTTCTCTGGGGGTAATTTAAATATTATCCTAATTGAAGGATAAATGAAACCACATGCCATTTAAGGATATTTTGTTTCTTAATTTAAGATTTGGCAACAAATGATTAGAAGTAGCTAAAAATTCCAAGCACATTTTCCTTACTCCCAGCTCTTCAGAGTTAAATTTAATAAGTTGACAACCACTGCTATTGAAACAGAAGTTGTCCTTTTTGTTTGTACCCTTTTCCCTATTCCCCTTGCCTCCTGAGAGTTCATAGGTCCAAGGGCACAAATCATCTCTAATACAGTATTGTCTTGTCTACAGTAAAATAGCAGTGATGATGAAGATACTATCTAACATAATCCTCTGCTTATTGTATGTCATGTTCCTCTAACTACCGTATAGATATTATTTCTAAGAACATGTATGTTAGGCATTGGTATTATAAAAACCATATTTTATATGAATGGGAAGAACAAGAAACAAAAGCTCTTTGAACCTAATTGAAAGATACCCTAAAGAACTGGAACAAAGCATTTGCATCTTATGTTCAAGATAAGATAAAATGGAACTTTAGGCTACTTTAAATAGTGAAATTTTGAACCTCAATATTAAGAAATATGTCATTGTTTTATTATCATGTGTAAAACTACATTCTAATTTCAAATCAGGACTGGCATTATACTTGACATATAAATATATATTGTGCCTTCTCTTTGTCCTCATTGAGCTAGACATTTGTATCCAAATGAAAGCAACTTTCTTTATAGATCGATATAAAGAAAGAAAAAAAAAAAGAAAAATGAGATTCATTGCTGCACTATTTTAGTCTGTCCAGTCAGGAGAAATCAGCATTTTGATTATGGAATTGTTCTATTCTCATCATATTTACCATGATCAGACACAAAAGATTGCTTCTGAAGTATTTTTGTCAATGTTTCCTATCATTTCAGATGTAAAATCTAGTCATGACACTTCCTTGTTACTAGTTTGTATGTCTGCAAACCTGAACAGCTTTCACAAAGTTGGTTCCACCTATCAGTCAAACAAGACAAGAGAAAAACAGATTTCTGGAGACCTCAGACAGAAGAAGAGAAAGAATGAAACAGTGAAAAAGACATGCATCATCAAATTTAAAAGTTGTAGAAAGCTTTCTTGTTCAGAACATCAGTTCGTGCCTGTCAGATTTAAACTAGTGCTTCTCCCTTAAAGACCTAACATGTTGTAGGACACTCTATAACATAGAAAAGGGAGTATAAAGCGTGAGAATTTATATTGCTATAACAAGTGTGAAAGCCAGAAAGCCCTTGAACCTCAGATTAACTGGATTTAGAATTTGGTTTACCTACTTTCTAGTTTTCAACTAGGAACCAGTTGTTTAATATCCACGCCTTGGTTTCTGCTTCTGAAAAATGATAAGGATAATTATATGTGCCATGTAAAATTTGCTATATAGATTAAATTAGTTAATACAGGAAGAATACTTGAAACATTTTAATTCAGTAAGTAGTCAGTAAATACCATTTATTAGCCATATTACTTATTTTTGAGGTTCAGACCAATATTTTTGGAAGAAATGATGAGTCATAGGAAGTGACAGGAACACAGTAATGAAGTAGGGTGTATGAGTAAAAGTAATTTGATGTCTAAATTCTTAATCTTACACAATTTTGAAATTTATTGTGAATTTCATTTAGATATAGAATAACCTTGAGCTAAGGATTTCACTTAGACTAGAATTTACATGGATTACAAATGAGGTTTATAGTTAAATTTTTTAAAAAATATTATTAGTTTAGTGGACTAATTAACTAAAATTAACATAGAAAAGAAGAATTTTTAATCAGTTATTTATGCTTTAATATCTGCAAAAGTTTTACTCTTAAAATAAGTTAAGTAGAACATTTCTGTAATGGTAAGATTTATGCCATCATTTATTATATTCCTACATAGCCTATGTTTTTGTTTGTGCAATGAAAGTCTGCATGAACATAATTAGGAGATCATAAGTAAATGATGATACCTATGAATATGCTAGTAAATGTTATATAAGGGAGAGAGTAAAAGAATCATTACAAATCCCACAGGAACAGAACTTGAATATTTTTAAAAAATTTTTTCTGGTTATAAAAAATATGTGAAATGTTAATGTAATTTAAAAATCTAAATTAAAACATAAGAAAAAATAAATTAATTTAAAATATCAGAGTAAGGGTTAATGTCCTTAATATGCAATTTAACATTAAATCTAATATTCCACTTTAAAGATATATATTTATATTACTAATAATATATGATTTTCAATAATTATCTTAGCCAAAGTATAAAAAGAGAATATTGTGTGATTGAGGTAAAACAATTAACCTCATGCCCTGCTGATGAAAAAGTTAAATAGATCCCCTCCAAACTGATTGGCAAAATTCATTAAAAATTTTTAAAAATAATTGTAATTTAGAACCACATATTCTTTAGTTATTGATGATCTTTTAAATAACTATAAATATGAATAATGATTTATACCAAGCAATATCTATTGCAATTTAATATGCAGTAACAAAATTGAATGTTTTGAAGACTGAGAAAAATTTTTCAATATGTATTACTTTTTTTCTTGTCAAATATTAGGGAACTCAGAAAAGAGTGGAGGAGAAAACAGAAACTGCCAAAACCTTGCTCTTCAGAGCTAAACGTTTTGGTCCATTCCATTTATATTTATATGTATAAATATATGTTATGTATATCCTTATTTTTATCATATTATGTATATTATATATTCTTTCAAAATATTTTTAAATGTTAGAGATATAATAGATATTAAAAATACATGTTAATGAATACAATTTGATGAGAATGGACTTGAACAGACATTTGTCCAAAGCCCAACAAAGGCCCAGTAGGCATATGAAAAGGTGCTCGGTATCCCTAATCAAAACACAGCGAGGTAATTATACCTGTTAAAATGACTATTATAAAAAAAATTAAAGATAACAAATGATGATGAGGATGTACAGAAATTGAGATCCTTGTACAGTGTTGGTGGGGATGTAAAATGTTGCAGACACTACATGTAACCATTACAGAAGTTAACAAACATATTAAAAATAGAACTACTGTATAATCCAACATTGCCACTCCTGAGTATATATTCAAAATAATTGAAATCAGGATCTTGAAGAGATCTACACTCTTCATGCTTCTTGCAGCATTATTCACAATAGCCAAGATATGGAAACAACCTAAATGTCCATCCACAGATGAATAGATAAAGAAAATGTGTATATATATATGTGAAATGGGGGGTTATTCAGTCTTCAAAGATAAATTTTTTATTGAAGTATAATTAACATAGTGTTACATTAGTTTCACGTGTACACAATAATGATTCAACAATTCTATACATTTCTCGTGCTCATCAAGGTAAGTTTATTCTTAATCCTCTATCTGTTTCTGTTGTCTATATTTGAGAGTCTATTTTTTATCTCTTTTTTCTTTGTTTCTATGTTTTCTTTCTTAAATTCCACATATCAGTGAAATGATATGTGTTTTCTTTTTCTGACTTAGATTAATCAGCATGCTACATCACATTAGAGAAAGTATAAAAACCATCTGATTATCTTAATAGATACAGGAAAAGCATTTGACAAAGTGCAACATCCATTTATGATAAAAAAATCTCAAAGTAGGATTAGAGTGGACATATTTTAATGTAATAAAGGTCATATATGAAAAAAACACAGCTGTCATAGAAATGGTTGCAATCTGAGAGTTTTTCCTATAAGATGAGGAATAAGACAAGAATGTCTGCTCTCACCACTTTTATTCAACATAGTACTGAAAGTGCTAGGTATAGTATTCAGACAAGAAAAAGAAATAAACACATTCAAATTAGTAAGGAAAAAGTAAAATTTTCACTATTTATAGATGATGATACGATATATAGAGAACCCTAAAGGCTCCACCAAAACACTACCAGCACTGATAAAAGAACTCAGTAACATTGCAAGATGCAAAATTAATATACTAATATCCATCCCATTTCCATACACTGATAATGAAGTAGAAGAAAGAGAATTAAGAAATTAATCCCATTTACAATGTACCAAAAATAATAAATTATCTATGAATAAACTTGATCAAGGAGGTGAAAGATCTGTATTCAAAAACTACAAAACACAGATAAAAGAAATTGAAGATGACACAAATGGAAAGATACTCCATGCCCATGGGTTTAAAGAAATGATAATGTTTAAGTGCCCATACCGCCCAAAGCAATCTACATATTTAACACAGTCCCTGTCAAAATACCAACAGCATATTTTACAGAAGTAGAACATAAAATCTTAAAATTTATGTGGAACCACAAGAGACCCCAAGTAGCTAAGGTAATATTGAAAAAGAACAAAGCTGGAGGTATCACAGTCCCATATTTTAAGACACACTATAAAACTATAGTAATCAAAAAAGTATGATACTAGTACAAAAACAGACATGTAGATCAATGGAACATAATAAGTATTTTTAATGTACAATTACATTTTACCCTTGAATAATACAGATTTGACTGGGTGAGTCCACTTTATGTAAATTTTTTTATGGTACACTGCATATATTTTTTCCTAGGATCCTCTTAATAACATTGTCTTTTCTCCAGTTTACTTGGTTGTAACAATATAATATATAATACCTCTACAGTAGGGCACCTGGGTGGCTCAGGTGGTTAAGTGTCTGCCTTTGGCTCATGTCATGAAGTCAGGATCCTGGGATCACGTCCCTCATCAGGCTCCCAGCTCACCAGCAGTCTGCTTCTTCCTTTCCCTCTGCCTCTCCCCTTGCTCATCCTCTCTTTCTTGCTCTCTCTGTATCTCTCTGTCTCAATTGAATAAAAAAAAATATTTTTTTAAAAAAAACCCTCTATAAAATATATAAGAATACAGTATGTAATGCCTCTTTAAAATATATAACATCTCTACAAAACTGATTGTTTGTGTTATCAGTAAGGCTTCTGGTCAATTGCTGGCTATTACTAGTTAAGTTTTGGGTGAGTCAAAAGTTATACACATATTTTCAACTTTGTGGGATCTGTAGCCATAATACCTGAGTTATTCAAGGGTGAACCGGTATCAAACTTTTCATTATATTTTTCTGTTAGCAATAATATTTCAGTGGATATCTTTGTATTTTATGGATGAGATTTTTTCTCAGTAGATAGAGTAAAAATACAATTTTTTTAATTTTATTTTTTTCAGTGTTCCAACATTCATTGTTTATGTAACACAGCCAGTGCTTCATGCAATATGTGTCCTCCATAATACCCACCACCAGGCTCACCCAACCTCCAATCCCCCTCCCTGACAAAACCCTCAGTTTGTTTCTCAGAGTCCACAGTCTCTCATAGTTTGTCTCCCCCTCCAGTTTCTCCCAACTCATTTCTCCTCTCCATCTACCAATGTCCTCTGTGTTATTCCTTATCCTCCATAAGTAAGGGGAACCATATGATAATTGACTCACTTTGCTTGATTTATTTCACTCAGCATGATCTTCTCTAGTCCCGTCCATGTTGATACAGAAATTGGGTATTCATCCTTTCTGATGGAGTTGTAATATCCCATTGTATGTTCAGACCATATCTCCTTTATCCATTTGTCCATTGAAGAGCATTTTGGTTCTTTCCACAGTTTGGCAACTCTGGCCATTGCTGCTATAAATATTGGGGTACAGATGGCTTCTTTTCAGTCCATCTGTGTCTTTGGAGTAAATACCCAGTAATGTAATTGCAGGGTCATAGGGTAGCTCTATTTTTAATTTCTTAAGGAATCTCCACACTGTTTTCCAAAGTGGCTGCACCAACTTGCATTCCAACCAACAGTGTAAGAGGATTCCCCTTTCTCCACATCCTCTCCAATACATGTTGTTTACTGTCCTGTTAATTTTGGCCATTCTAATTGGTGTAAGGTGATTTCTCAATGTGGTTTTGATATGGGTTTCCCTGATGGCTAATGATGATGAAAATTTTTTCATGTGTCTGTTAGCCATTAATATGTCTTTTTTGGAGAAGTGTCTATTCATGCCTTCTGCCCATTTTTGAACATGATTATCTGTTTTGTGTGTGTTGAGTTTGAGGAGTTCTTTATGAATCTTGGAAATCAGCCCTTTGTCTGTACTGTCATTTGCAAATATCTTTTACCATTCCTTGGATTACCTCTTTGTCTTGTTGACTGTTTCCTTTGCTGTGCAGAAGCTTTTGATCTCGATGAAGTCCCAAAAGTTCTTTTTTGCTTTTGTTTCCTTTGCCTTTGGAGACATATCTTGAAAGAAGTTGCTGTGGCCGAAGTTGAAGAGGTTACTGCCTATGTTCTCCTCTAGGATTTTGATAGATTCCTGCCTCATGTTGAGGTCTTTTATCCATTTTGAGTTTATCTTTGTGTACGATGTGAGAGAATGGTCAAGTTTCATTCTTCTACACATAGCTATCCAATTTTCCCAGGATCATTTATTGAAGAGACTTTTTCCCCACTGTGTATTTTTTCCTGCTTTGTCGAAGATTATTTGACCATAGAGTTGAGGGTCCATATCTGGGATCTCTATTCTGTTCCACTGGTCTATATGTCTGTTTTTGTGCCAGTACCATGCTGTCTTGGTGATCACAGCTTTGTAGTAAAGTTTTAAATCAGGCAATGTGATGCCCCCAATTTTGTTTTTCTTTTTCAACATTCCCTTAGCAATTCAGCATCTCTTCTGGTTCCATAGAAATTTTAGGATTGTTTGCTCCAGCTCTTTGAAAAAAGCCAGTGGAGTTTGGATTGGTCTGACATTGAAAATATAGATGGTTCTAGGCAGTATAGATATTTTAATAATGTTTATTCTTCCAATCCATGAGCATGGAAAGCTCATTCATCTTTTTGTGTCTTCTTCAATTTCTTTTATGAATGTTCTGTAGTTTTCCAAGTACAGATCTTTACCTCTTTGGTTCGGTTTATCCCCAGGTATCTTATGGTTCTTGGTACTGTAGTAAATGGAATAGATTCTCTAATTTCCCTTTCTATATTTTCATTGTTAGTGTATAAGAAAGCAACTGATTTCTGTACACTGATTTGTATCCTGCCACATTACTGAGTTGCTTTATGAGTTCTAGTAGTTTTGGGGTAGAGTCTTTTGGGTTTTCCACATAAAGTATCATGTCATCTGTGAAGAGAGAGAGTTTGACTTCTTTTTTGCCAGTTTGAATACCTTTTATTTCTTTTTGTTGTCTGATTGCTGTTGCTAGGACTTCTAGTACTATGTTGAACAAGAGTGGTAAGAATGGACATCCTTGTCGTGTTCCTGATCTCAGAGGGAAGGCTGCCAACTTTTCCCCATTGAGGATGATATTCACTGTCAGTTTTTCATAGATAGATTTTATGAAGTTGAGGAATTTTTCCTCTCTCCCTATACTTCGAAGAGTTTTAATCAGGAACCAAATGCTTTTTCCACATCAATTGAGAGGACCATGTGGTTCTTCTCTCTTTTCTTATTGAATTGTTCTATCACATTGATTGACTTGCAAATGTTGCATCACTCTTGCATCCCAGGGTCATGGTGGATAATCTTCTTAATGTACTATTGGATCCTGTTAGCTAGGATCTTGTTGAGAATCTTAGCATCCACATTCATCAGGAATATTGGTCTGAAATTCTTTTTGGTGGGGTCTTTGCCTGGTTTGGGGATCAGGGTAATGCTGGCTTCATAAAAAGAGTCTGGAATTTTCCCTTCTAGTTCTGTTTTTTGAAACAGCTTTAGGAGAATAGGTACTATTTCTTCCTTGAATGTTTGATAGAATTCTCCAAGGAATTCGTCAGGTCTTGGGCTCTTGTTTTTTTTGGGAGGTTTTTGATCACTGCCTCAATCTCGTTACTAGATATTGGTCTATTAAAGTTGTCAATTTCTTTCTGATTCAGTTGTGGAAGTTCATATGTTTGCAGGAATGCTTCAATTTCATCTAGACTGCTTAATTTATTGGCATATAACTGTTGGTAATAATTTCTGATGTTTGTTTCTATTTCCTTAGTGTTAGTCATGATCTCTCCCTTTTCATTCATAATTTTATTATTTTGGGTCCTCTCTCCTTTCTTTAGGATTAGTTTGGCCAATGGTTTATCAATCTTATTGATTCTTTCAAAAACCAGCTTCTAGTTTCGTTGATGTGTTCTACTGTTTCTCTAGTTTCTATCTCATCAGTTTCTGCTCTTGTCTTGATTATTTCCCTTCTTCTATGTGGGTTTGGCTTAATTTGTTGTTGATTCTCCAGTTCTTTAAGGTGTAAAGAGAGCTGGTGTATTCTAGATTCTTCAATTTTTTGAGGGAGGCTTGGATGGCTATTTACTTCCCCTTTAGGACCACCTTTGCCACATCCCATAGATTTCGGACCAAGTGTCTTCATTCTCATTGGTTTCCATTAATTGTTTAAGTTCTTCTTTGAATTCCTAGTTGATCCAAACATTCTTAAGCAGGGTGGTGTTTAGCTTCCAAGTCTTTGAATTCCTCCCAAACTTTTTCTTGTGGTTGAGTTCCAGTTTTAAAGCATTGTGGTCTTGAGAATATGCAGGGAATAATCTCAGTCTTTTGGTATCAGTTGAGCCCTGATTTGTGACCCAGTATGTGGTCTATTCTGGAGAAAGTTCCATGTGTGCTTGAGGAGAATGAGTATTCTGTTCTTTTAGGGTGGAATATTCTGTATATATCTATGAGGTCATTCTGGTCCAATGTGTCATTCAATTATTTCTTTATTGATTTTCTGCTTGGGTGATCTGTTACTGACAGTGATATGTTAAGATCCCTACTATTAATGTATTCATACCAATATGACTCTTTATCTTGATGAACAGTTGTCTTATGTAATTGGTTGCTCTCATATTAGGGGCATAAATATTTATAATTGTTAGATCGTCTTGGTGGGTAGACCCTTTAAGAATGATGTAGTGTCCTCCTTGATCTCTGACTACAGTCTTTAGTTTAAAATCTAATTTATCTGATAGGAGAATCACTACCCAAGCTTTCTTTGAGGCCCTTTGATATGAAAGATGCTTCTCCATCCCTTCACTTTCAGTCTGGATGTATCTTTAGGTTCCATATGGGTCTCTTATAGATAACATAAGTACAGGTCGTGTCCTTCTATCCAATCTACAACCCTGGGCAGTTTTATGGGAGTGTTTAGGCCATTCACATTGAGATTGATTATTAAAAGATACATTTTTATTACATCATGTTGCCTGTGAAGTCCTTGTTTCTATAGATTGTCTCTGTACATTTCTGTTCTATGACACTCTTGGGTTCTTTCTTCTTTTATAGACCCCCCCCCCAATATTTCTTGTAGTGCCAGCTTGGTGGTCACATACTCTTTTAAACCTTGCCAGTCTTGGAAGGTCTTTACCTCTCCATCCATTTTGAATGTCAGCCTTACTGGATGAAGTATTCTTGGATGCATGTTTTTCTCATTTAGTGCCCTGAATATGTCTTGCCAGCCCTTTCAGGTTTGCCGGTTTCTGTGGACAGGTCTGATGTTATTCTGATGGACCTTCCTCTGTATATAAGGAATCCCTTCCCTCTAGGTGCTCTCAAAAGGTCTTGTCTAAAATTATGATTCGCCAGTCTTGCAATAAAGTGACTCAAGGTCTTTCTAGATTTGTTGATCGTGGTGGGGGGGGGAGAGATGTTCTTTCTACCTCTAGGACACGAACACTGGTTCCATTCCCCAGACTGGAAAAATGTTCATGGAGAATTTGTTCAGCTATATCTTCTAGTCTTTCTTTCTCCTCCCCCTCAAGTATCCCAATAATTCTGACGTTGGAACATTTCATGGCGTCATTTAGTTCCCTAATTCTGTATTCATGGCTTCTAAGTTGTTCCAGGCCTCCTCCTGATCATTTTTCTCTATCAGTTTGTCCTCTAGATCACTAATTCTGTCTTCTGGCTCAGTTACCCTAGCTGTCAGAGAGCTAGATTAGATTGGATCTCATTGATAGCATTTTTAACTACTTCCCGTGCAGCTTTCACTTCTACCCTAATCGATTCCATGTTGTCAGTAATGGTTTTCTCCAACCTAACCATCGCCTGAATGATTGTCACCCTGAATTCCCTTTCCGACATATGGTTTATGTCCATTTCCAATAGCTCTGATGGAGAGGGCACAGTCTTTGAATTTTCCCTCTGTTGGGCATTCCTCCTCCTAGTCATTTTGGTGAGGGTTGGTTGAGGGGATGTGTAGCTGAATATATCAACCATGATCCAGGGAAGGTGCACCCTGGAACGCTTCTGAGCAATAGGAAGTCATCACCAAAAAGAAAGAAAAAAGAAAACAAGAGAGAGAGAAAGAGAGAGATAAAAAAAAGAGAGAGAGAGAGAAGACCCAGCCAGAATGGGCCCCAAAGGTAAAATTTATAACATATAAAAACAAAAATGGACAAAAAGACCGACAAAAGTAAATGACAAGAAAATGAAAGAACCCAGCCAAAATGAACCCCAAGGATAAGATTTATATAATACCAGATCAAAAACAAATACACCAAAACAATGACAGAAGAAAAAGATGGGAGGGTAGTTATAAATCCTCAGTGTGGGTGAGGAAGGTTATTATGATTCTTTCTGGGTATATCTTGATATCATTGTTAAAGGACTCAACTTTCCAGAGATAAAAGGAGATTACAACTGGTTTATATATAGGCATAGTATTGATTAGGGAAAGAAGATTACCTTGAAGCTTATATCTATATGTATATAAAAAAATAGAAAAGTAAAAGAAAAATAAGTTTATGTATGAAAAAAGTTCAAGTTGAAGGTTATTATGGAATATGTTGTATTAAACCTCTAGTTGTAATGGTAAGTAGGTTAAAAAAAATTAAACAGAACAAAATAGTGAGAATGAATTAAAAATAAAGGTTGTATCTATGAAATATACAGGTTTTAGGGCAAAACTGGGAGCTTAATATATTGTTTTCCCCTGATATTGGGGTTTTACAGTTTTATGGGGACCCTGTGGTGGTTGTCCTCTAGTTCTTTTGGCTGGCTTTCTGGGGGAGGGGCCTGCTGTGTTGTTTTTCAGTCAGTCTACCTTGGATTGAGTCTTCCTGCCCCCTATCAAGGGCCTGGGCTCTATGGAAACCGGTTTTTCAGGCTTTTGTTCTCTGGAGGGTTTTTTGGCGGCTTTTTACAGCTTTTTGGAGGTTTAGTGGAAAGCAAACTGCACTTAGACCTCCTTTTCAGAGAGATGCCTCAATCTGCTCCCCTCTGGGTGGTCCCAA
This sequence comes from Mustela nivalis, assembly GCF_964662115.1. Classification (NCBI taxonomy): domain Eukaryota; kingdom Metazoa; phylum Chordata; class Mammalia; order Carnivora; family Mustelidae; genus Mustela; species Mustela nivalis. The sequence continues at coordinate 65,249,645 of NC_139034.1, read as the reverse complement.
ACACACAGACTCCCCCTCTGCAACCTGAGCCGTACAACCTCCCACAGGCAGTGTAAGTCCCTAGCCACTGTCTCAGGGGTCGCCTGAAGCACCAGTTTGTTTCTGCACCGATGTGCCAAAGCTGGGGGCCATATTGGTCCAAGGAGCCCTTTTCTGGTGGCTGCTTTTGCTAGGACTGCTGTCTGGGTAGTTCCTTCAAGTCCAGGCTGGGAGTGTTCAGACTCTCCGCTGGTCCAAGAGACCACCGGCTAGTGCCTGCACGGAGCACTCTCAGACATGGGTGGGGAGCATGGTTCCGATTCTGATCACACAGTGAGCACAGAGAGCAAAAGGTTGTGGTTCTAGAGAGCGCCCACCAGACTTCCTCATGCAGGGGTGGAAGTGCACCCCAGCCCAGCAGTGGTGCAAGCTGAGCAATCCTGAGGGCTCCAGGACCTAGAACTGGAGGCTCCACTGCTGCACTCTCTCTGGCAATGGTGGTCACCAGTGGTGGCTGTCCTGGGTGGGCTTAGACCCATGCCTGTGACCACCCTATTCCACCAGTTGCAACTTGAGTTCTTTTGCTCTTTTTGAGTGCTTTTAACTAGACTCCAAGTTAGTGCTGGCCCCCAAATTTAGGGCACTTTCATATTCAGGTATTACTTTCCAATCCATTGCTTCTGGTAGCTCCCTCCCCCTTCTGTTTATCCTCCGATATCAGTCCAATCTTTCCCACTCTGTTTTACCTCTCCACTGGTGTCTGCTGCCTCCATAGAGATCTAGAAGTGTATAATCCCTACATCTCAGGCTGATTTCATGGGTGTTCAGTGTTCTAGCAGTGTTCACTTTAGGGGATCTATTGAAACAAGGTCTCCTACTTCTCTGCCATCTTGCCCTTCCTACTAGAGAGTGCAATTTTTAAAACTTTTGTTGTACATTTGCAAGTTACCCCAGGTTAATTGATCAATATTCTACTTATATGTTGCAAGCAATAATTAAGTTTAATATAAGAAATGTTACCAGAAATATACAGAGCTTATAACAGCTCTGTTGAATAAGCAGTTGTGAAAAGTTTTTCATGTTAAGGTCTCCTGAGCAATTAAAACAGCATTATATTATGGATAATAGGACCAAGAGAAATGAAAAGGGAGTGGGTAAGCACCAAAAATGTCCTATTTATTTTTCCAAGCTTTTATATGTCTGGGACACAAATAAAATCCTAAATCTGTCACTGTGTATTCTAAGTATCCCTCTTCATTCTTTTGCACATAGATCTTTCTGTGAAGAAATCTCAGTATTAAATTTTAAATCATCCTGTTTTTAAATTACAATTCTTAATTCAAAGGAACGTATCCAAAATGCAAAGAATATATATTTTTCACTACTTAAAAACACAACTCTACCACTCAGGTTTTATGTTTTCCATGAAATATTCAATTAATATCATTCAAATCTGATTCTCTTAAAATAATTCTTACCAGGCAAGCAAAAATTTTAAATTATTTTAAAATCTTAACAGGCGTGAATAATTACCAAGTGCTTGGGCTTACTGTTTTTCCTGCTTATCCCTCCTTTGCTCGCTTCCTCCATCCATCCATTCATCGATCCATCCATCCACACATAAAATTTTGACATTTTTCAGAATGATTATAGAGCACTATCAATTTATTAAGTCGACAAAAATGATGACTTATCTTTTTTTATGAAATGTAGCATTGCCATTACTATGTAAGAAGTGAAAATTCATACATGCTTAAGGTTTACTTTGTGGGAGTGTGTGATTGGATTTTTTTTTAATTGACTTACACAAAAAATATATTTTTTTCTCTGAGATTAATATATCTTATACAAGCTCAATAACCTTTTAAAGTAATTATTAATGCAAGATATTTTGTTCAGGCTACTATTGTAGAGTTAATAATTATTAGCTCAACAAAGTAGAAAGGTGTTTTGCCTATGGCACTATTACCTAACAGAAATAATGTAGCAAAAATATAGATGCTTTATTTGTGAATCAGTGATAAGGAGCAGGTTGTGAGATAGTAGATTTTAGTTCTGGCAAGAAAAATGAATTTGATTTACTAAATCTGAAGTTGGTATATTTGAAGCACCCATTCTTTTCCATAATTGCATAACTCTGGAGCAAGTTATAATTGTTTGCATTATTTGGTTGAAGTAAAATTAAACATAAGACAAAGAACAAAGACTACAAATCAATGCAAAGATGGCTTAAAATATTCTGTAAATGGGCATGATCTAACATTCCTATAGTGAAGCCATTTTCCTTCATAGTTTCATATAATGGATTCTTTCTATTTGACTTTTGGTGCCGTTTTTCTTCCTGTTTTAGGAAAAGTTTTCTGGTTTCAAGGAATAGAAATCTTCATAAACATGTTCTGTGAAACAAATGAGACGGAGAAAAGTTTTTACAAAGATAAAACAATCTCAGAGTACCCAAGAAGTTTTGAATGGCCTACCTAGTGGTCTATAAGGAGTGACACTAATGAGTAAAAATGTTCAGGGTGTGGTGTATGTAAGATAATCAAACATTTATGCTGTCAAATCTCCATTCTTCATGGCATCCTCCATGTAATATTCTGCCCAAAGAATGTATCTTTTTATGCCAAGACTAATTTGCCAAATCTCAGGAAGAAGAGGGAGGGAGATAGGGGAAACATACTCTGTCATATATGATAAATTCAAATCCATATCAATAAACATTTCTTAAACACTGAACATAGAAGTGCATATGTCTTTTTGAATCAGGCTTTTTTTTTTTTTTTTTTTTTAATTCTTCACCTAGTAGTGAAATACCTAGTTTATATGGTAGTGCTACTTTTTAAAGGAAGTTCCAAAATGTTTTCCACGGTGGCTTCACCATTTTACATTGTCACTAACAGTGTGCAAGTATTTTCTTTTCTCCATACCTTGCCAACACTTAGTTCTTTTATTTATTTTTTAATTCCAGTGTAGTTAATAGTGTTGTATAAATTTCAGTGTGTATAATATAGCGCTTCAGCAATCCCATTTATTACTCAGTGCTCATTGAGACAAGTGTACTCTTAAATCCCCTTCATCTATTTCACCCATCCCCCACTGGAAGTCTCCTCTGGTAACACTCTGTTCTCTGTACTTAAGAGTCTGTTTTTTGGTTTGTTCCCTATTCTCTCCTGTGTTCATTTGTTTTGTTTCTTAAATTCCACATGTGAGTGACATTATGGTATTTGTCTTTCTCTGACTTATTTCACTTAGCATTTTACTCTCTAGAATTATCCATGTTGTTGCAAATGGCAAGATTTATTCTTTTTTATGGCTCATAGGTTTTGCATTATATATGTATTTCTTCTTTTTCCTCCTTCTTCCTCTTCTTTTTTGTATACCAGTTCTTTACCCATCAATCTATTGATGGGCACTTGGGGAGTTTCCATACTTCCAGTATTGTAAAAAATGCAGTAAACATAAGGGTACATATATCCTTTCAAATTAGTGTTTTGGTATTCTTTGGACAAATACGCAATAGTACAATTACTGGGTTATATGGTTCTATTTTAAATTTTTTACATAACCTCCATAATGTCTTCCAAAGTGGCTGCACTAGTTTGCATTCCCACCAACAGTGCACTAGGGTTCCTTTTTCTCCACATCTTCACCAGCATTTGTTTTTTGTTGCGTATTTTATTTCAGTCATTCTGACAGGTGTGAGATATTTCATTGTGGTTTTGAAATGCATTTTTCTGGTGATGAGTGATGTTGAGAATCTTTTCACGTGTCTGCTGAGCATCTTTTCATGTGCCTGTTGGCCATCTATATGTTGTCTTCTTTAAAAAAAAAAAGGAAAGATTTTATTTATTTGTTTGACAGAGAGAGATCACAAGTAGGCAGAGAGACAGGCATGGAGTGGGGAGCAGGCTCCCTGCCAAGCAGAGAGCTCCATGGCAGGCTCCATCCCAGGACCCTGAGACCATGACCTGAACCAAAGGCAGAGGCTTAACCCACTGAGCCACCCAGGTGCCCTCTGTATTTCTTTTTTGAAGAAATGTCTCTTCATGTATTCTTCCCATTTTTAATTGGTTTATTTGTGGAGGTTGTTGGTGTTGAGTTGTATAAGGTCTTTATGCATTTTGAATCCTGACCTTTTATCAGATATGTCATTTGCAAATATTCTCTCCCATTCAGTGAGTTGTTTTTTAATTTTGTTGGTTGTTTCCTTTGCTGTGAGGAGTTTTTTTGTTGTTGTTATTGTTGTTTTGTGTTTTGTTTTGTTTGTTTGTTTGTTTGTTTTTAGTGTAGGTCCTGATAGGTTATTTTTACTATTGTTTCCCTTGCCTCAGGATACCTACCTAGAAAAATGTTGCTATGGCTGATGCAGAGGAATTACTGCCTGTGTTTCTTCTAGGATTTTTATGGTTCCAGGTCTCACATGTGTGTCTTTAATCCGTTTTGAGTTTATTTTTGTGTATGGTGTAAGAAAGTGGTCCAGTTTCATTATTTTGTATGTAGCAGTCCAGGTTTCTCAATATTATTTGTTGAATAGACTGTCTTTTTGCCATTACATATTCTTGCCACCTTTGTTTGAGATTAATTGACCATAGATGTATGTGCTTATTTCTGGACTCTATATTTTGTTCCATTGATCAGTCTGTCTATTTCTGTGCCAGTACTATACTGTTTTGATTACTACAGCTTTGTACTAGACTCTGGAATTGTGATACCTCCAGTTTTGTTTTTCTCTTTCAGGATTACTTTGGCTATCCAGGGTTTTTTGTGGCTCCACACAAATTTTAGGATTTTTGCTTATTGTATGTAGTTCTTTGAAAAATGCTATTGTGGGCGCCTGGGTGGCTCAGTGGGTTAAGCCGCTGCCTTCGGCTCAGGTCATGATCTCAGGGTCCTGGGATCGAGTCCCGCATCAGGCTCTCCGCTCAGCAGGGAGCCTGCTTCCTCCTCTCTCTCTCTGCCTGCCTCTCTGCCTACTTGTAATCTCTCTCTGTCAAATAAATAAATAAAATCTTTAAAAAAAAATGCTATTGATGTTTTGATAAGGATGACATTAAATGTGTAGACTGCTTTTGGTAGCATAGGCATCTTAATAAGATTTGTTCTTCTAATCCATGAGCATGGATTGGCTTTCCATTTATTTGTATCATCTTCACTGCAGAAGTTTTAAAGTATTCAGAGTACAGATCTTTCACTTCCTTCATTAAGCTTATTCCTAGATATTTTATTATTTTTGCTGTAATTATAAATGGGATCGATTTCTTAATTTCTCTTTCTGCTACTGGAATGGATTTCTATATGTACCCTGTGACTTTATTGAATTCATGTATTTTTTACTTCTTTCTTACTAATTTGGAAGTCTTTTATATGCTTTTGTTGTCTTAATGATCTGGCTAGAATTTTCAGTATTATGTTGAATAAAAATGGTGAGAATGAGCCTCTGTCTCATTTCTGATACAGAAGAAAAGCTCTTAAGTTTTTTTTTCCTATTACATGTGATATTAATTATGTTTTTCATATAAATCCTTTATTATGTTAAGGTATGTTCTCTCTAAATCTAACTTGTTGACAGTTTTTTTTTTTAATTTAAGATTTTATTTGTTTATTTGACAGAGAGAGATCACAAATAGGCAGAGAGGCAGGCAGAGAGAGAGGAGGAAGAAGGCTCCCCGCGAGCAGAGAGCCCAATGTAGGGCTCTATCCCAGGACCCTGGGATCATGACCTGAGCCAAAGGCAGAGGCTTTAACCCACTGAGCCACCCAGGTGCCCCTTTGTTAACAGTTTTTATCATGAATGGATATTGTGCTTTATCAAAAGTTTTCTCTGCATCTGTTGAGATAATCATATTGTTCTTATCCTTTCTCTTATTGATGTATCACATGGATTGATTAATGAATACTGTACCATCTTTCCATCCCAGGAATAAATCCTACTTAATTTTAGTGAATGATTCTTTTAATGCATTGTTGGATTTCATTTGGTAATACTTTAGTGAGGATTTTAGCATCCATTTTCATCAAACATATTGACCTGTAGTTCTCATTTTTTGTAGTATCTTTATCTGGTTTTGGAGTCAGGGTGGCTCTGGTCTCAGAATGAATTTCCTTCTATTTTTTTTTTTTTTTTGAAAAGTTTGAGGAAAATAGTTATTAACTCTTTTCTAAATGTTAGGTAGAATTCATCTGTGAAGCCTTATGTTTTGGGGCTTCTGTTTTGGGGGAATTTTTTTTTATTATTGATTCAGTTTCATTGCTGGAAACCAGTCTGTTCAATTTTTTTCTATTTCTTTGTGCTTCAGTTTTGGTAGGTATGTGTTTTAGAAATTTATCTACAGGTTGTGTCCTGTTTGTTGTAATAAAATTTTTCATACTATTCTCTTATAATCCTTTGTATTTCTATGGTGTCAATTGTTATTTCTCTTCTTTCACTTCTGATTTTGTCTATTTGAGTCCTCTTTCTCTCTCTCTTTTTTTAATGAGTCTGGCTAGAAATTTATCAATTTTGTTGAGGTTTTTAAAGAACAAGTTCCTGGTTTCATTGATCTATTCTGCTTTTTTAGTTTCTATATCATTTATTTCTGCTCTGCTGTTTATGATTTACTATCTCCTGTTGGTTTTGAGTTTTGTTTTTTCTTTTCCAGCTCTTTTAGGTTATTTATTTGATATGTTTCTTGCTTCTTTTTTTTTTTAAATATATTTATTTATTTATATGACAGACAGAGATCACAAGTAGGCAGAGAGGCAGGCAGAGAGAGAGGAGGAAGCAGGCTCCCTGCTGAGCAGAGAGCTCCATGGTGGGCTCCATCCCAGGACCCTGGGATCATGACCTGAGCCAAAGGCAGAGGCTTTAACCCACTGAGCCACCCAGGTGCCCCATGTTTCTTGCTTCTTGATGTAGGCCTGTATTGCTATATACTACTCACTTAGAACTGCTTTTGTTGCATCCAAAGATTAGACCATTGTGTTTCTGTTTTCGTTTGTCTCCATGTAATTTTTGATTTCTTTGATTTCTTGGTTGACACATTCATTATTTATTTCCATGTTATTTAACAAATTTAATCTCCTGTTAAATCCATCTGTTTGGGTGTGTCATTCAAACACACTGTTTCATTGTTGATTTTCTGTTTGGATTGCCTATCCATTGCTGTAAGTGATATGTTTAAGTTCCCAACTATTACTGCATTACTATAAATTAGTTCCTTTATGTTTGCTATTAAATATTTATATATTTGGGTGCTCCCATGTTGAGTGCATAAATTTTTACAACTGATATGTCTTCTTGTTCATTTGTCCCTTAAAAATTATATAGTGTCCTTCTTTGTTTCTTATTACAGTCTTTGTTTTAAAGTCTGTTTTGGCCATTACAAGTATTGCTACCCCGGTTTTCTTTTCTCATCCATTTGCATGACAAATATCTCTCCATCTCCTCACTTTCAATCTGCACCTGTCTTTAGGTCTGAAATGAGTCTCTTGTAGACAGCATATAGATGAGTCTTGCTTTTTTTTATATTTTCCATCACCCTATGTCTCTTGATTGGACTATTTATTTTATTTATATTCCAAGTAGTTTTTGATACACATGTATTTGTTGCCATCTTGCTAATTGTTTTCTCATTGCTTGTGTAGATCTTCTCTATTCCTTCCCTTGTTCTCTTTTCTCACTGTAAGTTGGCTTTCTTTAGTGATATACTTGGATTCCTTTCCCTTTATTTTTTGCATATCTCTTACTGATTTTTGATCTGTGGTTACCATCAGGTCTGTATATAACATCTTCTGCATATAGCAGTCTATATTAAGTTGATGGTTACTTAAGTTTGAACCCATTCTTTACTCATCTCCTCCCCACATTTTAGGTATATAATATCATACTTAACATCCTTTTATTTTGTGAGTCTCTTGACTAAGTTTTACAGATACACTTCTTTTTACTGCTTTTCTGCTTCCTATTATTCTTACATTTACATATAGACTTTCTTTTCCTCTCAGAAAGTTCCTTTAACATTTTTTGTAGGGCTATTTAATGGTCATGAACTTCTTTAGCTTTGGTTTGTCTGGGAAACTGTCTTTCCTTCTATTTTGAATGATAGCTTTGCTGGATAGTGTTCTTGGCTGCAGTGTTTGGCACATATCATGCCACTCACTTGTGGCCTGTAAGATTTCTGCTTGAAAATTAGTTGATAGCCTTATAGGGTTTTTCTTGACTATATCTTTTTTCCTCTTGCTGCTTTTAAAATTCTCTCTATATCACTACTTTTTGCCATTTTAATTACTATGTGTCTTGGCATAGATCTCCTTGGGCTGATTTTGTTGGGGGCTCTCTATGCCTCCTGGATCTAGATATGTGTCCTTCCCCAGGTTTGAGAAATTTTCAGCCATTATTTCTTCAGATACATTTTCTGCCTCCTCTCTCTCTTCTTCCTCTGGGATCCCTAGTATGGTTGATAGAGTGGCTTAGTTCCTTAAGTCATTACCATTTTGCAATTTTTTTTTTCTCTCATCTTCTCAGCTTGATTATTTTTCATTATTATGTCTTCCTGGTCAGTAATTCATTCTTCCTCTAGTTTGCTATTTATTCCATCCAATGTATTTTTAATTTCAGTAACAGAATTCTTTGTATGTTTTCTTTGTTAAAGGTCTCACTGATGTTCTCTATTCCCTTCTCAAGCCCTGTGAGTATCTTTGTGATTCCATTTCCTATATTCATTTCATTTAGGTTTCTTGCTGTAGTTTTGTCCTCTTCTTTCATTTGGGATACATTCCTCGGTCTTGTCATTTTGTCTTACTTTCTATGTCTGTTTCTCTATGTTAGGAAAGTCACCTGTCTACTGTTCTTTTTTTTTTTTTTAAAGATTTTATTTATTTTATTTGACAGATAGAGATCACAAGTAGGCAGAGAGGCAGGCAGAGAGAGAGGGAAGAGGAAGCAGGCTCCCTGCTAAGCAGAGAGCCCAATGTGGGGCTCGATGCCAGGACCCTGGGATCATGACCTGAGCCGAAGGCAGAGGCTTTAACCCACTGAGCCACCCAGGCGCCCCATGTTCTTGAGAGTTATAGGTGGGGTGTGCACTTTTAATAAGCTGTTCATGGGAGGTGACTAGCCACAACTGCCACAGGGATTAAGACCCCACAAAGTGTGCAGTTGGGAGATATAATGTTGGCAAGATTTGCACTGGTCTTCTGGGGAAGGGTACCCATAGCATTAGGACTGAGGCAAGTTCAGCTGGTGGCACATGGGCACAGTGTAAGCAAGTTTTATAGTAAATGCCGGCACCACACTGCTTCTTGCAGGTGCTCTCTGTTTATGTTGCAGAATGAGGGAAATGGCACTTGCCAGCTCCTTTGTCCCTGAAGAAGTATCCTGGTGAAATTTGTCCCACTAGGACATGCTCTTAGATGAGTAAATAATTCTCCCTTCTCTATGTCCCAAGAGTTTTTCAAAAATTCTAAGCTATATCTTTGTAGGCTGTTTGTCTCTTTAAGAACAGGATACATTATGCTGAGTGAAATAAGTCAATCAGAGAAAGACAATTATCATATGATCTCTCTGATAGGAGGAATTTGAGAGGCAGGGCAGGGGGTTGTGGGCGGTAGAGAAGGAAAATAATGAAACAAGATGAGATTGGGGAGGGAGACAAACCATAAGAGACTCTTAATCTCACAAAACAAACTGAGGGTTGCTGGGGGAGGGGGGAAGATAGGGATAAGGTGCTTGGGTGATGGACATTGGGGACCGTATGTGCTATGGTGAGTGCTGTGAAATGTGTAAGCCTAATGATTCACAGACCTGTACTCCTGGGCCAAATAATACATTATATGTTAATTAAAAAACAAAACAAAGCAAAACAGGATGCAGCTTCCTTTTACCCTCTGGTCTCTCCCGGAGCTGAGTCTGCTAATTTTTAAAGTTTAAGGCTTTAAGTCCCACTTGTTCTAAAAACACAAAATTTGGCTTTTCTGTTTTCAAAGCCAAATGCTATGGGTCATCCCTTTGTGGGGCCCCTGGTTTGAGGGTCTGTTTCCTGCCCTCTCTGTGTCCATGGCTTGCATGTGCATCTCATCCTGTCTTTATCCTTCCTCCCTTCTTTGATGTGGCCTCTGTTATGCCCCAATAATGGGTCCATGATTAAAGGAGCGAGACTGAACAAAGGTCAAGCAAAGCTTTATTTCACGCCAAGCATCAAAAATCTAACCGAATGTTTGGGGCCGCACCTCTTACAAGAGAGGGCGACCCTTCTCTGTTTCACAGGCTAGCTTTTAAGGGCAAAGGCCATGCGGTCGGGCCCGGCCACACACAGGTGGCCAATGAGATTGTAACACACACAGGAAACTCCACAGTGATGCTAGGTGACCAATCGAGTTACAATTTACCCTAGTAGACATTTGAACCAGCCTATTACATCTTGATTGGGATTGGCGCCAAAAGGGCTTTCAAAGGGCGGGGCCCATACTCCTTGGTAACCAGAGAGACAGTATGCATCCCCCCCACTGATCGATGTCTCCACCTGGCCTGACCCACCTTTGTATCTGGACTTTGTTACCTGTAAATCCCCTGGGGGAAGGGCAGCAGGGACAATTTCTAAATATGTCCTTACAGCCTGTTCTGTACATTTAGTTGTGGAGTTTGTTCTGCTAGCCTTTGGACACATCTTTCTGGATAATTTACACTATGTGAGTGCAATATGGTTGTATCCATGGGATGAGGTGAACTTAGGGTCCTACTCTACCATATTCCGCAGAAGTGCCAACACTTGTTATTTTTTATCTTTTTGATAATAGACATTCTAATGGGGTGCTATGTCACTGTAGTTTAGATTTGTATTTCCCTAATAATTAGTGATGTTGAACATATTTTTATGTGTCCATTAGAAATCTGTATGTCCTCTTTGGGTAAATTTCTATTTAGATCCTCTGCCCATTTTTAATCAAGTAGTTGTTTTATGAGTTCTTTATATATTTTGGATGTTACTCTCTTATCAGATATATGATTTGTAAGTATATCCTCCCACTCAGGAGTTTGCCTTTCCATTTTGATGATGGTTTCTTGCACTGTGCAGAAGCTTTTTAGTTTGATGTTGTAAGGACCTATTTTACTGTCCCTGCTTCCCTCCCAGAAACCAGCCCCAGGTGTGAAGGCCAAGAAAAACAAGGCTGTACCCACCTCGAGTCTAGCCCTGACATAAGTACAACCATCTTAGCAAAGCCAAAGCTGGCACCTTGCACTGTAAGATTGGGTTAGCATAAGAGTGGCCATCCTGAAGGCCCAGAAGCCATTTTTCTGAGTATCCCTAACAGGACGACACTGCATGTACCACCAGGGCGGTTAGGTGAAGGTGCCACAGAGACCAAATGTTGAAGAAAAACAAGTAGTTAACTTGCAGAGATCACAATCCTGCTACACCAGAGTCTCCCTTAGTTTGCAAATGTCCTAGCGATTTACAACAAAAAGGCCATCTTTTCAATGGCTCAGTACCTCCAGGCCAAAGGTCGCCCTCCCTGCCATAAAACTGTAGGAGGCTGAGGCAGAAGGAAATGTAATTAAGGTGAAAATTCTTCTAAACCTAAATCTCACTTAACTGCCAGGGTGACACGGGGTGGCAAAAAGTTAAACAAAGTTAAACTGTCAAAGTGGGATGCAAGAGATGTATGTAGCTATGAAAAAGTGCCTTGAAAATGCTATATAAACCCTTGGCTTTGAGTGCTCAGGGTCCTTGTTGAAACCCGCTGCGCCGGGCAGATACTTGGACCCCAGTTAGCTGGAAATAAACCTCGCTGTGTGACTTGCATTATCGAGAGTGTTCTCTGTCTAACTGAGGGGTGGTCGACTCCGTACCCTAATAATATCCCATTTTCTTATTTTTGCTTTTGTTTACTTTGCCTTTGAAGTCAAAACGACAAAGATACCCGCTAAGACCAGTGTTGAGGATCTTATTGCGTATGTTTTCTTTTAGGAATTTTATGGTTTCAACTCTTACATTCAAGCTTAGTTGAGTTAATTTTTATTTCTGGTGTAAGATAGTGGTCTAGTGTCATTCTTTTGCATGTGGCTATCCAGTTTTTCCAATACCATTTATTGAAGAGACTATCCTTTCTCCATATTATTAGCACTTTTGTCAAAAATTAATTAACCATATGTGTGTAGGTTTAATTCTGGACTCTCTAGTCTGTTCAGTTGATCTCTATGTGTTTTTACACCAATACCATACTGTTTGGATTACTATAGTTTTGTAGTATAGTTTGAAATCAGGGAGTGTGGTATCTCTAGCTTTTTCTTTCTCAAGGTTGTTTTTGGCTGTTTGAAATCCTTTGTGGTTCCATGCAAATTTTAGAGTTATTTTGTATAGTTCTGTGAAATAGGGCAATGGAATTTTGATATGGATTAATTTGAATTTCTAGATTGCTTTAGGTATTATGAACATTTTAACAATATTAATTCTTCCAGTCTTTGAGCACGGAATATTTTCCCATTTACTTTGTTTTCTTTAATTTCCTTCATCACTTTCTTATACTTTTCTGTGCATCTAGAGGTCTTTTGTTTCCTTGGTTAAATTTATCTCTAGGTATTTTCTTACTTTTTTGGGAACAATTGTAAATGGGGTTTTCTTAAATTCTCTTTCTAGTAAATCTTTATTAGTGTTTAGAAACAATGCAGATTTATGTATTTTGATTTTGTATTCTACTTTACTGAATTAATTCATTCTAACATTTTTTGATGATGTCTTTTGTGTTTTCTATGTAATACCATATCATCAACAAATAGGGACAGTTTTATCTTTTTTTCCCCCCAATTTGGGGGAAAATTTTTTTTTTAATCTGATTACTGTAGCTAGATCTTCCAATACTGTGATGAATAAAAATGGTGAGACTAGGCATCCTTGTCTTATTCCTGATTTAGAGGAAAGTCTTTTACTTGTTCACTCTTGAATAGGATATTAACTGTGAGTTTATCACATATAGCTTTTATTATGTTTAGATATGTTCCCTCTATATACACTTTGTTGTGGATTTTATGGATATTGAATTTTGTAAAATGCTTTTTTCCACATCTATTTAGATGATCATGATTTTAGTCCTTCACTTTGTTAATGTGGTATATCACATTGATTGATTTGTATCCTGGCATCTTGTATCCTTGCATCTGTGGAAGAAATAAATCTGTTCTCAGCTAGGTGTGCAACTGTCTCTAGAAAGTTATAGGGATAGTTCCAAAGTGGCATATGTTTGCACCAAACTTAGCAAGGTAGGACAAGTTTGCAAATAAGGTGCCTGCCCATGTTTCTATCTCTGAAAAAAGAAAAAAAAAATCCTACATGGCTTTCTGCCTTTCGAGCAGGTGCAATGTGATTAATAGAATCTTAAGTCCTTCACATACAATCTAGGTACTTTTCAAATTAGTGTTTTGCTCGGTCTGCGTGTGAATGAATCTGTGTACAAGCTCTTTAAAAGCAGATTCTCTATTCCCTATATTTCTGTGGTTTTCCTGGAACCCTGTTGGGTTTCAAAGCCTACTGTTTAGGGAGCCTATATCTTTCATTCAAGATCTTTGGGTTAGGGTGCCTGACATGGAGCATAAATCCCCCAACTCCTCAGGAAATATCCCACACTTTTGAGATCTCTCTCAATTATGTAGCACTACACCTGGGGTGGAGTGTTTTTTGGTGAGACAGTGTCTCTGCCTCTCCCACCTATCTTGATACTATCCCTTTTGTCCTTTCTATGAAGGCTTTGTTTTTCCAGTTTTCTGGTCCTTTTCGGATGAAATTATTCCACATATAGTTCTATATATTAATTTAGAATATATTCTTATATGACAGAATATATTCTATTATATATGTTAGATATATGTTAATGTTAATTATATAATATATAATTATATGTAAATATATATTAATATAATATATAATGTTAATGTTAATATGTTAATGTTAGATATATCTAACATTATATATGTTAGATATAATAGAATTAATCCTATTATGTATTCTATTCTATTATATATAATGTATAAAATATATATAAGAATAAAATAGAATAATGATAATTATTCTATTGTGTTAGAATAATAGAATATATGATAGAATATATATTAATAATTATTATTAAAATAATATTTAATAGAATAATAATTATTCTGGAATAATATAATATATATATAATACATATATAGTAGAATATATTCTAAATAATCACTATCTTTCTTCAATCTCAAAATCCTTGGAAATTAGTGAGTTCAGGATCCTCTGGCATGGCTACTTGAACCTCTCCTCCTGTTTTTGTGATTCTTGTATTTGAGAGTTCAGTTTTATCATAAGTCTAATATCCTACTCTCAAAATTTAGTATTGAATCCTCTTGGAACTTTAAAGCAATGTGTGCTCTTTAGTTTTTTGAGTCAGAATATTTTAAATATGAACTTAGACTGTAACTTGTTTATGCTTGAATATTAATTTCACTCATGGGTAGATATATACATTTTCAAATCAATTTGTAGTCTTCAAATGTACCTGGCAGCTAAGATTTTGTTAACTTTTATATTGGATTACAAAACACTGAGATTCAGAATCCATTGACACCTTTAATTCACTACTGAAAAGGAGTAGAGGGTAAGCAATCAATAGAGGGGAAAAGAGAAATCAGAAATCTTGACTGTTCAATATTATAAGGGCCTGCAGAAATGGAATGTGGTGATAGGACATTGTAACTTTACATAACAAATTTTGACTACTCAGAGTTATAATAGGAGTGCAAAGTTATTGGAATTGAATTGAAATATTATAAAATAAAATGCTATTAAGTGCCACTGGAAGCTTATCTCCCTAATTAAATATTTGAGTGTATTTATTACATTTTATTGAGTTATGAGGAAAGAAAATTATTCAGAAAGATCTGAAATCCAAACTATGTGAGCTTCACATTTTTAAAAAAGATTTTATTTATTTATTTGAGAGAGAGAGAGAGCCTGAGTTGGGAAAAGTGCAGAGAGAGGGAGTGGTAGACTCATTGCTGAGCAGGGACCTTGATAAGGGGCTTGATCCTGGGACTCGAGGATCATGACCTGAACCACCCAGGAGCCCCTGGAGCTTCACATTTCTTATTTGTAAATAGATGAGAGGGTGTTTACCATATATCATATGGTGATAAAGACAAAGTAACAGAAGACATACTGATAAAATAAACCCTTGGCAAAACAAAGTAGTGCTTTCCTGGAATATAGTAAATGCACCACAGTAAATGCTTGTGATTATTAGAATATAAACCTTTAGAGTAAATCTAGGTTATTGGATATTTAACTGATTTGTTTAATAAGCATAGAGGAAATCAGGCATTCCTTATACAACAATCTAGGTTAACTCTGATTCACACATCAAAATCAACCTGTGCCTAGGAGAAGACTCATTAACCTACTTCGGTAACTTTCATTTCTTGATTCTACAGAACATATTCAGAAGAATAAAGAGAGTTGCCTTACTCTATCCTATTCCGAAGCTTAATAATAAATTCATATGCCTCTGTAGGCCCCACACTTTCTAAGCACTGCTAGCACATATTTATTTGTAATCCACCCAAACAATGTAGAAATGATCAAAGGTCCAAGTCTCTGCTCACTCTCTTTCTTCAATCTTAAAACCCTGCTCTTATCCTACCTGTATCTCACAAAATCCTGCCAACCCCCAAACAAATGCCACTTTCTTCAAATACATTTCCTGTACATTTAATCTGAATTACTAAATTTTCAAATGGTCCCAAACCCTATAATTATAGTAATGTATCAAGATGCCAGGTAAAAGAGGAATGCAACAGTTTTCTTTGATAATGAGAGAAGTAGCAACTTAAAAGCTTATAAGCACAAGTATGTCTAATTAGTGCTTCTTGACCAGAGACAATTTTGTACCCTAGAGGACAGATTACAAAGTCTGAAGACACTTTGCTTGTCATCCTTGAAGGGGGAGAGGGTGCTACTGGCGTCTAGTGGGTAGAGGCCAGATATACTGCTAAACATCCTATGATTGACAGCACAGACTTCTAGCACAAAGACTTAGCCTGTCAAAATACCAATAGTGCTGAGCTTAAGAAACCCTAGTTTGGAGCAGAGTATCAATACCTCATTTCTCTGACTTACTACTGAAGGACTGAGTGTAAAAGTGTGCTGTTGGAATGGCAGCAGTTCTTTGTCATTACAGCTGATCACAGGGAAGACTTTCACTGAGTGATAGAGCATAGCTGCCACAGCAGAGAAAAGACTCTGGTGATGAACATTTTCTGTTGTCTTTTTCTGAGGCTGCTGTTAAAGTGTAGGATAGCTTCCAAGAATTTGGACATATTATGGGAAAGAGGTGCTCAAGACCATAGCAATTTTTGGCTGTGATTCTAAAACTTAAAAATTTTAGTGTGATTTTTTTGGTGACCTAATAATAAAGCTATTACCATTAATAAAATAGCTATCATTTGTCAGGAATTTTACATGTGTTATTTAGTATTCATAACTCTGAAGTAGGTGCTATGACTTGTATTTCACAATGTTTATTCTCTTATTTAATTTTTTTCTTAATAAACTAATAGCTGGGGCACCTGGGTGGCTCAGTGGGTTAATGCCTCTGCCTTCGGCTCAGGTCATGATCTCAGGGTCCTGGAATCAAGCCCCACATTGGGCTCTCTGCTCAGTGAGGAGCCTGCTTCCTCCTCTCTTTCTGCTTGCCTCTCTGCCTACTTGTGATCTCTGTCTGTAAAATAAATAAATAAAATATTAAAATAAACAAACTAATGGCTGTTTCTAAGAAAAATATTATTTTATATAAATCCTGGTGCTTTGTAAATCATCATCATCATCATCAAGTGATGGTGGTAATGATCATGCTGGTAACAATGAAGCTTACTCTGCCTCCTCCCATGCTTGAAATGCAGTGAATTCTCTTTACAGTATTATTTCTTATGCTAAGTGACTCACCTCTATTAACTCAATTTAGTTTTTCTGTTACACTATGGGAGAGATAAAGATTATAATAATAATAATAATAATAATAATAATAATAATAAAACATACAGAAATATGTCTCAAATTACCTGGCTTCTCACGTGGTAGGGCCAAGTAAGTAGTAAACAATCTGAGTCGAGAGCCTCTGATTGGAATCACTCTGCAATAGAGAAATATTCTGTAATTGTTTATCAGTATTGATTAGATATGAATCATATAATCTACTTGGAGAACATCCAAGAGAGTCAGGGAGTATACAGTGATGCAGTCACACATGAGGATGACTGGCTGGCTGCCCAGAAAGGTCTCCGCTCTATTTCTTAACTTAATCCTTTAGTTTAAGTCCAGAAGTCATATCAGACTAAGGCAGGCTAATCTGTGAGCATGAGATAGTTGCAGATAAATCTAGTTCGATTTAATAAACCAGAATAACAACACAATTTGCTTTCAGAGAGAGATAAAATAGAGGAAGGAAACCAATGCACATCTCTTCCTCCAAGTACTGAGTAGAAAATGACAGACTTCATATTTGAAGATTTGTTGGTGAGCATACAATTAAATTAGGAGTGTAAATAATAGGAATTCCATATTTAATATTACCATATTAAATTGGCCTCAGAAATAGCTCATCACAATAGGTTATGATCAAATTTCATGGTGGGGGATCGATTCTGTTTGTAAGGTAATTTGTAGTGTAATTTCATTTTGATACAGTGGTATTAAAGTTATTAGTGATATATGGTTATATATAATTTTTATAATTGTTAATTCTCCCATCCAAGTACTAACCAGGCCCGACCCTTATAATTGTTCATTCTCTAGTTATTATAGTTATTATTTCTTCCATAAACACTACTATATTTAAATGCCACAATTATTGATAATTTAAGTAATTAAGCCATAGATCTAGGCACAGCATTTCTGTAGAATAGGATAAACAGAGTACCGGGATTTACTTATTCTTATGTTACTGACATATAGAAATGATTAATAGGTGGTATTTTAATTTGTTCAACACTTACCCATTTGTGGATAGAAGTCCCATTTCAACTTTCAGAGTTATATTTGGGTACATTTTTTAGGTAATTTCATTTATCATTTGTCCATATCAGAAATTATACCTTGTTTTATAGTTATAATAACCAATAGAATGATGGTGATGATGATTAAATTTCAGATATTGCTTTATAATTTCACAGTCTTCATATTAATTTGTTTTTTATGACTCTGTGACTACTTAAGTTACTGTCTCCATTTCTCAGATGAGGGAAAATAAAAAATGCTAATCTAAGTTTGATCATGTTCTTGATCAGTGGACTAATTAAGAGAGATTGTCAGGTTTTGGATTTAGGTTTTCTGAATCTAAAGCCTACCAGCTTTCATGTTTCCTTTCTCATAAATGCATTAAAAATACATCTACACATGTATTACAAGTACATGTCCAGTGCTTTTTGTATACTTTATGCAATATCTTCTCTTTATGTAGTTTATACAATGAACTGAAGAAGCAGTAACCAAGTTCACTTTGTTGTAAAGCTCTCAATGTGAAGAAAAAGGACCTTGGTGATATATAAATTAAAAATGCATTTTTTTAGTTTTAAGTTTGATTTTTTTTTTTTTTTTGCATGTTCCACATGGGGTAGTAAACCCAAGTAAAATTTCACCCTGTCTTAAAATCTGCTTCCCAAGAATCAGACTCTGAGATCAATATGTAGAGAAAGTATACAGGGGAGTGCTTTCAGGAGCACATATAACAGAGTGAACAAAGACATGGAGAGAAATAATGGCCTGTACTCTGAATGGATGGCCCTTTAAAGTTGTCTTCAGTAGTGAGCAACATTGGGTCCCCATATTGAACAGAAAGCAGGCGTAACCTTGGGACAGGTAAATAGTTTTAGCAGAGGGAAAGAACTAGGCTTGAGCTGTAAACAGAAATTCTCTTGGCTGCTGAAAGAATACTTACCTTAGTCTTGGAAGTAATGTGGAGGAATTTGTATAGCGCTTCACAGTGTTCACCACAGTTCTTCATATGGTGGTCTGATCTATGGGCTTTAATAAGAAAGGGTAATCCCATTTGAAACTTAACAGAATGTTCACTTTTTTTCTGGAGAAACATTACAGGGGAAAGAGGAAAATGCCTATAGCTCTTGTAGCTTTTAATGCAATAGCTGATCTCTGGACCACTACTGATACTTGTCATCCCCTCCTGTACTACCCCTTCCAGATTCTTCTCACTTTTAATTAGCTCTTCTGAATGTCTTCATAGCTACTGTGCTAGGGTGACCCAAACACTCATTCCTAAATTCCTTTATACTGTATAATTCTCAGTCTGTCTACTGCATTTGTCCACTTAACATCAAAAATAGACACAAAAATACCAAGAGATGTTAACTGCATTCTTCCTTGAAACTATTCTCAGCTTTATCTCCTGATTATCATGGTCAATTACTCACACCCAAATGTCGCTTCTTTTCTTGCATGATTGTCACATGGCACAAGGAGCCAAAGTAACCAGGAAGAAGGCAGGGCTTGAAGTTCAGTGAGTCTCTTGCTATATTTCCTGGTAAAAGAGTTTTCCTTCTTGGAACCAAGACCTCTAGATGAGCATTCATTCCCTAGATTTTGGGGAATGGAAACATAAATTCCCAAATGGGTAACTAGAAGTGATAATAAGCAGGTTCACTCCAAGTTCAGCCTTAGGTGCTCAGACATGTATTTTACCTCAGAAGATACAGCACCACAAAATGATGATTGATTTAGACTGCATACTACCTCCTGAAGAATAGTGCTCTCTTCTCCTACGTATCCTCTCCAAGAAGACATTTTAGTATTGTCTTCAATAGCCATTCTGTTTATCTGGATTCTGAGTAGAGTGATAAATTCTAAGTCCAGTGGTTCCTGTGAAGACATACTTACATGTTGACATATATTTACCCTGAGGGAGAGGCAGTGGTGCAACAGTAGTGATAACATGGGGTCTGGGCCACCTACTTCTGCAGAATATTTTGTCCTCTCATACTGGTTTTGGCTCCAACTGGGAATACTACTTTTTACGATGTATTATTTCTGAACCTGTCTAAACCAATGATTTGG
Organism: Mustela nivalis; assembly: GCF_964662115.1. Taxonomy (NCBI): domain Eukaryota; kingdom Metazoa; phylum Chordata; class Mammalia; order Carnivora; family Mustelidae; genus Mustela; species Mustela nivalis. The sequence goes on along the minus strand of NC_139034.1, from coordinate 65,229,609 downwards.
ATCAGCTTATGATGGTTGGTTCTGAAAGTGTAGTCATATGGTATCTTTTGACCATCTACTCTGTTCCTACCAGAACCTCTCAGCATGCTGGCAGGTATTTTTAACAATAGAATATGATTCTTTATTGTAGTTAATATGAATTATTCCCAGCATCCTAGTGGTCTGTGTTGTTGTTCTTCTATCAGAGAGTGTCCTAAATTCCACTAAAGGATGACATCCCTTGTCATCACATATGTATTTAATACTATGTAGTTTCCTGGGTCATAAGTTTTAAACAATTGGTTGCTTACATCATGGCATGAAATTGTTGCAGAGGCATTTCCTGCTCTGAGCCCATGTCAAAATGCAAACTCTCCATGTCATTCAGTAAAGGGGCCAAAACAATATTTCAAGTGTAAGTATCTGGACTCTGGCACCTAAAGATGCCTATTAGTAATTTTGCTTCCTTTTAAATAGTGGGAATTATGAGAGACCCAAAATGTATGTTTTCCTTTATTTTTGAGGAGAAATCTTGGTAGGCCCCAGACCACTGGACCCTTAGAAACCTCACCAATGTATTAGGTTCTTAAATCTTCAGAGTGTTTATGTCATACCTTCCAGAGTGCTTTGTGCATTACAAGTCCATTAATGTACCCTCCCCTTCCTCTCAATTCTGATTACATAATGTTATTGAAATTGGAATTTCTTTAGAATGTTTAGGTCGTCCAGGTCCCTTGAAACTATACTATACTATGTAGGAGGCAGCTACAGTTAGACTACTATTGGCTTCTGTGAAGTTTGCAATAATATGATATGATCCTCTAGAATCCATCTAATGTTTTAAGAGTGCCAGAGAGATTCTTTGGTAAAAGGTAAATTAAATGGGGATGTAATGAAGGTTATTATCCCTACATTTTGTAGATATTTAAATGTGTTATTAATTGCTGCCTTAGGATAAGATTTTATTTATTTTTTTTAATAGTGATTCTCTTATCTGATCATATCTAGCTGCCTCTGCTTGGACTCTTCTTTATGAGAGCTATTACCCAAGGCCAAGGAATACTTTTGTCAGTAGACTATCATCAGTGACTCTGTATATCCACTTCAACTACATAATATAGTAAAATAACTGTCAAATGGATCTGTGGACTCAGTGGAAGTATAGATGTTTATAACAAGGCTAGATTCAGTTTATTACCTGTTCTACTGTAAGGGGGGGTGTCATGATAGCACTTTTAGTCCATAGGTCTGTGTTTCTCAACAGTTCTTGAAATATCTGTGTATTTTCATTACTCTAGTGTATTTTTATCCAAGAGAACAGCCATAGGTGTCTTTGTGGGAAGGTGGATATATCCTAACTGTATGTACTTGTTGTGATATTACAGTTTCTTTCCCTTGCTAACTTGGCCTTTCCATCAGTCAGTGCTATACCAGTTTTGAAAACTGGCTGTAATCCAGAATCTGAGAAAGAATAATTATTTTTTATTGCACCAGCTGCCCTCCACCTCCAGATCATCCATAATTTATTATTTTGATTATATAGATTGAGAAATAACATTGCTGGCTGTCTCTATGACATTTTGATTTTAGTAACCATCTTCATATCTCTCCACACATCTGTCTCCGCTGGCTGCCACTCTGACCTTGCTGTTCTTATTAATTATATATCACCACCTGGCTTCTAGTATGTTGGGATCTTATCACCTCCTCTTATTATCAGAAAATCAGTATCTGTAGCACTTTTATGTCTTTTAAGCCATGAAACACAGAAGACATTCTCTATTGAGCTTCTCAAAATTGCTGGTGACCCTCTCAATAGGATATTCTTTATCTCTTTCATAAATAGTGTCTTCCAGCCCTTTCTAAAGAACATAGTTTGCTAGTGGCTTTTTTGACCTTCATAGTATATCCATTGCAGCTTGTCACCTCTCTAAACCATTTTGTTCTTACTTCCACCATTTTCCATTGTATCTCCTGCAATGCAAATGCAAAAAAAAAAAAAAAAAATGCATTTTTACTTTATGTTGGGAAGGCCATTGCTTTTTCCAAGCTTCAAAGCATCAAATTAGCCTAATTATCCGTCTCCTCAGGACATATAGAATGTTAAATGCTGCATTAAGGGAGAGTAATAGCATTTCAGTACACTCTCTTATCCAAATTTCTATTCCACCCCCTCATATTCTAGTTTTCAAGATCTTGTCCCATTTATAATTGCCCAGCTCCTACCATTACACATCCTACAGCTCCTTCAGTTTATAATGCCTTCCTTATTTTATAGGCCAACACATCCCTGGCTCCATTATAATTTAACCTTAGTTATAGGTCTGGCCAGTATTGAAGATGGCTGTAAATTCAGAAAGGAGTTACACTTATCATGCAAGGCCAAAGCCTCTGCACTATCTTTATTTTTTTTCTTTTTAAGATTTTACTTATTTATTTGACAGACAGAGATCACAAGTAGGCAGAGAGGCAGGCAGAGAGAGAGGAAGGGAAGCAGGCTCCTTGCTGAGCAGAGAGCCTAATGCAGGGCTCCATCCCAGGACCCTGGGATCATGACCTGAGCCAAAGGCAGGAGCTTTAACCCACTGAGCCACCCAGGAGCCCTTCTGCATTATCTTTAAGCAAGAGTGGAGTGCTAATCTTATTAGAAACAAATGTGCTCAATCTGCTGGCCCAGAAAGTTCAGAAAATCTGAATTTTCAGGTTCTTGAGCACATCAGCTCTTGTGTTTCCATCCCAAATCTGAGAACCCATTGTTTCTCAACCAGGTTACTAATTATGGTGAAACCAACACCCAAGGCTTTAGAATTTAACATTGTATGGACCCTAACTAAATCTAGTTCCTGATTTTCCTGACTTCCAGCTACAGAGATAAAAGTCTTTTTATGCCAATGAGACTGTTGGATATCCACATTTTGCCTTATTCTTGAGTAATTACTCACTCCTTGTTGTCTTTATTGTGTTGATGGCACTGGGTGAGAGTCATATGACTTTATAGAATTTAGATTTAAATTTACTTAAATTTTCAAGTGACTCAGAAATTGCATCTATATACATATTGCCTTCCAGCAATACCCCATACTGTTACTGCTTACAGGGTAGGGGTGAAGGTGAAGGGTCCAGGTTTTTATATCCCTTTGTTGGATGTGTGCTGTCCCGAGTGAGGAAATGCAAACTTAGATGATGTGGTTCTTTTGTTGGAAAGCTTCCTGGGGGTAAAGCAGAGAAATTTATTTGAAAATGTGTTCAGAACAGAAAAATTACATCACATAAGAAACAAAACAGTGATAGAGTGAAGAGATAGAGAAACACAAGTGATGGTGCCTCCAAAACTATGAAGTAATCTGAATGTATCTATAAATTGTGTAGGTTTAAAACTGTTTAAGAGATCATCAAACAAAGGCATGTCATAGTAAAAGAATAAGACATGAAGAAAAGCAATCAAATTTTAAAAGGAAACAGACTAAACGTGTAAAAAATATGTACTTATTGGAATTAAAAACTTAATTGGTAAAATAAACATCTGAAAAGCAAATTGGTGACCTCGAAATAGACTTGAAGAAATTAACTTCAATTCAGCCAAAATACAAAAATTAAGATATCTTTAATCAGTAAAACAAGGTCATATCCTTTCTTAGATATTGTATTGAGAGGGTATAACACCAAAGACAAATAGTAAAAACAGTGACAAAATATATACAAAAGTATTGAAAATTAGACAAGTCTCTTTTGTCATCCACAGTAGAGGCTGCAGAAGAAAATGTATCCTAGTCATGAAACTGCTGATGTGATATTGGAAATTGAAAATTATATACTCAGCTAAATATTATGAAATGCGATGAAAAATTTTAAATATGTTGAGAAAGAAACAAAAGAGTTTACTGCTTATAGGGTATTGCAGAGAGAATTAAACCTCAGAAGAAGAAAATTTGAAATTAGAAATATGAACAGCAATGTTGAACAAAAATTAATTGTAAACATCTATTGTAAGGGCCTATTTAGCCAGAGCGGCCCCACCTCGGTTGAACAGCCATTTTGTTGTTTATGCAGTAAAACTTAAATTGACCCTGCCCCCCTAGGGGAGCTTACTTAAAAGCAAAGTCCGGGAAACCAGTAGGAAGTAACAAAGTCCAAATACAAGGGTGGGTCAGGTCAGGTGGTGACAACATCCCAAATGCAGGGATGAGTTGGGTCAGGTGGAGACATCCAATCAGTAGAGTGCACATACTATCTCCCTAGCTACCAAGGACTGTGGGCCCTGCCTTTTGGGTGCCAATTCTGACCAAGGTGATAGGCTAGTTCAAATGTCTACTATAGGGTAAATTGTAGTTCAGTTGGTCACTTATGTGTGACCTAGCATGACTGTGCAGCTTTGTCTGTGTGTTACAATCTTATTGGCCACCTGTGTGTGGCCAGGCCTAACCACATGGCCTTTGCTCTATAAAAGTTAGTCTGTGAAGCAGGGAGGGGTCGCCCTCTCTGTAAGGGGCAGCCCGACCGATCTGTTTGATTCTTGATGCTTGGTGCAAAATAAAGCTTTGCCTGACCTTCACTTTGTATCACTCTCGCTCCTTTGACCATGGACCCATAATTGGGGGACCAAACATTGGGGACCCAACATTGTTACACATAAATATTGACTATATAATAGTGACAAGTTTGAGAACTTTTTTAAGTAGAAATTAATAATGGACAACAATATACGGTTGAAGACCTCTAAGGTATTTGTGCAGAGATAGGATTAAATATTAATTTTGTTTATTTGTGTTGATTCAAATATACATGTTCAAAATTTAAGAATGATCATGTAGAAATGCAAAGCAAATATATGTATCCAAACCAGGATAGAAGCCAAAAAGACACATAAACACATAATCAATACCATGAAAGAAAGAAAAGTAAGAGTGAGGCAAAGAAAAAACATGGTAAAAAGAAAACTCAAAATGATATAGTTGGGATTACTTCAGGTTATCATGAATACAGAAATAATATTTTAAAAATTTGCTTTGCAAAACAAATTTCAGATTAGTTTTTTGTTGTTAGTGTTGTTTAATCAGTAAAGCAAAATGATCCAGAAGTACAACTAAAATATGCCTCAGAAAGATTGAGGGTCAAAGGGTATATAAAAAAGTAATTCTAGGCTAATTGAAAAGAGAAATTATTGGAAGACTGTTAATTAGTTATTAGTGAAAAAACATTGTTAGGGAAAAAGAATGTCATTACTTAATCATGATCTAAGTAATTTATTAGATAGCCGTGACACTGAACTTCGTATACCTGATTTGTGTCTATATGTAGCTATGAAATATGATTGAGTTGAGTCCATTATGTGTATCCTAATATGCACACGGAGTATGAGAGGGTAAAACCCAATTTAAAACTTAAGTCTTTATTAAATTTATCAATATGAAATCAACAATATAGAGTAGAGATTCTAGGGGGAGGGACTAAGATAAATAGAGGAACATCAAAGTTCAGCTTGTTCCTAAAATCCTTCTTTACTCCTACCCTCTGAAGAAATGAGGAGATGTAGACTTCCTCTGCTCTGGGCCAGCAAACAGGGGAAGTAGTAAAATGATGACTGTCCTCTAGAAAACTGTTGGTTAGACAATAGGAATGAAAATAAAATAGAGATTAAAATATTGCAAAAATTACTATGAAAAAAATTCAATATTTCAATCTCTTTTCCATTAGAATGATTTTTTTCACCAGAGTTAAAATAAACAGGAAAAATAAATTCAATTTTTAAATATTCAGTTTATGATTTTTGTATCATGTTCTTCAGAAAATAAAGTATTTTTCTATAATGGGTTGCTAAAATATAAAAAGTATACAAACTTTGACCATTTGGATTTTCTTCCAGCATTATGTAATTTCCCCCCTTTTTATATTCAGAAAGAAATAACAGAATGGTATTCTTTTACGGTCATCATCTTTGGTCTTTTTCAGACATCTGTGTGTAAGATTGTATATTTATAACCTCATAGCAGCTTGTTAATTTTGCAAAAGAGAGTGTAAATGCTAGAATTCATAGTAACCTGAAACTTGTAATTTGCCCTTAATAGAGTTTGAGGTACCTAGAATCTACATACCTGATATGGACTTCATATAACTCTATTTAATTATTTCAAAGAAGTAATTTAATTTCTATTTTTAAAAAGAGATTTAAAATTGTGAAGTTGTCAGTTACCTTTTGTATCCCAATGTTTAAAGTTTGCATGCTGAATAATGCACTTATTGCAAGTAAACATGTTTTAATTTTCCAAGTGATCCTAATTTCATTTATAGTTTAATCATGCACACACAAGTTTTATTTTGCTACTTTGTCATAAGTACAAATTCTCTAATTTCAGAAGTGAATAAGACAGATTTAGCTGTATATCTAACTATAGTAGCCAGCTTTCAAATTGGCCCAGGATCCCCACTGTTTGCCATTCATATTCTTGTGTAATTTCCTTTCACACTGTATTCAGGTTGATCTGCTTGTTCAATATATATACTTTGTACTACTGTAAATATAGTGTATACTTTCATGATAGCACATTACTTTTGAACTTAGGTTATAAAAAACTGTGGTCTCCATCTTAGGGTTTCCCCTTCATCCATGCTTCCCTGCCCCACCTCTCCCTCCTTCCTTCTGGAGGAGGTAAGCTGCCATGTTGTAAAAAGCCTTAATGAGACCCTCACAGGAGGGAGAGCTAAAGTCTCTGGTGAATAGCCATGAAGAACATGTTGCCTTGCCAACAGACATGTAAGGGGGAGCTTGCTATCTTAGACCAGCCTTGGGATAACTGCAGCACTGACTAGTGCATTGTTTGACTAAAATCTCGTGAGAAACCCTGAGGCAGACTTCAGCTACTTCTACATTCCTGATGCTCAGAAAATGAGACAAAATCAATGTTTTGTTTTAAGCTGCTAAATTGTGGAGTTATTTGTTATACAACAGTAGATACAAATAGATCCATCAAGCTACATTTTGATTAATGGGAATTCACACGAATTCATAGCTATAAAAAATTAAACTACTATTCAAATATTAAAACAATATAAAATAAGCATTATTTAATGCATCCAAATGAATGTGGTTTCTAAATGTTTCCTATTCACAGGCAAATATATAGAGAACAGTTTGTTTTCACCTTTTATTTTTTTTTTAAGATTTTATTTATTTTATTTGACAGACAGAGATTACAAGTAGGCAGAGAGGCAGGCAGAGAGAGAGGAGGAAGCAGGCTCCCTGCTGAGCAGACAGCCCGATGCAGGGCTCGATCCCAGGACCCTGGGATCATGACCTGAGCCGAAGGCAGAGGCTTTAACCCACTGAGCTACCCAGGCACCCCTGTTTTCATCTTTTAAATACCTACAGAATTACGAAAAAAGAACTTGAATTTAATAATCAGCATAAGAGATAGATATATTTATAAGAAGAAGCATATAGTAGGGGCACCTGGGTGGCTCAGTCCTCTAAGCATCTGCCTTTAGCTCAGGTCATGTTCCCAGAATCCTGGGATCAAGCCCCATGTCAGGCTCCCTGCTCATGGGGAATCTGCTTCTCCCTCTGCCCCTCCTCCCATGCTCTCTCTTTTTCTCAAATAAATAAAATCTTAAAAATTAAAAAAGATGGAGCATATATATTTAAAAACTATATACAGCCTCAAATTAAAAAAAAAAAAAAAGATTGTTAACTAAAGTATATTTAATGGTAGAGATCCAAAGTGATTTTCAATCCTAAGAGTAATTTACACCTTAAGAACAACCAGTACAGCCCCTTCCTCTCCATCAGATATAAACTTATCCTCTGCCTCACATATCCAAAATATTTGCTAAAGAAAAAAGAATAAAGTTGGAACACTATTGATATTTCATGTAAGAAAAATGGAAATAGGGAGGAAGAATTCAGCTCTAGCTTCACTCAGCCAGAGTCAAGTTTAAAATACAGGATGAATGGCCTCTCTTCTCCACATCCGGTCAAGGGATTCCAGCCCAGAGAGAGCTTGTCTTCCCACAGTAGCTCAAACGGCTTTGCTACTTGTGATCCTCAAAGGATATTTTATCACCTGATCTCGTAAGAGGTAATTTTATCTGATTTCTAACTATATAGAAGAGTAAATTCTGGTGTTTGGGTTTTTTTTTTTTTTTTTTAGATTTATTTATTTATTTACATATTTATTTTAATAGACAGAAATATCTCTTTTTTTATGTTTGGTTAGCCAAGATACAGTACATCAAATAACTATAGTTAAATAGGCAAGATGAAAACTAAGAAATCGATCCTTTCTTCTTTGTACATACTTGGAGTAGGAAAAGCAATGGGTTTAACCCCTTGGGAAGGAGCCAATATCTGACCTCAAAGAAGATACATCAATTTCTGTAGTATATGTAGTACATGTGTCCACGTTAATGAGTATTTCTAATTTCATTGGCTTTCTCTCCTTTGTTCAAAGTACAAAATAGTCTCCTCTAGCAAAGCTATGAATTCAGGAAGAGGAATATTTAGCATTGCATCCAAATTCTAAGGGGTAGGTTTTGAGAAATTAAGCAAGGAAATTATCACTCTACTGTTTGCACCCATGAGCCTTCTCCATTTAAGCAAACGGAACTAAAATTCATGTTATAATTTTAGGTACTTTTCTGAGGAAAGGAGAACAACTAAATTAGAAAATATAAAATCAGCCATGGTGTTATTGTCAAAATCAAGTTTTCTAAGGGCAGAGGTGTAGGAACCCATTTAAGGGGTTCGTATTTTGACTCACTAATAAAACTAAAGAAAAAAGGAAGATAAAGAGCTCTGTTAGAAATGATGTGAAAGCAAAGTACAGAAAGGTATTTTGGGGCAAGAGCCATAAAGAGAGTGGTATTATTTTGTAGATATATAGAACTGTATAGCTCTAAACTACGCAAAATTAAGAAATGAAAGCAGAATATTTTAAAATATGTTTTATTGATTTGAGCTAAAGAATTTGTTATGGATTACTCTTGAAGATTTGCTATGTGTTTTAGAATGCAGAGTGATCAAGCCAGGTAATTGGGGAACTCACCAGGAATAGAAATTGGCTGCATATATTAAATATCACATCACTGTATTTTTAGGAACCTCTCCAAAAAAGCTCATCAATCTTGTAGTACATGGGATCTTAAGCTCTGATAGTATTAGTTTGCTTTGCATGGAATTCTTGGCAATAAATAGCTATGGGTTATTGGGCAGCTTGTCAACCACATATCATATATATTTGTTCTTCTGGAAAGGAAAACTTATTTCCCAAAAGAGAAGTAAAATCTATTGCAGGGCCTCATTGTGGAATGAAATAGAACACTATGGGACAAGATGTGACTTTCTTATTTGCCCTCTGATATGTCGGTTTCTTTTACCAGATTGGCTGAGGGTTTTTTTTCTTATTTTTAATTGTATAGTGCTTCTTATTTCTAATCTTATGTACTCTAAATTAAACTGAAAATTTTACTTTCTTCATTTAGAGTGAGATCAAATTACTGTGAACTGCAACAAGGGAGTAGGTGGCTGGAAAAATGCCAGGATTCAGGGAAAAGGAGTGTGAATGTGAACTCTGTGTTTTTCATTTTAGCCTTGCTTTCTTGCTCACATCAGAGGGGTGAGGCAATCAAAAAGCAGCTGTAGAAGCAAGAAACCAAGCACCTGAGAACTGAAATGGATAAACAGTATCAGTTTTTAACTAAACATATTAGAAAAGCAGAGTCATTCATGGAAAAGTATTAAATAATGTGGAAATCATTTGAACTAAAAAAAGGTGAAGGTTCAGGAAAGCATAGTTGAATATAATACTGAAGATGCTTGAAAAACATAGCAGGCATGGAATTACACATTTAAAGGATACAAGATAAACCTCTGTGCAGGAAACGTATGAATATTTTCCTTTGTAATTTTACATTGTTCGCAGAACACTATGTAAAACAGTATACCTTGCTTTTAAGGCAAGCTACGTAATTAAGAATTTAATGATTCAATGTGTGATGCATAGCTCCATGTACCTTATATTGACTTTCAGGTTATCCTCATACATGTCTCCCTAAAAATATTAGTGACTTCAATATACCTGGATGATTCTTCTAGAACTCCGTTTATTGAACTCTCCTCCGTCTTCACCTTTATCCTACTTCTGCCACTCACTGCTACTGTCATCCTTGTCACTCTCAAAAAATCAACCCTCCACTGTCTCTGCTATATGCAGCCCTCTCTCTGAACACTGCCTCTTTTGATTCCTGTGAGCTTCCTCTACCAGGATGCCATTAATGTGCTTCTGTCGGCGTTTTGCTGTCACTCAACTCACTGATGTCCTTTCATCTGTCCTTAACCAGTTTAAATACCATGATCAATCATTATAAAACTAACACCGCAGCTACCCTGCCTCTCTCATTCTTCGTCATACTCAGTTAACCAAACCACAACCCGTTTTAAATTCAACCCTCTGCCTACCTCACCCTTGTATCCATGCAGCTCAGTGTGGCTGTGGGAAAATATACAGCCACAAAATTCTAATCTACTTTAAATTCCTGATTATAAACTTTGAAGGATTTTAATGCTTCCCTGTAGTCATTCTGTATTCCTCTAATCCAGTCATTGACCTACTCTCTTAGATAGCTCTGACACCTGTTCCTGTCTTCAACACTTCTACCCCATTTTCAACCTTACTCTTCTTCACAAAATTAAGTAATCAGAAGAGAGCTTCCACAGGTTTCTCCAAAAACATCTAACTGCAGACACACTCCCATCCTGTTTGTCTTTTGCTATAGATTAGCTGTTCATATTCCTATCAATAGTTCATACTTCTGTTCATATTGATCACACTTACTCAAGAACATTGCTCTAGCAATTCCTTTCCATCTGACTTAAATCATCACATTTTCCTTCTCTATTAAATTATTTATTTCCTTATATAAAATGATGTTATTTCTCCAGTTAAAAAAAAAAACAACCTGACCCCACTTCCCACAGACATCTAATACACCATTTCCTTGGTTAGCTTTACAGTAAAACAGTTCAAAGGATATGTTTATATTTGCAGATTCTTTCTTCTCACTGCAGTTTTATTTGAACCTATGCCATTCAGTCTTCCACTCTCATCCCTTGACTGAAAAATGCTTTTTCACTGTCACCTGCAGCTCTAGTCACTGAATCCAGTATTCACAGGGCTCAGTAGTCATATATGATGTTGTCAATAACCCATTTTTCCCTTGGCAGACTAAGCTATCTTTCTTAGTCTTCCAGGGCATCCACTGTTGTTCTCATTGTTGTTTGATTTTCATCTTGTTGCTTACTTTTTGTTATTGCTAAGTCTTCATGGTGGTTTCTCTTCTCTCCCAACTTGATAATGACCACAGCTCAGTTTGGGAATCTCATTTCTTATCTATCTGTACTTACTTTCTCTAATATCCTGCAATCTGAGGATTTTAAAGTCTATGATGTAAATAAATCTATGTATTAATTCTCAAATATACATCTTCAACCTTAGTCCTCTCTTTCCAAACGTATATACAGAAGCCTACTTGATATTTCCACTACTGAAACTTAAATATATTAAAAATTGAACCCTTAATGTTCATACCCTCCATCCCCAAAAGAAAAGACAAAAAGATTCTCCAGCCACCTTTTTTACCATCCTTCTCAGTTGATGGTAACTTAGTATTTCTGCTTGTTGTGGACTGAAACTTGGATTTAATGTTAATTTCTCTCTCTTTGTCTCAAAACCAACCTGCCCAATTTTCCTGTTGGCTCTAATATCAAATAAATTCTGACTCAGACAGTTTCTCCCTAACTACCCTGCTGCTACCATTAAGGTCTTTTGCCTAGATTCTGCCGCAACCTCCTAACTTGCTCTACAGTTCCATCCCTGCCACATATATCCACATACATCCCACTTCAAGTTTTTTCTCAACATGTTTGTAAGATTGATCAAACAGATCATGTCATTCTCACCCTCAAAATGCTTTCATATATCCCTGTTGCTCTTTGGGAAAACTAGTAAAACCACACCAAGCCCTGAAAGCCTCTATATTAACTTTCTTCCTTTGTCTCTTTTACTTTTCCCACTACTATCTCTCTCACACCACTGGATCCACACTGATTTTTATTTATTTATTTATTTATTTATTTATTTATTTTGGTGATTCCTCAGATATTCCAGACAAATCCCCCACTTGGAGACTTTGTGCTGATTCCTTTACCTGGAACTTTTTTTCCCCTGGATATCTGTATCTTTATTCTACACATCTTTCAAGTCTCTGCTTAAGAATCCTTGCTGCAATGAACACTCTATTTAAATTATAATCTCCCTCTCCCAAATTTCACATATCTGGCTGCATAATTTTTCATTGCACTTATCACCATCTAATGTAATATGCCATTATTTATTTTTAGTTTTGTTTCTTGTTTAATATCATGATCTCTATAAATATGCTTTAGAAAGGCAGTACTTTTTGTCTTTGCTCACAGATGCATTATAAGTTCTTTGAGCTGTGTCTGTACTTATTTAATATGTACTTTTCAGAAAAACAGAAAAAATGATTTAGTAGATGGTAATAGGATTAATTTAGAATCAGATAACATGGGTGGGTGGGTACAACATCTGGTTAATTTCTCCTGTCTACTACTGGTTTGTGTGACCAGAAGAAAATGACTTTAACCTCTCTGAACATGTAAAATGTAATAATAGTAGTATCTACTTTATAAAATAATTGCAAGAATTGACCTATTTTTTAAGCACTATTGTAGGCACATAATAGTATAACATGATCATTCATTAAACATAGTAGCCATTTTTGTTACAATTACTTTAATAAAAATCAAACTACCTAGAATTCATTAAATGTAAAAGAATGAATCTTGTATTAACCTGTTATATTGTCAGAAATCTATGTGGTAGGTGAAGTAAAATTTTCAAAGTCTAGGACTGCACATTATTTATCATTGTACTTTGGAGATTAACATAGTAGGCACTAGTGGGTATTTAGACTGTCCAACAGAATTGAATAGAATTGGCTACAAAAGAGGATCAGTAAATAGATCATTTTCTCAATTTTAATAGTATTACATAAAGTAGAAATTATTTTAGTTACTTCCTTATATGCAAGGAAACAAATTCTCTCACCTCTATATCCATTGAATACCTATATATTTAAATTAAATGATTTTTATCACTTCTGTCTAATTTCCAGTTAAGACTAAAAAGAAGGAGCATCAATTAGGGATATTCTTAGATTGTTACTGAAATTTTTGGTAGATGCAAAAGCAGCTTTTTACCCAGTGGAGAGATATCAAAAGATTAAAGAGATTGCATGGAAGAATCACATTTTCAGGAAACAAGATTTGCATCTTGCTGTTAATTTTTTTTGCTGTCTCTTAGACGCCATTTGAGAAAACTTTAAGATCAGAGAGCGAAAACATTGTGCTGGCAGTAATCAGGATAAAGATAGCTGAAGAACCACCTGCTTGTCTGAATGAATTTGTACCACTTTTTATGTGTGAAAATCCTTGCTTTCCTGCTACCTCTACACATTCTTGAAGTTTGATAGGTTTCTAAGTACTTAGTCCTTGTTATTGTGTCCAAGACTGACCTGGGCATTCTGGCTTGATTTCTTATGTTTAAGTGATTTTTCTTCCTCTTTGACAGTGCCTGTTCTGGTAAATCTCAAATATTTATTTTTTCGTCTTAACGATGTGTTTTTAGATTTAGGTCCAGCTACATATCTGAGCAAGGTGACCAGTCTACTATTTCCCTGACAGGATCTCTTAGATTTAGTTCATGTCAGTTTCTCCTTTACGAGTCCCAATCTCTAAGTAGTAAAACCAGTGAGCCTTTGAGGGTCTTTTACAGACAATTAGTAGTTGACTTTGTCTTCCTCATACAACTGCAATATTGCTATCCAACATTTAAGCACAAGCTCTTGGAAAATTTACTGCAATAATTTTTAATAGTTATAGGTGATGAGCCCCTAACTATATAATCATATAATAACCCTTATAGTGGAAAATAAACTCATGTAAAGTAATAAATAACTGATTTTCTTTTCTGTTTTACTTTAGAGGAAGGTTCTTCTTAGAGAAGGCAATATGCCAACTAAAGGTTATAAAAGCTAGAATTTAATTTAAAACAAATCAACCAGGACAGCACAATATAAAAAGGTGGGTTGATGTAAGCTACACTTTAAGGCTCGCTATCTGTCCCACTTCAGAGCTGATCAGCTGGTCAAATTAGTCAATCTTAAATTAGTTCAGTAGGTGTTAGAAATTGGCTCACTCTCTCTCTCTGATGAAATTTATGATAGTTAATAAGTGTAAAATGGCTAAGATATTTCATGGACATATCCCAACCTTATATTTACAAGCATAAGAATCTAAGAATTACCTAAGAAGCTGGAAGAAAGATAAAATTGTATCCATAAAGAATTCTACATATAGACACTAAATTGGAGAATTTCAGTTTGCCATTTCCCAGTAATCAAAATCAGAGAATCCTCCTTCTTGAAGATTATCGGGCATGTGACTATCAACAGTTTCATAAAAATTGCGTTCAGATAGCCAAAACAGTAAGGAGATGGGATTTCTTCAATTTAGAATATAGGTTTTATGAAATATTCTGTGCCTCTTATTATGTATTTGCTTAATAACTGTATGTATGATGGGATGTGGTCTGAGAATTGTTTTAATTATAAGCTGATAGAAAGGTTGTAGGGACATACTTAACTTCATCCCTTTTAAAGAATTTTAATTATTTACAAATAAACGACACTAAAAGTTATTCATGTCAAAATTGGCTTAGTTTAGTTTATAACATTTAATCAGAGAAGTTGAAGTTGAGTAAAAATGATTTTCGAAAAGGAGGTAAGAAGTCTAAGCTTGAGGAGGAGTAGTACATGCATAAAGAAAATTTATAATTAGATAAATAATCATAGACCACATGAAAAAAATATTGTTTCATCTAGTGATAGTTTAGATGAATGTAATCTTTTATTCAGTACAATTCAGTGGGTTTTCAATTAATCTAATTTAGAATCAGATTAGGAAAATTTATTTTTTTGTCACTAACTAAGATTGAGAAAGCTAGATTCTTTCACTAAAGGACAAGAGTCTTGAATTAAAATTATAGATGTATATAATTAGAAATGTTAAGCTTAGCATGCCATAATGACAGGAAAATGGAGTATTTGAAAGCCTGCTGCACTATGCTCATTTATTTTCCCTAATCACAGGAGTCATTGGAAGGGTAAGTCATCTGTTCTTCAGGCAAGAAGATCAGAAAATTGCCCTCCCTTCCCCCTGTTAAGATTTTTTGCTTCTTTTCCGAAAACAGAGCAATCTAGAAATCTTTTATAGGGGAAAAAAATCCTATTAAAAAGGAGTACCGGGAAACTCTCTTCAGAAATGTTTAAGAGGAAGGATTTGTGAAGAGAAGTGGCAAATGTAATGAGAATAATTCTCTTTGTGCTTCCTTTAATGTGCTACATATTGTTGCAACCACAGAGAGTTCTGATCTCTTTTTTTCCAAGCTTCTTGAACAGACAGAGCAAAATCCTTAGTTTCACAATTTGGTACCAAAGAAGTATATATGTATATATATATTTTTAATCTGATGAGTCAGTCTTAGGATTTCCTTGAAAAGAAGAAAAATGAGCTGAGCCAAGAAAGTAAAAATATAATCAAAAGATGAATAAAATTATGACTGTTTTATAGCCTTTAAACCTACTATGAAAAATATATGAGTTGTATGTAACAGTCATTAGGAATGATTTAGGAGAAAAAACATAATCTACTGACAAGAATATGGATCTTATTTTATATTACATTAGATTCTGTCGAAATGTACTACATATAGTCACTCCTCCCCCAGAGTCTTGTAATAGTTTATGTCAAAATTCTCATATTAAGAGAATTCCATCATACTCTATAGTCATTATATTATCCAATGCAGTTTCTGGGTTTTTTTTACTTGTCTTTAATATTTTTAACTCCATATTTTGCCCAATTATCCAATTTTTAATTTTTTTCTACTTTAGAAAGGCTTGCACAAATTAAGTCTCAGAAAAAATATATATATACTTATAAGTAACCTTGTTTATGCTTTTAAATACAGTTAACCCTTGAACAAAATTGGTTTGAACTGCATGGGTCCACTTATGCAGACTTTTTCCAATAAATACGATAGAGTACTATAAAATATTTTCTTTTCCTTATGATTTTCCTAACTTTTTTTCTCTAGCTCACCTTATTATAAGAATACAGTTCTAAACATGAGTTAATCTACAATTTATGTTGTTTTTAAGTCCTCTGATCAACTGTAGGCTATTAGGAGTTAAGTTTTGGGGCAGTTGAAAGTTCTACCCGGATTTTTGACTGCACAGGGGTTGGTGTTCCCAACCCCCGGTTGTTCAAGGTTCTCTCTATATATAGATTTTCCAACCTACATGCAATTAGTGGTTTCATTCTTGATTGCTTATTACATCAACTCTACACAAAAGAGTAAGTTTGTTCTTTAACTGCACATTATTTATTTTTTCTACTATCAAATTAGAAACTTAATCTATTCTGTCCCAAAGATATAATCCAGTTTTACCTTATATAGAAATTTTTATATAATTTTCTTTTTTCAGGATATTCTCATGTTTGTACTGGCTTAATCACTGATTTTGTATTATAAATTGAGGAAAGCTGTGAGATAATGAAAATAAAACTTATATAACCTCTTAGAACCTCAGTTTCCTTGCCTGAAGTGTAGTCATACTCATGAGTAGACACGGACTGTACACATTGATCATAGTTTTAGATCTATAAAAAGTTTTCTAGCCTTCCCTGAGTTCTTATTAAGCCAAGAACATACTGTTTTAGTTAGATTTCCATCCACATTGTTGTATATAATACGATCTGGCAGTAAGACTCTTCTTTGGAATAGGGAAAAGAAAAACAGATTGAAATCTGAAGATCTAAGTATTGTGGTATCTGTGCCTTTGCCCTTCACATTTGTTTTATGGTCCTTGTATATACAATGAATTGCATTGTATTTCCATGCATAATGCAAAAGTTGTCTGCATCACAAATATTTTGTGAGCATTAAGAATACTTTACCTACAGCTGAGTATGATTAATATACTACTAGCACTTAATGTAGCATTTACTAAATGTTGGATTCGGTACTAAATTTACGTTTCAAATATTGACAAAAGTGTAATTATTTTACCAATTTCACTTATAAGAAAACTGAAGCACCTAGAGGTTATGAGAATTTCTCACAGTCACTCAATCTAGAAGTGACCAGAAGGGGCAGAGTTAACTTCCGGACTCTCTAGTTCTAGACTCCACCTTTTAAATAATAAAAAGATTGTGAGTTCTGAAGAAGTAAAACAAAACAAAACAAACAAACAAACAAAAAGCCAGCCTGAATCTGAAAGAGTAAAAAAAAAAAAAAACCTTCTCAGGGCTGAAACAGTAAACATCAGTTCTGCAGTTAAGCAGACTGTAACAACAGACATTGATAAGGCCAGCTTAACGTTAACAGTTAACAGGAAATAATACTTCTCTCATTGCTGCTGTATGGTGTCAAAATGACTTCCCTTCTTTGAGTGACTATCATCCTGCTTTGCCATTTTCACTTTGTGAATCAAGGGCAGTGAGACACTTAATTGTTAGCTTCCATCACCTTAGTCAGCAGGGCTCAAATCTACTTTTCTTACTTTCACCTTAGAAATTGCAGTCAGTCCAGAGTTGATCCTTCCTGTACTCACTGTGCCTTAGAATCAATCATAGCAAATTCAGAAGTTACCAGAAATCTTTCCTACTCCAACCACACTCAAACATGAACACCTCATGGGCCTGTGGTGTGCTGTCTACCTTGTTGCAACAAATCAATGAGCCTATTTTGCTGCTCTACCTGTTGGTATCTAGGGATCTTACTCAGATAGGCTTTATAACCTGATGCCTAATCTGTAGACATTTCACAAATATAATGTGTTTTGTTTGTCTTCTTTTGTAGTTTCCCTCACCTCCGTGAGGTTTCATATGTTCTGGATTCACTTTGGTTTTCTGATCCATGCCTTAAAATCTGCTTAGTATTAGTATTGACTGAAAATTCACTATGGTTCTCCTAACAGTTATATTCCTCTATTGGTAAATACAAGCAAGTTATTTAACCTTGTTAAGATGCAGTTGCTTGTCTGTAAAAGAGGGATAATCATTTCTCAAAGGATTTTGTAAGAATTAAGTGAAATAGGACAGCTAAATAGACTGTCAGAGCCCAATTTATGATGTACAGTGAGTACATATTAATTATTATTATTAATTTTAAATATAACTTTTAAAAAAAAGATTTTATTTATTTATCTGACAGACAGAGATCACAAGTAGGCAGAGAGGCAGGCAGAGAGAGAGGAGGAAGCAGGTTCCCCGCCTAGCAGAGAGCCCGATGCGGGGCTTGATCCCAGGACCCTATATATAACAATTTTTACTTTTACATTGTTCTAAAACTGATTTTAAATGGGGCTGTTAAACAGATACAGAGATTTCCTGTAGACATTTAGGTATTCTTGCTGTCCCATGGGCTGAAAAGGGGACTTGACTGTGTAGGTGGGGCTTTTGTTTCTTCCAGTGCTTCAATTAGAGGAAGTTAATTTTCACTTAAATCATCTATTGAGAGTCAGATATAATTCATTAAAAATGGCTCTGCTGCATAAAAATGTTTATAAAACAAGGAACTAACATATAAAATATATGCATAAAAGACTATCATCAATGCATAAAAGACTATCATATCTGTAAAATTTTGCAAATAATGTATAAATTTAGGAGATAGTTTTTTGAAAATAAAGGTTAGAGTCCCATTAATATGGCTTAAATAACAAATCAGCTTTAAACTGATATTTTCAATACCTCAAAGTTAATAATTGTCTTGAAATGAATGATATATACTAAGGAATAGACATGAAAGGCATTGATATTTTCCAGAACTACTTTTCTTTATTTTTTACATTGAATTTACTCAAAAGAGAGGAAGGGAAGAAATGGAAGGAAAGGAGGGAGACAGAAGTTGCTAATCTCTTGAATTTAGTCACTATGCAAATAAAATGCTGTAAAAAACCTGCAGTGAGTCTTTTTGGCCATGGATTTAGCAATGTAAGCATAGAGCCAGCAGAACTAAAGGGGCTCTTTATAACTGTCCATCCTGAAAACACATGTGAAAAATAAGCTCAATTTAAACAAGGCTGGACACTAATTAAATCTTGGATCTGCCCCAGTCCTTGCCTTAAAGCATCTTATAATTTGCTTATCATGCAGTCAAACTAAGAAAATCGACGCATGATTTGGCACAATTTTGTTAAGCTATTTATTCTGAAAGTGGCCAAGTCAAGTTGTGGATTGGCAGAAAGAAATACAGTAGATAAGATGCCATTTGACATGTAACACCCTACCTACTAAAAATGATCTAGTATCTTGAAACTAGTCACGAAGAAATAAATTCTAAAATGTCTTTCAACATTCAGCAGTTTAGAATGTTCATTTAATTCTTTGTGACCAGCTTTTGGGCTTACATAGTTTCATATGTTCTTGTTAAATGTTCTCAGAAGTTTAAATGAGTCAGAATTTTCTTTGAGGATGGCATTTTCAAACATAATAAAATTGGAGGATTTTGTACTTTGGCGAGCACCTGTAATATTTGTTAATATATCTGATTTTGTGGCTCCAGAGATGAAAGTAGCACCACACATCATCAAAATCATTGCTTACAACATTTGTATATAATGTCATAAAATCTCAGTTAACACTGCTAGAATGTCTTGTTTACTACTCTGAATGTCATCAGCTTCATTAACACCAAGGCTTTGAATTATTTTCTGTATCAATGATATTGCTTTTTATAAAATGGGAGGAAGATGTGTCCTTTTCATCTATATGTAGAAATTTCCTACATTTCCAGAGTGAAAGTCTTAAAGAACTTGACTGAACTTCAAGTAAAAGTTTTTATTCTTTATTTTGAGAAGAAAAAGAAATTCCCTTCGTAGAACAATTTGACCAAAAGGAGTTCTTTTATGGCAAGGCTTAATTAGAAGATCGTTTATTTTGAGCCATGAATTTCAAATTGCAGGGTGTATCAGAATCACCCATAGGGCTTGTTAAACCAGAGTTTTGAGTCCTAACCCCAGAGTTTAGTAAGTCTGGGGTGAAACCCAAGAATTAGTACTTTGATACCCACTGACTTAAGCAATGTTTTGACTACATAAATAGTTTACTCTTTAAGACTGAATTCATCATTGTGGATGGTGCCCATGAACTTTGACCCCTTTTGACTAAAATACAACTTTGAAAGAAGGGATTAAATAAATTACATAACCTTTCCAATGTTATGGATAACTTAAAGGTGGTACAGTCTTATTGATCACTTTAGCCAGCAAAGATTTGCAAACACCTAAAAAAAACTTTTCATTTTTTTTAAGTTACATTAAAATAAAAATGTGAAGTTACAGAAGAGGCTGACCTAGCCATAAGTGACCTCACCATTGACCTAAGGACGAAGTACATCATGGCAAGTAAGCAACATGATTTTGACTTGGAATCTTACTGAATTCTAGAAGTAGTATCCTCTTTTTGCAAGGTGAACAGAATGAAATCTCATTGATCACATTTGCTGCCCAATATGTTTGTAAACAGTGTTCTCAGCAGTACTGATAAAAATAAATTTTTGTGATTAAATTAAAAAGATGATATGCATGCTGCCACTCAACTCTTTATTCAGTTCAAATAAATAAAATCTCATTGAAATAATTTTGAGCAAAATTATAATTGTATTTGTCAACTTTGATTTCTGGCCATTATTTCAAGAGCTGATATTTAATTTTCTATTTAAATATAAGCTCAAGAGACCAGTAAATCTTTGTGTAGTTAATTCTTTGTATATACATATTTTAATAATTTATTCACAGTTAATATAGACTTAAAATTTGAAATATGAAGTTATATCCATTTAATTTTTCCAACACTCCTTTCAGTCTCCTTGATTACCTCAACGGCAATCAGTCTCAAAGCTATCCTTATGTCTTACATATTCTTTCCACTTCAGAGTTTTTTTTTACAAAATCCTCAGATGTTTATCTGGCATCCAGCTCCTGCCTGCCAGAAGCGAACAGATCCACTCTTCGTACGCTTTCTGTCAGTACACGCACATCTTGAAGATACTACAGGCTCAGTTCCGACCACTGGAGTAAAGTGAATATCGAAATAAAGTGAGTCAAATGTAATTTTTGTTTGCCGGGGCTTACAAAAATTATGTTTACACAATAGCATAGTCTTTAAGTGTGGAGTAGCATTGTCTGCAAAAACAAGATTCATATCTTAACTCAAAGATATTTTATTGCTAAAAAATACTATTATCTGTACTTTCAGTGAGTCATAATCTTTTTGCAAGTGGAGGGTCTTGACTCAATCTTGATGGCTGCTGAGTGACCAGTGTGGTGGTTGCTGAAGGCTGGGATGGTTATAGCAATTTCTTAAAATAAGGCAACAACGAAGTTTGCTGCATGTTTTGACTTTTTCTTTCACTAATGATTTCTCTGTAGCATACGGAGCTGTTTGACAGCATTTTATGCATAGTAGGACATTGTTCAAAATTGGAGTCAATCTTCTCAAATCCTACCACTGCTTTATTAACCAACTTATATTTTAAATCTTTCTTTGTCATTTCAGCAATCTTCATAGCATCTTCACCAGGAGATTCTGTCTCATAAAACCACTTTCCTTGCTCTTTCATAAGAATCAACTCTTCATTCATTAACGTTGTATCATGAAATTGCAGTAATTCAGTCACTCATGAGGCTCCACTTCCAATACTAGTTCTCTTGCTGTTTCCACCACATCTGCCGTCACTTCCTTCACTGAAGTCCTGACCCCCTCAAAGTCACACGTTAGGGTTAGAATCAATTTCTTCCAAACTCCTATGAATGTTGACATTTTGACCTCTTCCCATGAATCACAATTATTATTTTTTTATTTTTTATAAACGTATAATGTATTTTTATTTCCAGGGATACAGGTCTGTGAATTGCCGTATTTACACACTTCACAGCACTCACCATAGCACATACCCTCCCCAATGTCTATAACCTCACCCCTCTCTCCTGATCCCCCTCCCCCAAGCAACCCTCAGTTTGTTTTGTGAGATTAAGAGTAACTTATGGTTTGTCTCCCTCCCGATCCCATCTTGTTTCATTTATTCTTTTCCTACCCCCCAAGTCCCCCAGGTTACATCTCCACTTCCTCATATCAGGGAGATCATATGATAATTGTCTTTCTCCTATTGACTTATTTCGCTAAGCATAATACCCTCTAGTTCCATCCACGTTGTCGCAAATGGCAAGATTTCATTTCTTTTGATGGCTGCATAGTATTCTATTGTATATATATACCATATCTTCTTCATCCATTTATCTGTTGATGGACATCTAGGTTCTTTCCATAGTTTGGCTATTGTGGACATTGCTGCTATAAACATTCGGGTGCACGTGCCCCTTCGGATCACTATGTTTGTATCTTTAGGGTAAATACCCAGTAGTGCAATTGCTGGGTCATAGGATAGCACTATTTTTAACTTTTTGAGGAACCTCCATGCTGTTTTCCAGAGTGATTGCACCAGCTTGCATTTCCACCAACAGTGTAGGAGGGTTCCCCTTTCTCCACATCCTTGCCAGCATCTGTCATTTCCTGACTTGTTAATTTTAGCCATTCTGACTGGTGTGAGGTGGTATCTCATTGAATCACAATTATTCTTAATGACATCTAGAATGATGAATCCCTTCCAGAAGCTTTTCAGTTTACTTTGAAATTCAGATCCATTAGCGTAATCACTGTATATGGACACGATAGCCTTAGGAAGTGTATTTCTTAAACAGTAAGACTTGAACATTGAAATTCCTCTTTGATTCATATTCTGTAGACCGGATATTGTATTAGCAGGCATGAAAGCAACATTAATTCATTGTACATCTCCAACAGAGTTCTTGGATGACCGGGTACGTTGTCAATGAGCAGTAATATTTTACAAGAAATCTCTTTTTTTCTTTTTTTTTCTGAGCAGTAGGTCTCAACAGTTGACATAAAAAATTCAGTAAACGATGTTGTAAAATGATGTGCTGTCTTCCAGGCTTTGTTATGCCATCTATGGACCACAGACAGAGTGAATTTAGTGTAATTCTTAAGGGCACTAGCATTTTCAGAATGGTCAATGAGAATGACTTCAGCTTAAAGGCACCAGCTGTGCATTAACCCCTAAATAGAGAGTCAGCTTTCCTTTGAAGCTGGCATTGACTGAAGCCAAGCATTGACTTTTTGTCTTTAGTAATGGAAGTTCTAGATGGCATCTTCTTCCAATAGAAGGCTTGTTTTGTGTACACTGAAAACCTGTTGTCCAGTATTATCCATTGTGTGTGTATGTGCATGTGTGTGTATATACCCCACATCTTCTTTATTCATTCATCCATTGACGGACACTGGCTGTCTGCATTTCTTGCCTATTATAAATAATGCTGGAATAATCGCAAGGGTGCATATGCCTTTTCAAATCAATGTTTCTGATTTTTTTTAGGTGAATACCCAGTAGTAGATTATTGTACCATGTGGTATTTCTATTTTTTAAATTTTGAAGAACCTCCATACTGCTTTCCACAATGACTGTACCAGTTTACATTTTCATCAATAGTGCATGAAACTACCTTTTTCTCCAAGTCCTTGCCAATACTTACTATTTCTTGTCTTTCTGATTCTAGCCAGTCTGACAAGTGTAATGTGATTTGATTTTGATTTGCATTTCCCTGATGATTAGTGATATTGAGAATCTCTTCAAGTATACATTGGTCATTTGTATGTCTTCTTTGGAAAAATGTCTATTTAGGTCCTCTGCCCATTTTTAGTCATATTATTTGCTTTTTTTGATTTTGAGTTGTATACATTCTTTATGTATTTTGGATATTAACCACTTTTAGATATATTATTTGCAAACATCTGCCATTCATTAGATTGTTGTGTACACACACACACACACATACACACACAGGAATATTGCACAGCCATAAAAAAAGAATGAGATCTTGCCATTTGCAACATTGTGAATGGACCTAGAGGGTATAATGCTAAGTGAAATAAATCAGAAAGAGAGAGATAAATGCCCCATGATTTCACTCCTATGTGGAATCTAAAAACAAAACAAATGAATAAACAAACAAAAAGCAGATTCAGACCTATAAATATGGAGAACAAACTTGTGGTTTCAAGAAGAAAGGGGCAGGGAGGAATGGACAAAATGGGTGAAGGCGAGTAGGAGATACAGGCTTTAGTTGTGGAATGAATAAGTCATGGGAATGAAAGGTACCACATAGAGAGTATAGTGACTAGTATTATAATAGCATTGTACGGTGGCAGATAGTAACTACACTTGTGTGCATGACATAATGTGTAGAGATGTATCACTAGGCTGTACATCTGAAGCTAATGTAACATTATGTCAACTATACTGAGGGAAAATTTTTTTTTTTAAAGTCTGTTGTTTAGTGCAGCTTTCAATAATTTCTTAATTAGTTTTTCAGATAACTTGCTGCAGCTTCTACATCAGCACTCACTCACTGCTTTACCTTGTACTTCTATGTTAATGAAGATGGCTTTTTTCCTTAAACCTCGTGAACCCACCCCTGCTAGCTTCAAACTTTTATTCTGCAGCTCCCTCACCTCTCTCTGTCCTCACATCATTGAAGAGAGTTAGGTCCTTGTTCTGGATTAGGCTTTGGCTTAAGGTAATGTTGTGACTGGTTTATCCAGACCACTAAAATGTTCTCCATATCACCAGTAAGGTTGCTTTGCTATCTTATCATTCGTGTGTTCAGTGGAGTAGCACTTTTAATTTCCTTCAAGAACTTTTCCTTTGCATTCATAACTTGGCTATGTGGCACAAGAGGCTTAGCTTTCAGCCTGTCTTGGCTTTCAACATGCCTTCCTCACTAAGCTTAATCATTTCTAGCTTTTGATTGAACATCAGAGACTCCTGATTCTTCCTTTCACTTAAACAGGTAGAGGCCATTTTAGGATTGCTAATGGGCCTAATTTCAATACTGTTGGATCTCAGGAAATAGGCCTGAGAAGAGAGAGGGAGATGGGGGAACTGTGTATCAGGGAACAGTCAGAACACATACATAGAAGTTTTATATAGGCATGGTTAGTGGTGCCTCAAAGTAATTACAGTGTAACATAAAGATCGCTGATTATAGATCAACATAACATATATAATAATGAATAGAATTTTGAAATATTGTGAGATTTACCAAGATATGATACAGAGACACAAAGTGAACAAATGCTGTTGGGTAAATGGTGCCAATAGACTTGTTAGAGGCAGGGTTCCCACAAGCCAATTTATAAAAACTGCAATTTCTGTGAAGAGCAATAAAATGAGGTATGTCTATATTCCTCATAAGTCATGAAGAAACCACTAAAGACTGTTCCTGAAAGCCAGCAGGTTTATCACTGCTGAGGTGATACATCGCTGTCTAGATCTCAGCATAGAGTGCAGTGTTTCTTCATAGATAGATGATTCTACTCTGTCAATATTACGGTTGCCCAATGCCTGGCATCTTATGGTTGCAGCCCTTATCCCTCACTGATTTTAGTTCACATACTTTTCCAAGGTGTAAAATAGCTGTGGAAGAAAGAGTTGGGCAAAACTGGTTCTAGCAATTTCTGTCTCACACATCAGAATTTCTTTCTGACCTTCCCAGGGATAAAGTAACATCTCTCCAGGAGCCTGAAAACACTTTATCTTATTTTTCCCTCTTGGAAATTCAACAACCTATAGCTTTCCTTCTAATGTGGGCTGAATAACTATCCTCAGAGATTTCTATATAATGTCCTGACCTTATAAGGAATGTTACCTTAACTGACCGAAAGGTGATTTTTATCCTGATATATCTTGCAGACAAATGTAAAGTTACTTTTTAGGTCAAGTGTATGTATTCATGTGCATTTTTAAAGGGGAAGGTGCTCATACTCTTTTTCTCGTGTTTTCGAAGAGATCCATGACCAAAAACAAATTTATAACTAGTTGGTTAGAGGGAATTAAGTTTAGGAATAGAACATTCAAGGGTAAATTTTAGAAAGAGAAGTCAGCACAGAGGATGGCAAGGATGTATCAGAGATACAGGAAAAGAACAAGAACAAATGACATCGTCAAGTCAGAGAAGTGAGTTGAATGCCGAAGAGTCCAGTTAGACCAAGATTACACTGATAGCTGCTGTTGGGAGCATTTCCAGAGTGTTGCTATAAAGGTTGTCAGTTTCAGTGTAAGTTACCTCTGGCAACATTGTCAATGAACACTGCAGCCTCCAGGGACTATCTCCAGTAGCAGCAGCAGTGGAGGAGGGTGACAACTTAAAGGAAGCAGTGGGAGGTGCAGAAACTTTCTCTCCTCAAGGCTAATAAATAATTGAGAACCCAGCCTGACCACTCAGGAACATTTACCCAGCCTTATTCTGCCTTGTCACTTCCACACATTTTCATTTATCATGTGCTGCTACTGCACCACACCAGTGCTTCTCAAAGTTTTTGTGGTTAAAAAGGAGAGGAGGCTTTTCCCCCCAAATCTTGTGGGCCAGTCTTTTTGTAAAATGCAGTAAAAATACACTAAAAATGAAATTTATAAAAAAAACATAGATTAGTAATATTATTTTTTATTATCAGAATTCCAGAAGTTTCTGTACTACATGATTCCATTTATAGAAAATGCTTGAAAGGAAAAGGGTATAGAAATGGAGAAAAAAGTTAGTGGTTTCCAGGGGTTAAAGAGAGAGCAGGAACAAGAGGAGGATGGGTGTGGATCTAAAAGGGCAACCTGTGGGAATATTGTTCAACGGACATGTCTGTATTTTGAATATCAATTTCAATATCATGGTAATGAGATTGCAGTAGAGTTTTGGTTATTGGGTCAAATTTGGTAATGCATACATAGGATCTTGCTATATTGTTTCCTATAACTGCATGAAACCTATAGTTATCTCAAATAAAATCTTTAGTTAAAAAAAATAGTCATAACTATACTTTGTCAAAATGCTGCGAAGGTTTTTAAATGCTCTCATCTTCCATTTTTATCTCATTGAATGGTGACATCCGAGATCCACACTGATCCACAGACCACTCACAGGGTAGCACTAAGCAACACTGCCTTTTTTTTTTTCTATGTTTCAGTTCAAATTCCTTCTGAACAGCCTTCCTCTACCTATTCTTCTGAAAACAGACTGCTCTTTTATGCCATTCTAACTTTTCAGCCTCATTACCCACCTCTTTACCTTAAACCATCCTCAATATATGATGGGTTCTCTTTTTAGTATAACTGTTCCTCCTGCCCAAACTCTCCTCCCCTAAATCAGATCTGCTTTCCCAAATCCACATCTCATTTACATGCCAGGATGACTCTCTTTATTCACAAAGTTTTTCTATATTATACCACTCTGAATTCATATCTCCCATTGCAGTTTTTTGTGATCCCCTTTATCAGCTATAACAATTTATATAAAAATAACTATTCATGTATTTTACTTTCTCCTCACCTTAATGAAAAACTATGAAGAACATTATACCCAAGAGTCACACAGTAATTTTTGAAATAGGTTAAACTGAATAACAATTATCATCCTCTAGTTGGTGTCTAAGGAGGTCCCAGTCTGATTGAACATGTTCCTTTAAGTCAGCATGGGAAGCAGTAGCTGTTGACTTCAACTCAGGGGATCTTTGGAACGTGTTGTATTTCAGGTTGATTCTTCTTTGATAGTTAGACAAGTGTTATCAGAGGAGAAAATAACAAATGCCCATTAAGGATCATGAATGGGGTGGAAATCCTAGAAACTTGGCAGTTTAAGGGCTTGAGACCACTAACGTGACTTGATAGTAATTGAATATCTTAGCCATCAGAGTTCTGATTGAGAATATCACTCAGGAAAGCATGTCACATTGATCTAGGGGATCTATAGAAAACAGTAAGTTGGTGATGAAAGCAATTACAGTGAAAAATCCAACTGCTGATTAGGCAACTTCCTTTTTAATTTCTTTTGTGTACCCATGCATATAATCAATATAGTAACTGTAGCTATGTAATTGAAAATAGTATCATAATCATAACTTTAGCAAATGTCTTTTATTGATTTTAGGATTTAGTCACTTGTGATCCAAAAGCTTTCCTATTTCCATAAAATCTATGGAATGCTTTGACTTATTTATATTTACTAAATATTTACAAAGCATTTATTAAAACTAGTAACTGAAGGGTTAGAGGTTCAGCAGTGAACACATGCTTCAACTTGGCTCTGTTTTCTATATTACATTTAACGGAGTTCAGAGTTCCATTTTTGTGATCAGTGCACAGTGCTAAAGGCTGTGCAAGTTGCCCTTCATCTTCTATAATAAATTTAGCTCCCTACAAAGATAAATAATTAAACTGGGCAGTGCAGTGTGATTATCTGTCAAATATGAATGAGTCACCCTGCTACCTTCAAATACTAGTTCTCTATCTCTACAATGAATTAAAACACTTCAGTCCTAGATGCAAAAGTGATAAAATCTCCATTCAGTCAGCACATATTTATTGAATGCCTGCTGTGTGCCAAGCAATTTTATATTTGAAGAGCAGTTTTGAGATAAATTTTACATAATTTTTTTAACGGATCCTCAGAACAGCTCTCTAATCTATAGAAGCAGAAATACTGGACTCAGGGCACCTAAGTCGCTCAGTTGGTTAGCTTCCAGCTCTCAATTCTGGCCCGGGTCATGATCTCAGGGTGGTGAGACTGAGCTCCGCATCAGGCTCCATGTTCAATGGAGAGTCTGTTTGGGATTCTCTCTATCTCTCTCCTTGACCCTTCCCCTGCCTTGCTCTCTCTCTAAAAGGAAGGAAGGGGGTGGGGGGGGAGAAAGTGGGGAGGGAGGGACGAAGGAAGGAAAGAAATGAAATGCTAGAATCAATTTACAGATGAGGAAACATTGCTTCAGAGAGAGAAAGTGATTTCATAGCATAGGCTTTGCATGTTTTTTTTTTTTTAAGATTTTATTTATTTATTTGACAGACAGAGATCATAAGTAGGTAGAGAAGCTGGCAGAGAGAGAGGAGGAAGCAGGCTCCCGCAAAGCAGAGAGCCCAATGCGGGGCTCAATCCCAGGGTCCTGGGATCATGACCTGAGCCGAAAGCAGAGGCTTTAACCACTGAGCCACCCAGGAGCCCTGAGTCACATGGTTTTAAATGGTATAGTTATCAATAAAACTTGCAACACCTGACTCATCACCTTTTGGTACTTTTATATAGCACCTTGGTTTCCAAGAATAAGATGCTGCTAGGAAAAATAAATTCTTGCATATCTGGTAAATGTATATCTAATGCTTTGTAATTAATGCTTTGAATGGCCCTCATTTTATAGTGAAAACTGTGAAATCTAAGAAAAGATTTAGGGATGAACAAGTGATTGCTGCAAAGCCCATGTATTTGCCACCAAAGTAGTGTCCTTTACAAAATGTAGTAAAGGTAGATACACTCCCCTAGAATGTAAGCTACAACAGGCCAGAACCTCTTTCTGATTTATTTATTGCTCTATCTCCAACCTTGGAATAGTAGTTGACACATAGTATGCGTTAATAAATATTTGTCAAGTGCATGAAACACTTTGAGGTCTATTTTCTTCTTGATCCTTGCCTGATTGCTTATATATCTGTGATATTAGAGGTAATTGTCTCAGAATGGTAATTTAAGTTTAATATGTGGCTAAGTGAAGCTAAAGCAGCATAATGACGATCCTATGACCTCCAGTTAGTTCACATTGTACCTCAGCCGCAGTTAGCACCTGATGTTTCAACAGCCATCTTTAAATAGAACAATGAACACCCACCAGTGGCACAGAGAGAACTGAAAGCATACATTCCTTTAATCACAGGTCAGGACTTTGCAGATATGCAGAATAAAAAACAGCATATATAAAAGTTTCTAGCCTAATACTGGACACAAAGGATGCTCAATAAACGTTAAGAGAATCTCTGTTTGATTTTGTGTTTCTGCAGACGCGAACTTGTGTCTGAAGAACCTGGGTGTGTCTTATCTAATTCATATGAAGGTAAGACTAAAAGTCTTTATGACTTAACATGTGTATTTAGTAATATTTAAGCAACTTCTTTAATATAGTTGTTGGGCTAAAAGAATTTGGACATAGTGAAATCTTGGTTCAAAGTTTGGCTTTTTCAGGGCGCCTGGGTGGCTCAGGTGTTAAGCGTCTGCCTTCGGCTCAGGTCATGATCCCAGGGTTCTGGGATCCATCCCCACATTGGGCTCCCTGCTCGGCGGGGAGTCTGCTTCTCCTTCATCCACTCCCCCTTTTGTGTTCCCTCTCTCACTGACTCTGTCAGATAAATAAATAAAATCTTCAAAGTTTGACTTCTTTAATATATATACACATTTATATGTATATGTGTATATATATATATATATATATATATATATATATATATTTAATTAGTCAAGTTACTCAATTGTTCCTAGCTTGAATTTCCTTATCTTCAAACTGAGGATAATAATAGTAACAACTTTCTAAGGTGGCAGTGTGTAGTAATTGGGATACGTTGCGTTTGGAGGCCACAGGGAGTGTTGGGTCAACAGAAGAGGGCAAGTCCAAACCTGCAGTGATAGTTTCTATTTGTGTAAATCAGATTACCGGTGAGGCCCACTTTGCTCCTGTAGATCTATATGTGTTATTGGCTGGAATCCAAGTTCCATAAGCCATAGATATTCAAAGTCCTTTTCAAGGTTTTTGAGGATTCTAAAGAATCACATTTCATAGTGACCTGTGCATCTAGAGTGCTGTTCTCGTGCTTTTATCTTTTTAGACCAAATGTTTTTATTGACTGAAATCAGAAAATAAAGCTTTTCCTGAAATTCTACCCATTCCCAAAAATACCCACTCACACAAGAGACTTTAAAAGATTTTACCAAAGATGTTGAAGTCAAAGGAAAGGAATCAGTCCAAAGCAGTAAAACAAAGTCAAATTGTATATTATATAATCTTGTTTAAATTTTTTAAATTTTTATTCTTATTTTTAGTTACCAAACCACTTGACCTTTAACACGACATGGTTACCTAGTCTCCCAAGATCTCATTCACCCTACATCCTCCAATTCTGTATTCTCCTCTCCCCCACACATCTCTAAAAAGCTTCTCATTACTCAAGCAAAAGAGGTTTATTATTTATTCACTTCAGAAATTTCTGTTATCATGATTTCAGGGTCTCACATTTTTTACTCCATGAAACTTAAGACCTAGCCCCTAATAAAAGGCAGTTGCTTTCCAGAGAGGAATATTGTACAAATGTTACAATAATGTATTTCTCACTTGACTATACTCTAGAATAACTGCCAATGCCTCCTGTCCTGAGAGAGACCAAATGTCTCTCACTTGTTTTTTTATGCTACTACTGTAGGACATATGCTCCAGCTACCACTACTAATGAGCCACATGAAATACTGACTCCACGTTTTATACTGAGTGACTCTTCCAGACCAAATTTGATATCTGCTAGTCATAATTTTCTCCTCCAAATGACAATTAGGATCAAATGTAAAATATGTGTGTGGTGTGTATGTGTGCCTTGTGGGCTCCTGAACTATCCTCGTTTTGAATATTTCTAATGAGCGAGTCTTTCTAAAAGTGCTCTTCACCTCCTATAAATGTACCTTTTCTTTTAAGCATTTCTGGCCTCATCAGCAGCTGCCACATTCTTTTCCTTGGCATCATAGTCCATCTTCCTGGTAAAGCTTTTTATTCTTTAAAGATTGAACACTCCCACTGTTGCTGTCTCCCTCATAACTCCTGATTTCCCAGGAGCAGCTTCCATTTAAACATCCCCTTTAGCTGTGTGACACATTCCTTTGGCAAGTCCAAGGATCTTTTTTCCTTTTTTTTTTTTTTTCATCAGGCTATACAGAAGAAGACTCTTTAAAATCACTAATCACTAATAATGCATTCCTTATTTTAACCATGTCCTACTCTCCTACATTTAGCCCAATTCCTTAATTATTCATTGGGACTGTCAATCAATTGACTAACAATCTTTTAAATATCTGTTATAAATCTTCTATTTTCAGTTCCCTTCTCCCATCATAGTTTTCATGATTTTATTTGCAACTACTCTCTGAAAATTACCTTAAACTTTCTATTTTCCTATAGAATCCATATGGTTAAACTAACATTAGAATATATTAGGAGAGGCATCTATTGTTTTATCTGTTAAGTTAGAACAATTCCCATTTGAAAACAACACCAGATCTCAGTGGCTTATCACAACTAAATTTATTACTGTCTTATCTCTGTTTAATGTAGTTTGCTGAAATAAGAAGAATGGGACTTTCCTTGTAGTCATTTTAGAGGTTCATCTGACTCCTTTCATTCAAGTTGCTATGAACATGTGTTAAGAAGGCATATTTTTTCTTACCTGCTTTGGAACCAGAATAATGTATCACATCTTTGTGCATTTAATTTGTGAGAACTAGTTAAATGGGTCCTATATGATGCAGAAACTCTGGAAAATGCTGTTTGTTTATGTGTCTAGAAGCAGAAAAAAATGTTTGTTCAGCAATGATAGACTATGGTCTAGCATGCTAGTTAATGCTAGCATTAACTAATGCTAGCATGCTAGTTAATATCCCACCCTCGAAGCTGAGTACTAATAAGTAAAAACAAAAACGCAAAACAGCAGTGACAACGACTGGTATGTATATACATAGTCCTATAAATCCTCTGTCCTCCTCAGCAGTTTTGCCACATTTCTCCAGTTAGCTCACACTTCTTTGTTATGCTATTTTTCTTTCAATTATCTTATGACTTCTGGCCCCCTTTTTGCTTCTCTTGCTTTATCATAGAAAAAAGAGAAACCTCCAGGTAGAAATTTTATCTGTCTCTTGCCACCATATCTAAACACATTCCTGTATCAAAGTCTTTCTTTCTCACTTTTAGTTCTGTTTGTACAAAGTCTCGCATGGTCACACACTTTGGTAAACAGGCATTCCCCAGTAACATTCAGTTATGCCAGCGACCCCATCTGCAGGTGTCTGTACAACTCTCTCCTTCTCCCTTCTCTTTTCTCCCCTCCAGAGTGTCTTGAGAGGGTTATGTGTGTTGCTCCTGCTTCTTAATACCTCCAGTACTCTTCTGCTCACAACACTTGGAAGTTGGTCTTTCCAAGATTCTGTTGACTTTTGTCAAAAAATCCAACAGCAACTTTTAATTACATTTGTTATTTTACACTTTAACAATTTTCAATACATTTGAATATTCAATCCTATTTTAAACACTTTTCTAAACTCCTTTCATATTATGCTCCCTTTTTCCACTTTACTTTCAGATCCATGCTGAGGTCCCCTTTCTTTCTAGAACTTTCTGTATTGCAGCTCTTCAGATTCACCTTTAGTTTCTATTCAGCTTTCCCCTCAAAGGCAGCTCAAACTGACTATGTTCAACAATGAATTCGTGATTTTCTCTTTTTCCTCCAAACCTGTACTCCCTCCATACTCTCCCATCTCAGTATCTCAGTTACTCAAATCTGAAATCTGGGGATCATGAAGACTTGTCCTCCATCAGCCACAAATCAAACCAGTTATGAAGTCCTGTTCAGTGTAAAGTGATGTTTCTGGTTCCATAGAAGCCACCATCATTTTTTGCAGTGGCACTCCAAAAATATGAAATCCCTCTGATTTCCTTGAATCTATTATTTATTGCCATTTTTTATCCCCAAGAACATTCGGAATGGTCTCCTTTAGTCACTAATCAGATCTTATCGTTATCTTTTAAAACTTTTTGCTTTTAAATTAAGGAGCCTGGGTCGCTCAATGGGTTCACGCGTCTGCCTTTGGCTCCAGTCATGATCCCGGGGTCTTGGGATCAAGCCCCGCATCGGGTTCTCTGCTTGGCAGGGAGTCTGCTTCCCCCTCTCTCTCTGCGCCTGCCTCTCTGCCTACTTGGGATCTCTGTCAAGTAAATAAATAAATAAATCTTAAATTAAGGAGCATACCTATTTATCTTGGTCTGAAATACCTTTAATTGATTCTGTCTTCTTCCAATTTACGTTTGGCCATACTCCCTTCTCACCTCATTACTTCAGGCAAAATTGTTCTGTGGTGCCTCAAATGTGTTCAGCTCCTTCTAGCCACCAGAATTTTGGAACATTTAGTTCCACTTGGTCTAGCTTTCACCTAGAAAATTGACCTTATTTTCAGTTCTCAGTTAAATTTTCACTTTTCCAAGAAAAAATATAGCACCTTACTTTGTATTTCATTAACTGGTTCAAAAAGTTTCTCAGAACCAGCATCATATACTTGCATTTAGTCGCTCTTTAAAATCCCATATATGTCATGTGATTCAGAGCTGCTAATAGGTGGTTACCTACGTGAGATTATGCTATTGTGTCCCCTCTGTTAAAAGCAACCTATTCTTGAATAGTAAAATGAGTAATACTTAAAAAAAAAAAATTTCCATATGTATCTCCATTTCTGTTGTTACTCTACTCTATTCTTTTGTCTAATGTCATTATATTTTTCTCACTACTCCAGATTAAGCAAGAAAGTATTTCTTATTGAATATTTTACATTTGTTAATTAGCAGGTAACATCAGTGTTGGAAATGTATTACATTATAACACTTTAAACTACAATTACTTTATAAAATGTATTTTTTTTCCTCTTAAGTTAGTTTCTGTGAAATGGAGTTTGAAGAATATGAAATAACACTAAATTTGCTATTCTGATTTATTCTCATATAAAAGGAAATCTCTTGAGAGAACAATGGGAAAGTTCAGTAGCATTTGCTACAGATTACGTGATAGCAGTTATTTCTTTACTTTAAGCCCTTTTAGTGCATTTGGCCATCAATAGCAGATAAAATCTACTGAGTACTCAGTCCTTGCCACATGTGACTTCATTTCACCATTAAAAAAAAACCTTACGGATAGGTATCTTTATTACCATCTAATGAAGAAACTAGGGACTAAAAAGAATATGTACCTTGCTTAAAGTCTCACAGCTACTAAGTTGGGCTAGATGTGAAGCTAGACTATGTGGAGGTAGGACCCTGACTTCTAATCAATAAGCTATGTGACATTTTGTTTTACTGTATAGAATACTTAGATGGTATAATCTGGATAACCTTTAAAGGGCTGATTTTACCTGACTTTCTTTATGCATTTAGCTTAATTTAATTTCATTTTTTAAAAAGATTTTATTTATTTATTAGTCAGAGAGAGAGAGCAAGAGAGAGCACAAGCAGGGGGAGCAGCAGGCAGAGGGAGAAGCAAGCTCCCCACGGAGCAAAGAGCCTGATGAGGGGCTTAATCCCAGAACCCCGGTATCATAACCTGAGCTGAAGGCAGACAACTCAGGGCAGACGGCTGAGCAGCCGACTGAGCCACCCAAGTATCCCTAGCTTCATTTTAGTTATAAAATTAAGGGGATATGCAAGCCCTAGAGATCTAAAGTAACAATATCTAGAAAAAGGTTTTTTATTTGGAATTTTATAAAAGTAATTTTAGGATTCATTGATATACCATAAACTTATTCTCAAAAAAGGAAGTTTACAAATTTATTATATGTTGTAGGAGAGCACTCTCAGGTTTATAAAGTTGCTTGTGATATCAGTATCTAGGGTGCTTTCATTAAGAATCCCCTCCAGATCTTGGCTATGATTCATGTTTATCTATCCTGCCTACACAAACAGTTTTTGTTATTTTGTTTTCTGGCCTGTATTATTCATCTCATATAGTTATTAATAACTGTCCATCTCTCTAACCTAAAAACGCTATAGAGGTTCCGGGTGTTATATACTGTCTAGGAGTTTAAGGTTTCTGTGAGAGAGAGGGCGTGTATAATATCCCTCTGTTGGAAAAAAAACAATTTCAAGATTTAAAAAAAATAAATAAATATATTCCATTATTTATAGCATGTCATTTATTTTTACTCATGTGGAAAATTGTTGAAGTTATAGCCTCCAATTTTTTCTTCCCTGAATTATACCTCCTTGGATAGGTCCTCCGTCAATACATGCTAGTTTTGTTTGGTTGGTTGGTTTTGTTTTTAACAAA
Organism: Mustela nivalis; assembly: GCF_964662115.1. Taxonomy (NCBI): domain Eukaryota; kingdom Metazoa; phylum Chordata; class Mammalia; order Carnivora; family Mustelidae; genus Mustela; species Mustela nivalis. The sequence goes on along the minus strand of NC_139034.1, from coordinate 65,193,487 downwards.
AAACATTTATTTTTCACAGTTCTGATGGCTGGGAAGTCTAAGATCAGGGCAGCACCAGTAGATTTGATGTCCGATAAAGACTCACTTTCTGGTTCTTAGACAACCACCTTGCTGTGCTCTCTCATGGCAAAGGAGGAAAGGGAACACTCCATGATTTCTTTCAAAAGGGCACTAATCCCATTCATTGGGTTTCCACTTTTATGACTTAGCCATCTCCCAAATACCTCACTTCCAAATATTATCACATTGATAATTAGGTTTAAACACATGAATTTTGGAAAGGGACATAAACATTCAGTCTCTAGCATTATTATTATTATTTTTTTTTTATAGTCCTTGGGTAAAGCCTTCACTCATCCTAGTCTTGATAATGTGACTTGCTTTGGCCAAGGGACCAGGTTAGCTTATGTGACACATAGACTTCATAATTATGCATCAGGACTTAATTTGTCTTATTGCTCTTATACTTTAAATTGGCCATGAGCAAACCCATGCCAGCCTGCAGGATGGCACATGACCCAGTTTCTCCTGTGTCGGTACTAATCACTAATCAAATGGAGAAGCAGAGCCGTTGTGTGAATGGCTACTGATGACGGGTACAAAGTTGAACCCGTTTCTGTTGGAAAGGCCAACAGAAACACTGCTCCTCTAAGCATAGCCTGCTTGTTGATATACAGAATTTTGAGCTAAATAAGTGGTAGTGTTTTTGTTTAGTTTGGTGGTGTTTGTTTTGGTGTTTGGTTACACAGTAAAAGGTAACTGATCCAAGTATTCTTTCAGCTACAGAGTTTACTGTTTAATCACTATTGGCCCTATAGCTGTTCTTATGCCAAGTTAGTGATAATCATTTTATAGCCATCAGAGCTGGAGGAGGAGTAGTGCTTAGACAAACAGGAATGAGGAAAAACACATTAAAATTGAGTGCTCAGTCAGTGCCAAGCATTATATTATGTGCCTATATCCATATTATAAAATGTGTGTGTTTCTTTGAGATTGCTCAAATATCAGCAGGAGTCCAGGAATCAATTCTCTTGGTATGTGAAAAGAATGTGTCTTTTTTTGTGAGTTCTTCAATTAAGGGACTTACTTCTCAGTGCTGGTAATAATCGGCCCATATAATATATACATGTCTAGATACATAAGCAGAGACAGAAAAGTTAGAAAGAGGTAAATTCCATCAGAGACTCACCATCCTAATTTTTAGGAAAATGGTGAAGTTACTATTCCATACTGCTGAAATACCCCTGGATTTGTAAGTATTGTACAAAAGGGTATGTGACATTTAAGTATTTCTTTAGGTTTTAACACAATGACTATGTTGTAATTGAATGCACCCTAATGATAATTTCCAAGGTAATTATTCTCTTTTGAAGAGTTCTGTGACTTGAATTAATTAAAACCTGATTATTTCAGAGATCACCATGATGCATAGAAATATTTCTCTCCCACATCATACACCTTAGAAAATAAAGTCTTACAATGGGCTAAAATTTCACAAATATACTTGCATTCAAAATGTTCCCTTAAAGTCATGCGTACCATAGGAAGCTTCTCTTTCATTTATCACCCTGTTGTGGGTGGTTTTTCAACTGTATGCCAGACACTTCTCTAAGCAGAAGGAGTAGCAGCTAAAATAGAAAAGTTGTTAGTTGTATTCTTAAATAGACAGAATAATGAATCTTTGTAAACCATATTAACCTTAGGAAACTGAAAACAAACATGTCATACTTTCTGATATTTTAATAACATTTCTTTTTTATTCTTTAAGCAAGAGAAGTGATAGTTTCCCATTACAAAACAACTGATATATATTTTGTTGTATACCCGTATTGTCTAACTTCAGAGGAGTAAATCCTGCAATATTAAATTATTTAATTTGATGAATTAGATGTGAGGTTATAAATGGAAAGGTTGGGATTAGTTGATAATTAATGTAAAAAATTGGACTGTCCACACTTTTTAATAGAGAATGAGAGTAACTTCCAAATTGATGAAATGAGATTTGTTAATGTACCAGAAAGTATGAGTTTTTAGTCTATTAGCATAAATCATAGATTATCCTTTTAAAATGTATTCAAAATATAACAATGCTAAAAATTACCTTTTAGCAAGTAGATGAGATACTTGAAATTGCTTAGCATCTACACATATGAAAATAAAATATTACTGAATATTTGAAGTTAATTTTGGAGGCAGATATACTTTTATATTGCTTGCACTGTATAACCTGATTAATTTCTTCCTTCTTAAGATATTTAGATTTTTTTCCAAATTTGATTTTTCCCCAAGAAGCATATTATATAAACAAAATTATCTCAGTTTCTTTATATCAGCTGTTCTGTAGAAAGTTGGACAAAATTTCAGTCGGGTGCACTCTTACCATTATTTTTGTAATGAAACTTATTTTTCATGTGTTGAGGTTAAATTAAAAGATGAGACTACATTCTAAAATATTCTCTTCTTCTGATACAAGATAATTAAAAGATGAAATGGGGGGGGAGTGTCAGCATTATTACTTAGCAGTTATCAAAAATGTATAGCCTATATATGAGTTTTAAAAGTTTCTACTTAACAAACCTATATAACTGTTTATTTCATGATATATAAATATCAAGTTTAAATAGCTATTTTATAGGAATCTAGGTAGAATAGTATGTATTAATGTTGTAAAATAAAAGGTGATGATTTTTTTTTCTATCATATGGCAACCAAAAGAACATAGAATTAGAAATCATGACAGTGGCATGATTATAGGCTTGGAAGACATGTTTAAATCTGATTTTTTTATTCTTAAGAGTCTAAAAATGATGTGGCAATTTACCCACTTGTTGATAAGAGCAAGTGAGGTGATTGAGAGGAATGACAAGTATTATTTTGACCAAATAGGTAATACTTGGCCTGCAGTTAAAGTTTAAATGGTAAATATATGTATAATAGAGTCTTAACTTTTCAAAGAATGCGTGCTTTGATAGCATAGATAATGAAGAGAAATGGCTACTGACTTCTGTTAATATTGCACTCAGCATGGGTTATTATGGCATTGTCATCCAGAATCAACTGTGAACATGGAACAGCCAAAAGATTTTCTCACACATGAGAAGATAGCGGCCTGGAAGAAGGTCAGAACTATAGAAATAGGAAGAATGGCTTAAATCTTTCAGACTTAGGGGTAAGTTAAACACGTGATCTCATAAGTGAATAGAAGAGGGTGAGCTGAATAGAAAAGAGGGCTAAAAGGGTAGCTGAATTAAAAAAACAAAACAAGGGGCGCTTGGGTGGCTCAGTGGGTTAAACCTCTGTCTTCTGCTTAGGTCATGTTCTCAGACTCCTGGGATCAAGCCCCACATCGGGCTCTCTGCTAAGCAGAAAGCTTGCTTCCGCCTCTCTCTCTCTCTCTCTCTCTCTGTCTCTCTTCCTACTTGTGATCTTTCTCTCTGTCAAATAAATAAATAATATCTTTAAAACAAACAAAATCAGAGATATAAAGCATCCACTAAGTGGTGCCGGTTGTTAATGGAGATAGAGAAATTCAGAAAGATCATTCCTGAAATGGGAAAGATAATAAATGTATATCTAAGGAGAGAAATTATTAGGTAACAAGGAAAAAGAATAGAAGGGTAGAAGGGTGCTCTGCTGGAGATGCAAATTATGGGAGTTATCCAGTAACTAATACCACCAGAGGTGCCTGTTAAAGCAGAATAGAGAGACGTCAGACACTGACAAAGGAAGAAAGGAAACTAAATAAAGAAAAATGCAAACAGTATCACAGAAGTCAAGAAAGGTGATTTGAGAAAGATAATAGGAATAGCAAATTTTAAAGATGAAATTAAATAAGGCAGTATCTAGTGGGAGAAAATCATAGGCAAAATTATAGAACAGTTGAAATGTGGTTATTGGGAAGGAAATCAAATTCTAGAGAGGGAGGGAATAGTGAATGAGAAATTGGAGTTGACAGTTTAAAAAATCTTAAGAAACTTAGATATAAAATATAAGAGAAATAACATAATATTTTGATAAATAAATGAAAGTTATTCTAATCCTTCATCTTATTTTCCAATATAAAAATATAACTGGCAAATCTTTTCTTATAAAATGGGGGGGGGAACCTGGGTGGATCAGTTGTTAAGCATCTGCCTTTGGCTCAGGTCATGATCCCAGGGTCCTGGGTTAGAGCCCCACATCGGGCTCCCTACTTGGCGGGAAGCCTGCTTCTCCATTTCCAACTCCCCTGCTTGCGTTCTCTCTCAAGTTGTGTCTCTCTGCCAAATAAATAAATAAAAGAGGAAAAATTTTATAAAGTATGAGGAATTTGAAGAGGAAACAATGGAGAATACTGTAGAAAAGGAAGAGAGGGAAGAGGAGAAGAAAAAGAATCAGGGAGATGTCAAGTAAGGGAAGAGATACTAAGTAAACGTTCACCTCTTAATGTGTACAGTCAAATCAAAGTAAAGACAAATATGCGTGGTCTTAACAGGAAAAAAATCAGAGAGATGAAGAATAAGGCTATATAGCAATCACTTGAAAGAAGAGTTGTGACATCTTGGCTTTGGCTAGAGGAGAAATATCACTATTAATTCTAAAGCGCAGTGAGTTAGAGCTAATGGATTCTCAGACGTGTATAAAAAGACATGTATAAAAAGCATTAAAATACTGAATTTGTCTAGAGTTGAGGTTCATATGATGGCAGAGACAGAAGTCTGTTGTCCTCAAATGGGCGTCAAGGCATCAAGGAGTAAATAGGAGAGATTGCATGTAAGAATTTCATGTATAGAAAAAGTGAGAAAAGTGAGAATTATTAGAATAGAGAATTTGGAGAAAATAATATTCATGACAAAAACTGTGCAGGAAGCTTTGAGCTATAAGGGAAAGTCTTATCTGGGGGTGATCCAGGGAAGAAGGGAAGGGGAGGGAAGAAGAAAAAAGTTACATAGCAGAAATTCACACAGAAATTCATGTGGGGATAGATAAAAGAAGCAAAAATGAAAGAAATATTTCCTAGTAAGTAAGTATAAACAATCATGTTCATATGCCTTTGTAGGTGATAATATACAAGTGTATACAAAAAAATGTTCACTGGGGTTAGAGTTATTAAATAATACAGACTTTTAAAGACACTATACTGTTATTATCTATTATAGCTTTTGTCCTTCTATATCAAGATTTTTTGCAGGGATAATTTGCTTCATTTGGAAGTTTGGAAAACAAGTGCCACTAAATATGCAAAATTTTAACTCAGTAACTGGTGTCTTTTTAGCACATGTATCTGATACTATAAGATACCAGCATTATTTGGAAATACAGCTAGATCAAAGTTTATTCAAAACTCTTCATGTTACTCCTTATCAACATATTTTTCTACTATGAGAATAGTTATTTTTAACTCAAAACTGCACACATTTTCATCAACTAGCTTTATTAAATTAGTTACTACAAGTTACCGAACGACGGTAACATACATAGTTTTAATAATGTGACAGATATTGTTGCTTGCTTGCCTAATAATGAATCTTATTTTTCTTTTTCAAAAGAATTCCTCAGCTTTTTAGAGTTTTTGTATAGGATATGAAATGTAATGAATATACAAAATATATTTCTTTGGATGATAGCTTCATAAAAACCTGTTGCTTCAAGGCGTGCCTGGGTGGCTCAGTCGGTTAAGCGTCTGCCTTTGGCTTGGGTCACGATCTCAGGTTTCTGGGATCAAGCCCCACATTCGGCTCCCTGCTTAGGAGAAGCCTGCTTCTTCCTCTCCCGCTGCCCAGCTTGTGCTTTCTCTATGCCAAATAAATAAAATAGAATCTTAAAACAAAACAAAACAAAAATATTGCTTCATATTTATCCTGAAAAAAGCTATAAGGAGTGTATATCATTACATTGATAGAATTTACATTGTATACAATGCTGATTCTATCAATGTAATGTATCATAATATCAATGCATATAATATTAATGTATAACTATAAGGATATCAAAGTGGTAGCTCTCTCACGTTTCAGCTAATATGCATATTTTCCTTCTGCGTTTCTTCTTCTTGCCTTGAACACACACTTGATACAGAAGAGAGAATACTAACCTATGACAATGGGTAAGCAAGCCAAGAAAAACAGAGAAAGAGTAGAGGGGACTTAGAGTGTAAGCACTTGTCCCAGCCATAGTTACTCATCCCTAAACTATAAATTATCTAAGAAAAATAAAACTTCCATTTGTTAAGGAACTCTTACACACAGCCAAATACGGTCATAATTGATACTTAGTATTCCCATTCAGAATCAATCATATTTGTGAAGACTTCTGAATCCAAATATCGAGACACAATATTAAAAATAACATTAGCCTACCAATCAAACATTTTAACAGCTTTAAAAGAAAGCACTAGAACTAAAAGACAATCTGTCTAGTATTCTCAAAAGAAAAGTTATACTCTCTGACGTTTGAAAAGGTTTCTCTGCCTAAACTACTGGAAAGCACTGTATTTTGTGGCAGGGTCATTGGAAAAGATAAATAGGAAGATGAATTAAAAAAAAAAGCAGCAATTTCATGTATTGGCTATTAAAACTGTATTGGATGGAAAAGATACTAAATTTCTCTTTTTGACCACCTCAGTGCAGAATAAGCTCTAAAAACATTTGCATAAGCAGGAGCTCTTAGATCCTTCTTGCAGGACATTCTTTGACTCCAGAACCACTGATACTTACTACACATTAGAGTTACAGTGTCAGGAAATACACCCATCTACTGAGGAGTTTCCTGGTGCATCTACTATAACATAAATTGGATGACCATTTTCTTACCACTGACTATTTTATGAATACTGAATCAGATACATACAAAGAAGTGTAATATACCTGGAGAAAATTTTGTTGGGTTATTTCTGGAACTCTCTTGGTTTGCTTAGAGTTTAAGGTGAAATCCATGACTTTGACAATTATATAAATTCTATCATGCTCAGCTGATGCAGAACATGGTTTAAAGCCATTTTCCAAAGGCTTTAGGTACTTTAAAGTGAACAGAGCCTTTACTTCACAGCATGACTTCCTTATTCAGGAATAAAATAGAACTTGCAGAGCAGCAATAAAAATGATACCAAATAAAAGCCTGTGCTTTGTTGAGTGGGGTAAGAGCCCAGAGCAATATTTTAATTCAAGCAGAAAAGCAAAAGTTTCACATTATTGGTCCGACACACCACTTCATGCTCAAAGAGACACATCTCTCCTGTGATGAATATATGCATAGCAAAGAAGCATCTCTTTTATGTCCCAGCCTCGAAGGAGGACTTTTTTTTAAGATAGTGAGACTTTGAACATATATAGGTTCTCTAATGAAAGAGAGAAAGGGAGGCAGGATTTGGATAAGATAAATTCTACAAATACCAAAATGATACTGCTTTTAGTTACCAGTAAATAAACCCACGGGGGCTCGGATATCAGTGTGTCTTCATAGATTTAACCTCAATGGTTCTATTTCTGTCATATTACTTGGCAGGAGATTGGGGAGCAGGGATTGTTTACTTACAAAATATTTATTTCCTGAGCATTGACAAAAAATTTTCTACTAAACTGGCATAATTTCATACTGGTGCCTAAGAAAAGTTTTACTTACAGCCAAGCCAGACCCCAGCTCTAAATAATTACCTAAAATATTAGGAAAAATATCTGAAGGAGAGGAAAAATTTGGAATTAACCTTTTGATACAGGAGCATTGCAATTCAAATGTTAGAATAATTTCATAATATAAATAGCTTCCTGAAGTCAAAAAAATTTGGGAAAGTCTAAAACTAGTATATCTTAGTAAAAGCTTTTGTTGTCATAGCTCTGGAATTATTGACAAGACCAATGTCACTTTTCCACTATGCTTTCTTCCAGATATTTTAGTTTCAGGTCTTACAATTAATTCTTTAATCCATCCTGTCATGATGACTATTATTTTTTTAAAAAAGTGTTGGCAAGAATGCGAAGAAATTAGAATTCTTGTTTCATTTTTAAGTTGCTGCTAAACTAAAACAGTCCCAGAGCAGCTGATGTGCAGTTAATATCCCTAACTTTGTATGATAGCTGTGCCTACAATCAGGAATCTTGGATTTATTTGGGCTGAGACTGGGTTTTGTATATTTTCTTTTAATCCCTGAATTTATATTCTATTCCAAATTATGAAAACTGAGGAATTTAGATAGCATGGAGAGACCGTGGATAGTCGCGGCTAAAATTAGTCAAGCCAGAGGAGTTTTTTTTTCAGTGTCTTTGATTGATCACATATACTATTTAACCTTCTGCTTTAAAAAGCCGGTAGTCAAAAGGTGATCCCCAAACCTTCTTGTCATGTGCTATATAAATGAGTTCTGAAAGTTAGCCCTTCCACATCCACATGAATAACAGTCAAATACATAATCCTAGCCCTATTTTCTAGCTTTTTAAAGAATCAACTTTAGAGGTCTACTTTGCAATTGATAAAATTCAACAATACTAAGTATAAATTTTGATACACTTTGGCAGTTATATACAGTTATGCAGTTATGTAATCACCACCAAAATTATGAAGTAGGACTTTTCCATTACCAAAAATGTTCATTTCTGTAGCTTTGCAATAAATAGTCTCTATACATCCCCCTGATTTCCATTTTGTAACCATAGGTTTATAACATAAAAATAGAACTCTCCAAAATGTGGTTTTCTGTACTTGTCTCTTTTCTCTTACATCATGCTTCTTAGATAAATTTGTGTGACGGTGCATCTGTGGTCTGCTCCGTTTTATTGCAGAGTTGTATTCCATTGAATGGATAAACCAGAATTTGTTTATTCATGCACAAACTGATGGTCATTTGAGTTGCTTCAAGGTCTTGCTTGCTATAAATAAAGCTGTTGTGACTATTGGAGTAAAAGTCTTTGTATGGGCATATGTTTTCATTTTACTTTATACTCAGGAGTGGGATTATTGGGTCATATGGTAAGTATAGGCTTAATTTTATTTAAAAAAACCAAGAAACAACTGCCATCTGTTTTCCAAAGTAGTTGTATTATTTTGATTTCAAACTAGTAAAGTATGAGTTCCAGTTTCTCTACATTCTCTCCAACACTTTTTATTTTCTGTGTTTTTTAGTTTAGCCACTTTAGTAGGGTACAGTGGCATATCATTGTAGTTTTAATTTGTATGTCCCTAATTGCTAATTATGTTGGGCTCATATCTTCTTTGGTGTAGCACATGAACAAATCCTTTATGATTTAATTTATTTTCTTATTGAATTGTAAGCATCATAACATCAGCAGGCAACAAAAAGAAATAAAACTATTTTAAACCAAATTTTTTAATAGTTTTTTTTTAAGATTTTATTTATTTATTTGACAGACAGAGATCACAAGTAGGCAGAGAGGCAGGCAGAGAGAGAGGAAGGGAAGCAGGCCCCCTGCTGAGCAGAGAGCCTGATGCGGGACTCGATCCCAGGACCCTGAGATCATGACCTGAGTCGAAGGCAGCAGCTTAATCCACTGAGCCACCCAGGCACCCAAACCAAATTTAATTAACAAAGAAAAAGACAATGTGGAGCATCACAAATTTTATAAGCCTATGAAATGCAAAGATGTTTTAGCATGTTTTCTAACCTTGTCCCTAATCATAATTCCTGTGAATTTGGACAAAAGTGATCTGATTGGAATAGGATCTGGGAAAGGATAAGGAAAATATAGTATAAATAGTAAAGTTTTAAGTATCCTGAAATGGAAACTCAAGAAAAGAAACTGGGCAATTAGAGCTTGTCATTCCCCAGGACAATTGTTTCAAGATAAAGATTGCTTTAAGATATGAGAGGTTAGTATATTCCTGGCTGAGTGAAGAAAGTCTTGTTATGGAACATCCAAGATGGCTTTAGGGGGGAAAAAAAAAGGTAATATGGGGCACCTTTGTGGCTCTTTTGGTTAAGCATCTGCCTTTGGCCCAGGTCATGATCCTAGGGTCCTTGGATCAAGTTAGCATTGGGCTCCTTGCTCAGCAGGGAGCCTGCTTCTCGATCCTGCTGCTTCCCCTGTGCACTCTCTCTCTGTCTCTCTGACAAATAAATAAACAAATAAAAACTTAAAAAAAAAAAGAAAAAATAATAATAATAATAAAATAAAATATCAGAGCCCATGTTCGTTATCATATAGCATGAAGCGTTAGGTCTATTACTTCTTTTCTTACAATTCAGATTCCAGTGATTGAAAGCAACATCTAGACCTCAAATTACAGCTCTAATGAAAAGAAATACAGGTCATAGGTAAAATGGAAGAGCAGAAATAAATTTCTTAAAAGGGGCAAGGAGAGGGGGTGCCTGAATGGCTTAGTGGGTTAGGCCTCTGCCTTCGGCTAGGGTCATGATCTCAGGGTCCTGGGATCGAGCCCCTCATTGGGCTCTCTGCTCAGCAGGGAGCCTGCTTCCCCCCTCTCTCTCTCTGCTACTTGTGATATCTCTATCTGTGTCAAATAAACAAGTAAAATCTTAAAAAAAAAAAAAAAAGAAAAAGAAAGGGGGCAGGAGAAAGGTAGGACAAGGGTGAAGAGAGATAGAAATAGAGGGGCATAACAGAAAGATCGGATGAAAATAGAGTGAGATTATAATAGGCAAAAGAAATAAAACAATAGGGAACAAAATTTAAACCATAATACACAAAACTTTTTAAAAAGTGGTTCAGTATGTTACAAAAATAATTAACACATAAATTTATTAGAATAAGTGTTCAGACATTAAAGGATAAAATTACATAGAGAATTTAAGAGCCAAGGTAACAAACATAAATCAAAACTCTAATTTAAACAGAAACAGCAAGAAGCAGAAATGACTCAGCCAAAAATTAATATTGCCATGAAGGTTTGGTTTATAATAATTATAAAGAATGAAGAAACAAAATATATAACAAGATTAGAAATAGACAATACAGAGTTTTTTTTAAATCAATATATTAATAATTGTTGGCCATGGTACAGCAGAATATATAAACTACTGAGATATATGAGGACAAATTTACATTGATATGAAAGAACATTTATTGTGTTTTAAGGTTACATCATATAAGATGAAAACTGTTACCAAATGATTTATTCAGGACATGTTCTCTTTAAATTATGAAATTTGGGGACATCTAGGTGGCTCAGTCAGTTAAATGTCTGCCTTTGGATCAGGTCATGATCCCAAGGTCCTGGAGTCTGTCCCATGTTGGGCTCCTTGCTCAGCGGGGACTCTCTTTGTCCCTCTCCCTCCTGCCCTTCACCATTTCCCATGCACTTTCTCCCTCTCTCAAATAAATATTTTTTTTAGAAATCTTAGGGAAATAAATAAACAAATAAATAATGAAATTTCAAAAATAAGGACTATATCAGCTACCCTGGCAGAAAAGTAACAACACCTATATATATATGGGGGAGGGGGTGAAAATATCCATTTAAGACTTCTCTACAAATTCTCAGCCAGAAAATACTGGTATAATTTTATAAAATGATTTGAAGAAACTTTGACACTTATAAAATTATACTAGGTTAATCATTTAATATGTATAATAATCATTTAATATGTATAATAATTATAGTATAATAATTATACTGAGGTTAATCATTTGATATGTATTTCTACAAACATTTTATAAAAACTATTCTGCCTTCATGTTGAATAATGGAAATGAACTCACTAACTCTCTTGGGTTTCACTGAGGCCCTGTAGCTAGTTGTGGCCAATTAACTGAGAGCAGAAATGCCTGCTTCAGTCCGAGATGAGTGCTCCATTCACACCCTTCTGCAGAACATTATCCAACAGAACCTTCCATGATGAGGGACAAAGGTGTATCTTCCTATATAGTAGTCATTAGCCACATGTGGCTCTTGTGGGTAGTATGACTCAGGAACTGAATTTTAAATTTTATTGAATGTAATTATCTTAAAACTGATAGTTGCATAGAGCTAGTGATTGTCCTTTTGGACATTAGAGCCCAGAACATTCTTTTCCCTATGTTGTGTTGATCAGCCTCAATTTATTAGCCCGTGGGCTCAGAAAGGAGTAGAATGGAAAGAACCCATGCTCCTTCTGTAATGGACATTTAGCATGAGAGGTAACAAAGGTGTGTCATTTTCAGTAACTGAGATTGTTTTCGTTTGTTTGTTTTGAATAATATAACCTATCCTGATTTAGATGCCCAGGTAAGATGATTTTAATTTAACAAACATTCACACAGTTGAAAGAACTCACTTTATATAAATAATATATTCTTCTTGAAAAAACAATCTGCTTTGAGTGCTAAATCGAACGAAGGACTCAAGAATGTGTAAGATTGATAAAGTCCTGCTGATAGGCACTAAATCAGCTAAGCATGGGAATTGGATTTTTACCACTATAATTAAAACACATAGGTACAAGGAATATGACCATAAGTCTTTATAAAAAATTCCCATATTCCACATTTTTCATCTTATGCTTCTTTTCCAGTTTTTGCTTTATTTAGTATTGCTGATACGTCAGATCTTTTATTCTCTGGATTTAAACATTTGCCACCATCTTTCACTTGTTTCTACTGCTAATCATTCATTTTCAATGTAAGCAGTCCTGTGCTTGTTTTCTCAGAAAATCTCTAATGTTTTTGTCTTTAATTTCCATCTCTCACATCCCAGTTAAGCGTCATTCACTTATTCTCTCCATAATGGTCTGACATACAAAGTGGATCTATAATTATTTGTCATGTGGATTAATGTTAAACGATAAACAACAATAGCCTCCTTCTTTCAGTAGTTCTTATCACTCTGTTTTATTTTTCACAGCCTGAAAATGGGTTTCAAATCTCCTTAATATAAGAGCTGTTCTTCAGCGCTTACATGGATCACATTTCTCTGCAAGAACTTAGAATTCACCTATTCTAATCCCATCCTTCTCTGTCATCCTTGAATGAGCCTCTATTCTACCAGTTTTATGAGATAATCATTTTTATCCTCATTTAACCTATAAGAAGACAGGAGATTAGTGTCTCAATGCTTGTCACAAAGTAGTGCCTGGTAAAACAAGCCTTTAAGTCCAGGTGAGCCAACCGCAGAGACTCCCAATAAGCAAATTGCTAATGAAGACTATAAATGAATAAAAGCTAAATTTGCTTTATAGGGCTCCCTCAAGGCAGGAAATCACAAAACAAAGCCCCCCCCCCCAAAAAAAACAAATTAGAAACAAGAAATAGGACACTTGTAATTCAGACAACAACAAGAACTACCTTTTACTGCAAAAATGTAGAAGTGCTGAACACAGTGTTACAAGGAAACAGTGCACCCAGCTAAGTACAGGAAACAGAGGAAATGTTTTTCGAAACAAAATGAAACCTGAAACCAAAAGGAGCAAGTCCCTAAGCAAATAGCACATTGTCCCTGCATGTTTGAGACAGAGACAATAGCAGAAATCGATCTACATTGCTAGGTGATTAGATTTATTTTGATTTAGTTTTGATAAATTTCAATTTTGATATAATTTTAGAAGTATAGAAATGTTGCCATAAAAGTAAAAATTTAAAAAAATAAAAATGTAAATATTTGCCAATTATCAACATTTTTGGCTATTTGATTTATCATTTTCTAGTTCTTTATGCACACATATGTAAATTTGTGAAAGTATATGCATATATGTTTGTTTTTTCTGAAACATTTGAGAATAAGAGTCTTCATGATTATTATCCATAAATATGTTAGTGAGTGTTTCTTAAAAACAGGATATTCTCTTTTATGACTAAAGTACAAGTACCAAAATTTGGAAATTTAACATTGTTAACATTGATAACAACATCCACAGCCCCAGTCAGACTTTACCAATTGTCCTAATAATGTCCTTTTCAGCCTTGAATGGTTCTTTAACCATTTTTTTGTTCTTTTGGATTTGACATTTTTAGGAGTACTAACAGATGATTTTGTAATCTGTCCCTCATTTTAAGTTTATCTGATGTTTTCTTATTATATTTGGGTCAAACATAATTTAAAATTTCTTTTGACAAGAATATTCGAGATGCGAAGTGACCTTGGTGCACCACTAACAGGAAGCACATGATGTCGGTTTGCCTCATTATTGATGATACTCAATTGATCACTTAATCAAGTTTATGAAAGCCATGTTCTTCCCCTGTAAAGTTACTCTTTTCCCTTTCCAATTCATCATTTGTGCAGTTATGCTTTTGGGGTTCCGTAATATCTTGTTCATCAAATTTTCCTATTTTTAGCATCTAGCCACTGATGATTTTCGCTTAATCAACTATAATTGTGTTGGTAAAGAATAGGATTTTCAAATCCTCATTTTTGCTGTATTTATTCAAAATTTCATAATAAGGAAAGGGTCTTTCTTCTACCTCATTTATGTATGTGTGTACATATAGATGCATTTATTTTTATTATTGACTGATTGAATTTTAATATCCTCTCAGGGATAGGGCATGAGGTCTTGGGATTGTGTGAGGTTTTGACATTGAAACTGAAAATATATTTGAGACTCTCTAAGTACTGGATCTTTAATTTTAAGGAAGCCAGAAGATCTGAATATTAGTTAGGGAAAATGGCCAAAAAATCTTCTCTACCCAGGACTCTGTGTAAATAAACTTTCTGTAGCAAATAATAAGAATTAAAAATACGCATACTTATGCTAGTTCCAGATTTGGGAATTTTGTATAATCTGCATTGTACAGAAATACCCAAAGTTCAAAAGTAACATATAATTGTTACTAGTCTAATGAAATCCCGGGATTTCCTGAAATATGCCAGTGGACAACACACTTCCATAATTAGGGCAGTAGAGTGCCTAAAGGAAAACAATAAAAATTGCAAAAACATTAGCACTAAACAAACATAATGGAATCTGAAAATACAACAGGAATGTTAAAAGCCCCGAGAATGCCTTATAGTAAATATATGTTTGAAGTAACTAAAGAGAGAAAGAATGGAGATGATGAACAAAACATTTTATGCCATGAGAAATATAAGCAATATGAAAAAGAGCTTCAAAAAAGTGAAAAACAGAGCCATTTGAAATAAAATGGCAAAGGACTGATTAGAAAACACATTATACACCTAGCAGACAACTGGAAGATGAATCAGAGGACATTAACCTTAATGAGCACAGATTGAAAAATGATGCTAAATGTGAAAGAATTTAAGAGATGAAAAAAGAATTAGCAAAAGAGATCAGAGCTACAGGGAGAAGGAAAGGTTTTAAACATTCAGGTTAAACTAGAAATAGATGTATAACTTCATGAAATAAAACAAATGTGGACTTAGGTAACGAGAGGCTTTAATGGAAAGAATGATGGCAATGGAGAAAGGGATGAAGAGGGGAAGGGGATCACTGTAGCAGAGAGGGTGTTCTGATCATGCAATCTACAAGTGGTTCTTTTCTCTGACTGGGAGGATTAAACAAGACTAAAAAGAACCAGGTATGAGGGAGTAGGTGGCGTGATCAGACAGTTGATCAGAGGAAGTCTTATGAGTAGCCAGTTCCCAAGATGGACTATTGAGGTGGGGCTGTATGCTGGATCAGACTGAGCATGGGTCTGAATTCCCTGGGAGAAGTTTCATCAAAGTTTAGTCTAGTCAGGAGTTTTGTCCAAATTGGTCAGTGGATACAAACGGTTAAACTAATTATTTTATGATGCAAAGAATGTATTTTGGAGGATATGTGTTTGGTTTTATCATACACAAACAAGGGAAGAATCTTTGAGTCTTTCTGAATCATACTGAAAACATAAAGGATAGTGGCATTTCTTTAATCATCATTGGTGTCCAAGATCATAGGATTCTGATAACATTCAGCATTGTAAATTTTTAAACCAGTTTAAGAAAAAAAATGAAATGCAGAAATACATTGTAGTTTATGCTTATGGCAGTGTGAGCAAGAAAGGCAAAACATAATGCAAAATTTCCTGTTCAACTTTTATCTAGGGAGGTTGTCCACTAGGTAACATTGAAAATCCATGAGTAAGGGTACTGAGCGCTGAGGGAGCTTAAGCAGCTCGTGCGACAGTGCCCAATCTAGCTGTGAGGATCGCTGATGAGGTGGATCGTGGCCCCTGGGGGTCCGTGATCGCTTTGGATGGGACAGCTGGAGAGAAGAGGAGGAGGAGGGGAAGGACAGGAGTAGGTAGAGACTCAGGCAGCTAATATCTGTAAACAAGTGAAAACCTGTGGAGCCCTCAGCTGCCGAATCCACCAGCCTCTGTGGTGGTGTCTGAGGTGATTGTGCTGGGCATTGATTTCCTCAGTGGCACCATCTGCTGCCGTTCTCTGCGGAGAAATCCCTGCCTTTCAGGGCGAGGTCCTTAAGGATGAAAGCCGCCTCAGGTGTCTGAGCATGCGTCAGGGCTGTTGAGGTCTTCAGCAGAAATAGCCGAAGTCCTTGGCAGAGCAGAGCCCTGGGATCTGGGGTGGCTCCCGCTCTGTGGCTGGCACCGGAGCGGCCACTTTCTCCCTCATTCCTAGCTGTCCTGGAGCAGCTCAGTCTCTTTGGGATTTTCTACTTATGCCCTGGTTGATCAAGTCATCTACAAATCTCCAATCACCCACGAAATCAGCCTGAGATCAGAATTATACACGTCTGGATCTCTACTGGAGCAGAAGACGCCAGTGGGCAGAAGCATTCCAGGGTGCACCTTGACTGCACCATAGTCGATACACCCAGCTACACCCGTTCAGCCTCTCTCACCAAAATGACTAGGAGGAGGAATGCCCAACAGAAGAAAAATACAGAGGATGGACCTTCTGCAACAGAGCTAATGGCTATCAACATAGACAATATGTCGGAAAGAGAATTCAGGCTAACAATTATCCAAGCAATAGCTAGGTTGGAGAAAGCCATGGGTGACCAAATGGAATTGATTAGGGCTGAACTGAAAACGACCAGAGATCATGTTTTCAATATTAGGGAAGAGCTGAAAGCTACCAGGGATGAGCTTCACAATGCTCTCAATGAGTTCCAATCTAATCTAAATTCTCTCAATGCTAGAGTAACTGAGACAGAAGATAGAATTAGTGATCTGGAGGACAAACAGATAGAGAGAAAGGATCAGGAGGAAGCCTGGAACAAACCGCTTAGAAGCCATGAAAACAGAATCAGGGAAATTAATGATGCCATGAAACGTTCCAACGTCAGAATTATTGGAATCCCTGAAGGGGAGGAAAAAGAAAGAAGTCGAGAAGATATAGTGGAACAAGTTCTTCATGAAAATTTTCCAAATCCCGTGAATGGAACCAGCGTTTATGTACTAGAGGCCGAAAGGTTTCCCCCCAAGATTACAGATTCTCGAAAGTCCTCAAGACACCTAATAGTAAGAATGAAGAATTATAATTGTAGGGAGAACCTCTTGAAAGCAGCAAGGACAAAGAAGATCCTTACGTACAGAGGAAAGCCCATCAGAATAATGTCAGACCTGTCCACAGAGACCTGGCAAGCCAAAAAGGGCTGGCAAGATATATTCAGGCCACTGAATGAGAAGAACATGCAGCCAAGAATACTTTATCCAGCAAGACTGACGTTCAAAATGGATAGAGAGATAAAGAGTTTCCAGGACCGGCCAGGCTTAAAAGACTATGCAACCACCAAGCTGATACTGCAGGAAATATTAAGGGGGCTTCTTTAAAGAGGAAAAAGCCCAAGAATACCATTGAACAGAAATATAGAGACAATCTACAGAAAGAAAGACTTCAAAGGTAACACAATGTCAGTAAAAACGTATCTATCAATAATCACCCTCAATGTGAATGGCCTAAATGCACCCATAAAACGGCACAGGGTTGCAGACTGGATAAAACGACAGGACCCATCCATATGTTGTCTACAGGAGACCCATTTTGAACCTAAAGATACATCCAGACTGAAAGTGAAGGGATGGAGAAGCATCTTTCATGCCAATGGGCCTCAAAAAAAAGGCTGGGGTAGCAATTCTCATATCAGACAAATTAGATTTTAAACTAAAGACTGTAGTCAGAGATCCAGAAGGACACTACATCATTCTTAAAGGGACTATCCACCAAGATGATCTAACAATTGTAAATATCTATGCCCCCAATATGGGAGCAGCCAATTACATAAGAAAACTGTTAATCAAGATAAAGAGTCATATTGATATGAATACACTAATCGTTGGAGATCTTAACACGCCTCTCTCAGAAATAAACAGATCATCGAAGCAGAAAGTCAATAAAGAAACAAGAGCATTGAATGACATATTGGACCAGATGGACCTCATAGATATATACAGAACATTCCACCCTAAAACAACAGAATACTTATTCTCCTCAAGTGCACATGGAACTTTCTCCAGACTAGATCACATACTGGGTCACAAATCAGGACTCAACCAATACCAAAAGACTGAGTATTCCTTGCACATTCTCAGATCACAATGCTTTGAAACTGGAGCTCAATCACAAGGAAAAGTTCTGAAGGAACTCAAACACCTGGAAGCTAAAGACCACCTTGCTTAAGAATGCTTGGATCAACCAAGAGATCAAGGAAGAACTGAAACAATTCATGGAAACCAATGACAATGAAGACACTTCGATCCAAAACCTACAAGATACAGCAAAGGCGGTCCTAAGAGGGAAATACATAGCCATCCAAGCCTCCCTCAAAAAAATTGAAAAATCCAGAACACAGAAGCTGTCTCTACACCTTAAAGAACTGGAGAATCAGCAACAAATCAAACCAACTCCACACATAAGAAGGGAAATCATCAAGATTAGAGCTGAGATCGATGAGGTAGAAACCAGAGATATAGTAGAACGTATCAATGAAACTAGAAGCTGGTTTTTTGAACGACTCAATAAGATCAATAAACCATTGGCGACACTAATCCAAAAGAAAAGAGAGAAAGCTCAAATACATACAATTATGAATGAAAAGGGAGAGATCACAATGAACACCAAGAAAGTAGAAACAATCATCAGAAGTTGTTATCAACAGTTATATGCCAATAAACTAAGCAACCTAGATGAAATGGATGCATTCCTGGAAAACTATAAACTCCCAAAGTTGAATCAGGAAGAAATTGACAACCTGAATAGACCAATATCTAGTAACGAGATTGAAGCGATGATCAAAAACCTCCCAAAAAACAAGAGCCCAGGACCTGATGGATTCCCCGGGGAATTCTACCAAACTTTCAAAGAAGAAATAACACCTATTCTCCTGAAGCTGTTTCAAAACATTGAAGCAGAAGGAAAACTTCCTGACTCTTTCTATGAAGCCAGCATTACCCTGATCCCCAAACCAGGCAAAGACCCTACCAAAAAGGAGAATTTCAGACCAATATCACTGATGAGTATGGATGCTAAGATTCTCAACAAGATTCTAGCCAACAGGATCCAACAGCACATTACAAAGATTATCCACCATGACCAGGTGGGATTCATCCCTGGGCTACAAGGATGGTTCAACATTCGCAAATCAATCAGTGTGATAGAACAAATTAATCAGAGAAGAGAGAAGAACCACATGGTCCTCTCAATTGATGCAGAAAAAGCATTTGAAAAACCCAGCATCTGTTCCTGATTAAAATGCTTCAAAGTATAGGGATAGAGGGGACATTCCTGAACTTCATCAAATCTATCTATGAAAGACCCACAGCAAATATCATCCTCAATGGGAAAAAGCTTGCATCCATCCCGTTGAGATCAGGAACACGACAAGGATGCCCACTCTCACCACTCTTGTTCAGCATAGTTTTAGAAGTCCTAGCAACAGCAATCAGACAACAAAGGGAAATAAAAGGTATCCAAATTGGTAATGAGGAAGTCAAACTCTCTCTCTTTGCAGATGACATGATTCTTTATATGGAAAACCCAAAAGACTCCACCTCCAAACTACTAGAACTCATACAGCAATTCAGCAACGTGGCAGGATACAAAGTCAATGTACAGAAATCAGTGGCTTTCTTATACACTAACAATGAAAATACAGAAAGGGAAATTAGAGAATCACTTCCATTTACTATAGCACCAAGAACCATAAGATACCTGGGAATAAACCTAACCAAAGAGGTAAAGGATCTGTACTCAAGGAACTACAGAACACTCATGAAAGAAATTGAAGAAGACACAAAAAGATGGAAGACCATTCCATGCTCTTGGATTAGAAGAATAAACATTGTTAAAATGTCTATACTGCCTAGAGCAATCTATACTTTTAATGCTATTCTGATCAAAATTCCACCAGTATTCTTCAAAGAGCTGTACGGAATCAGAAGAGACCCCGAATCACTAAGGAAATGCTGAAAAACAAAAATAAAACTGGGGGCATCATGTTACCTGATTTCAAGCTTTACTACAAAGCTGTGATCACCAAGACAGCAGGGTACTGGCATAAAAACAGACACATAGACCAGTGGAACAGAGTAGAGAGCCCAGATATGGACCCTCAACTCTATGGTCAAATAATCTTCGACAAAACAGGAAAAAATATACAGTGGAAAAAAGACAGTCTCTTCAATAAATGGTGCTAGGGAAACTGGGCAGCTATATGTAGCAGAATGAAACTCGACCATTCTCTTACACCGTACACAAAGATAAACTCAAAATGGATAAAAGACCTCAATGTGAGACAGGAATCCATCAGAATCCTAGAGGAGAACATAGACAGTAATCTCTTCGATATCAGCCACAGCAACTTCTTTCAAGATATGTCTCCAAAAGCAAAGGAAACAAAAGTGAAGATGAACTTTTGGGACTTCATCAAAATCAAAAGCTTCTGCACAGCCAAGGAAACAGTCAAGAAAACAAAGAGGCAACCCATGGAATGGGAGAAGATATTTGCAAATGACAGTATAGACAAAAGGTTGATACCCAGGATCTATAATGAACTCCTCAAACTCAACACACACAAAATAGACAATCATATCAAAAAATGGGCAGAAGATATGGACAGACACTTCTCCAGTAAAGACATACAAATGGCTTTCATACACATGAAAAAATGCTCATCATCACTAGCCATCAGGGAGATTCAAATTAAAACTACATTGAGATATCACCTTACACCAGTTAGAATGGCCAAAATTAGCAAGACAGGAAACAACATGTGTTGGAGGGGATGTGGAGAAAGGGGAACCCTCTTCCACTGTTGGTGGGAATGCAAGTTGGTGCAGCCTCTTTGGAGAACAGTGTGGAGATTCCTGAAGAAATTAAAAATAGAACGTCCCTATGACCATTGCACTCCTGGATATTTACCCCAAAGATACAGATGTAGTGAAAAGAAGGGCCATCTGTACCCCAATGTTTATAGCAGCAATGGCCATGGTCACCAAACTGTGGAAAGAACCAAGATGCCCTTCAGCGCATGAATGGATAAGGAAGATGTGGTCCATATACACTATGGAGTATTATGCCTCCATCAGAAAGGACGTACACCCAACTTTTGTAGCAACATGGACGGGACTGGAAGAGATTATGCTGAGTGAAATAAGTCAAGCAGAGAGAGTCAATTATCATATGGTTTCACTTATTTGTGGAGCATAACAAAAAGCATGGAGGACATGGGGAGTTAGAGAGAAGGGGGTTGGGGTAAATTGGAAGTGGAGGTGAATCATGAGAGACTATGGACTCTGAAAAACAATCTGAGCGGTTTGAAGTGGCGTTGAGGGGGGGGAGGTCAGGATACCAGGTGGTGGGTATTATAGAGGGCACAGATTGCATGGAGCACTGGGTCCTGTGAAAAAATAATGATACCGTTATGCTGAAAATAAATAAATGAAAAAAAATAAAAAAAAAAAGAAAAGAAAATCCATGAGTAGAACAGATAATGCCTGTAACTTCAAAGGGCATCTCATCTTAAGTGGGATTTTTTGAGTCCTATTGCATAACTCCCATAATGTAGACATAAATTAAAAACTTTTGTAGCCTAGAAGGAAAAATAGTTTCTTAGATGTAGGACACAGAAATACTTCCTGAATGAGGTATATTTGTGTTGCCTCAGTCTAGTAAAGCTTTTTTCTTTTCACATTGCTTTCATGTATGTAATCTCACTAGAAAATCACAAAACATGAAGACTTAATCATAACAGGCATGGTTTTCCTCATTTTATAATTAGAAAAATATGGCTAATTAATGACAGACTTAATTCACCAGGCTCCAGTTTGGTTGACTGCTAATATAGTAACTTTTTCCCTCCTGTCCTGTATTATATTTTATTAGTGAGTGCATGAAAGAAGTAGATCTTACTTAGGATGGAAAGGAAAGGTAAGATGAGGAAGAAAATAATAAAGAAATAAAAAGAGTTATGGTAGAAACATTCCACTGAGCCTAAGGTTTAGGAAGAAAACTAATGAAAAAATCTTTAAGATGGAAATACTCCTGAATATGGCTTTCCCTGGAATACCAGAATTTACTCTTGTGCAATGGCATGTTTGAACATTTCTGGCAATTGTTTCTCTCGAAGCTAACCCCAAATTAGTTTCTCTTTAGAAACTTTGATTTTCATCCTGATTTGTCCACTTAATTTCTCTTTTGGTACATTATTAATTTGAGTTTTCTTTCATCTGAATTTTAATTTTATTCCATTTTTTAGTCACTTGCATTCATTTTCTTTCCAGATTTTTGAGGTATAATTGACAAAGACTGTGTGTTTAAGATGTGTAACATTATGGTTTTATATACCCATACATTAGGAACTGATTACTGCCACCAAGCCAATGAACACATCCATCACTTCACATAGTTTGTTTTTTTTTTACATGTATGTGGTGAGAAAACTTAAGAGCCACTGTCTTAACAAGTTTCAAATATAATGCAGTATTATTAACTATAGTCGCCATGCTGTCCATTAGATTCCCAGAATTGTCATTGTATAGCTGAAAGTTTGTACCTTTTTACCAGTATCTTCTTATTCCCCCACACCCCAAAAAGAATTTGAACATGTGTATGCATATATAATTTATGCATTCATTTGTGTACACACCCTATAAGGTTATATTCAGAAATAGCACAAATAACCAAGAAGGGCCTACAGTTGATACTGAGACACTTAACATGCTGATTATTGCGCAGTTTTAATGGTTTATCAAAGTTACTACTAATAAAGGGAAATATAAATGGAACATTATTGACATAAAACAAAACATTGCAGATTTTATAGAAAATGAATCTTTTCCTTTGTTTTAAAGAATGCTTAAGTTTCATCTAATAATGAGATGATTTTCAGGGACTTGTGAAATTATTCAAGCTTGTGAGAACATCTTATCATTTACATGATTGCACCTTAAGGAAACAAATTTGATTAATAATATTCAAGGCTGGGCAGTGTCATTAGATGAAAAAAAAGGCATCATCTTTTGAAATAATCTTCTAGTTTATTTGTGTTTATTAGAATATGCTTTATTCAAGAAGGTAAGTTAGACATAAATTAATTGTGTTTTGATAGATAGACTTGTAATAAAAAAGGAAATGTTGGGGCGCCTGAGTGGCTCAGTGTGTTAAGCCTCTGCCTTAGGCTCAGATCATGATCCCAGGGTCCTGGGATTGAGCTCCACATCGGGCTCTCTGCTCAGCAGGGGGCCTCTTCTCTTCCTCTCTCTCTCTGCCTGCCTCTCTGCCTACCTGTGATCTCTGTCTGTCAAATAAATAAATAAAATCTTTAAAAAAAAAAAAAGGAAATGTTTCCTCAAAACATTGCATTTTCTCTGAATAAACATCAAATTCATTATATCCTTCTCACTATAGCTACAGTCATTATAGTAAAAGCCAAAAGAAAAGAGAAAAAGTATTTTTCAATAAAAATCTATAGTGTCACATACAAAAATTTGAAACAAGATGCATAATGACTTTATTTTTCACCATGTAAAGGGTTTGAAGGAGTTGCAATCGAATCATCCTGAAAAAGAGCTGATATTCTAATTTGCCAGTAGTCTGTGGTAGACACACACTAACTGGAGGAGACAGGACATCAGTCTAAAGGAATACACATAAAGGGGAGATCCTAAGTGATCCAAGAAAACAGGCTGCTGAAGAGTGCCAAATACTTTATATGGTAAATTGAAAATATTGGCAAATATTTTCCTACAAATGCCCTGGGATTCTACTACGTAAGTGGGAAAATGAAACCCAAATGGACAAATAACAATGTTTTCTTACATTACACAGTACTGTAATAATTTAAAAAACCTACTGCCTAACCTTTAACCTAAGCATAGTATCATATAAAAGGTAGGTGCTAATTTAAATACTGACAAAGCAATGCCTTTGTTCTATGCTTACTATTTACTATGCATGTCCCAAAGACATAGAATGTAAAACATATCCACTGTCCAAATCTTACAAATATACTGAAACAGGGAAGGAATAAATGTGTTAAATGGTTAACAGCACTGCAGTTATTAAAATGATATATGTATAAAGACCTCTGTTGTTTTGTCCAGATCCCTTGCAATTATATTATATCATTAGTTGAAAATAAGTAAAAAAAAAAAAAAAAAAAAAAAAAATATATATATATATATATATATATATATATATATATATATATATATGCCTCAGAAGAGAGAGACATCATTGGGGACCAGAAGAATAGGCTAGTTTTCATAAGGGAGAGAGGCTTTTGTGCTTGAAAAATGAGTGGAGTCTGGACAAGTGGAAGAAGTGAGCTATTTTGGTACAGGAAGCAATGTAAGAAGGTCTTCACAACAGAGTGCTTAAGTTTTTTGTTTTTTGTGTTTTTTTTTCAGAGTAGAGCAATTCTGCTAGTAAAAGTTGATAATATGTGGTGATTTGCCTACAAATAGATTATAGAGCTTCTTAAATCAGAAAAAGTATGTGAGTTACGAAGACCAGCACTACATAACCTAAAATGTGTTCTCTAGTCTTGAAGTAATTATGTAACACTTAGGAATAAAGGAGTGTTATAATTATAGCAGTATTTTAAGATTCATCTAGCAGTGGTGTGCTATATAATTTGAAAGAGAGGTGAGACAGAACAATTTGGAACCTAATACCAATGTACAAAGATAAAGATACTGGTGGACCTAAATATGGCAGTTACACACTGGGAGTTGGGGGAGCATTCATGGGAATGGAAATGAAAGGTAGTTACAGTAACCAATGCTCTAAGATGTTCTTTAGAATCACATACAAAATTCTGTGATTAATTTGATGGGAGGTGGGGGAGGTGTGAACATGTTTTAAAAATAGGAGTAAAAAGGAACCCAATGAGACACTTTGATTCTTAGAAACTAAGTAATTAATAGCACCATCATGAGAAATAGGCATACATAATGTCAGAGTTCTAACTAAGAGAACACAGAAATGGGATTTAAGATTATGCATTTTAGTGCTAATTTTGTATCCAAACCCTCAATGTAATCTAGGATAAATCATGAATTTTTTAGACTTTAAAAATCCATCCTTAGGTAATTCTGAAGGCCATATTAGTTGTCAAATTATGTTCTAATTTTTTATATTATGGCAAATATTAATAACTTTGACTTAGAACTTTTTTGGCAAGGATGTTAGGGGATACATGTAGAATTATCCAGAATGTAGTTGCAAAAATATGGAAGTGCTCCTGAGAAAGTTGTATTAGGGCCAGGGTTCTCCCATAGGATTTTGATAAAACTTGGAGACATTTTTGGTTGCTATAACCAGGGAACTGCTACTGGTATCTAGTGAGTAGTGACCAGAGATGCTGCTAAATATCCTATAAAGTATTTCACAGCCCTTACAACAAAGAATTTTCTGGTTCAAAATGTCAGTAGTGCTTAGATTGAGAAACACTAGGCTAGATATCATCATCTTAGATTAGAAGCATTAAAGTTGCCTGTATAGGCAGACCAAACCAATGTAAGTTGACTCTGAAGTGTGGTGGTTTCAAATCTGTCTCGTATTCTTTTCTTTGTACATAAGTTCTAATTATCTACTTAAACTTACTTGTATAGTTGTAAATCACTATTCATTAGCGCACCAAATTATAATCTCCATGGATTCACTACTGTCTATTCAGTGCTTAGCATAGTGTCTAACCAGTGTTGCACAAGGAAAATATAGTTGTGAAGTGAAGAAAACAACATAGAATTTTTATTATGATTAATATTACAGTTATTTTTTATTTAAATTCAATTAGCCAACATATAGCACATCATTAGTTTCAGATGTAGAGTTCACTGATTCATCAGTTGCATATAACTGACAGCCACATGCAGAAGAATGAACCTGGACCATTCTCTTAACACCATACACAACAATAAACTCAAAACTGATGAAAGACCTAAATGTGAGACAGCAATCTATCAAAATCCTGGAGGAAAAAAAAGGCAGCAACCTTTTCTATTACAGGCACAGTAACTTCTTCCAAGACATGTTATTAAAGGCAAGAGAAACAAAAGCAAAAGTGAACTGTTGGGACTTCATCAAGATCAAAAGCTTCTGCACAGCAAATGAAACAGTCAATAAAACTAAAAGGCAGCCTACAGAATGGGAGAAGATATTTGGAAATGACCCATCAGATAAAAGGCTGGTAACTAAGATCTATAAAGAACTTATCAAGCTCAACACCCAAAAAGCAAATAATGTAGTCAAGAAATGGGGAGAAGCTCTCTGCCTACTTGTGATCTCTGTCAAATAAATAAATAAAATCTTAAAAAAAAAAAAAAAAGAAATGGGGAGAAGACATGAACAGACATTTCTCCAAAGAAGACATACAATTGACCAACAGTCACATGAAAAAATGCTCACATCACTTGTCATCAGGGAAATGCAAGTCAAAACCACAATGAGATACCACCTCACATCAGTCAGAATGGCTAAAGTTAACAAGACAGAAAACCACAAATTTTGACAAGATGTGAAGGGGGACCCTCCCACACCATTGGTGGGAATGCAAGCTAGTATAGATACTCTGGAAACCAGTATGAAGGTTCCTCAAGATGTTAAAAATAGAGCTACTCTATGACCCAGAAATTATACTGCTGGGTATTTACCCTAAAGATACAGATGTAATGAAACAAAGGGGTTCTTGTACCCCAATGTTCATAAGAGCAATGTCCACAATAGCCAAACTGTGGAAGGAGCTGAGATGTCCTTCAACAAATGAATGGGTAAAGAAAATGTTGTTTATATATACAGTGGAATATTAGCCATCAGAAAAGATAAATACCTATCATTTACATTGATGTGGATGGAACTGGAGGGTATTATGCTAAGTGAAATAAGTCAGTTAAGGAAAGACAATTATCATATGGTTTTACTCATATGTGAAATATAAGAAATTGCACAAAGGATCATAGGGAAAGGGAGGGAAAACTGAATGGGAAGCAATCAAAAGAGAGACAAACCATGAGAGACTTCTGACTCCGGGAAACAAACTGAGGGTTGCAGAAGGGGAGGGAGTAACTGGATGATGGGCATTAAGGAGGACACGTTATATAATTATTTTAACTTACTTCCAAGATGGCGTACATGTTTTCAGGAATAGGTACTAATTACTTATTCCAAAATTAGATATTAATTGCTAATTAATGAGTGATGCATTGCACATATTGGATGTCCTCCATACATTTTTTTTAATGAATACTTATTGTATGGGACAGGTGGAGTAGGGGGCTTAAGGAATTATATTTTCATATGAAGACATTTAAAGACTAAAAAGAAGAAATAATTCATTTAATACTAATGGTCATTGTGTATCTTATTCCCAGTTTTTTTGATATTATAGCATATTATCATATTTAGCTGTATACTATGAACTTTTGTAGACATATGTATGGATGGTAAAGGTGAAAATGAACTCATATAGACAATATGTTTGATACTACTAAAATATTTAATAAGTATCTCAATCTTAGCATGCTTAAAATAGAACCCATGTTCTTACCCATTTGGGGACATAGCATCACCCAAGCTCCCTGGAGCTTAAGCTCAAACCTAAATATTATAATATTTTACTCTTTCCCTCTACCTATGATCCAAAGAAACGATACATTTTTTTTTTTTTTGGTAAAATACAGAAGGAATCAATTTGCTTCTCTTGCTAATCTCCACATTAGGATACTGCTGTCCACACTACATTACTACACTATTAACTGGCCTCCCTGATTTCACACTTAGTGCTAACTCCCCATTCTCTTTACAGCAGCCTAAACAATTTAGAAAAATCACAAGTTAATTTATGGCATTTCTGCTTAAAGATCTACAACTCTCGGGGCACCTGGTGGCTCAGTGGGTTAAGCCTCTGCCTTCAGCTCAGGTCATGATCTCAGGGTCCTGGGATCGAGCCCCACATCAGGCTCTCTGCTCAGCAGGGAACCCACTTCCCCCCCTCCCCTGCCTACTTGTGATCTCTGTCAAATAAATAAATAAATAAATCTTAAAAAAAAAAAAAAGATCTACAGCTCTTTGGATTTATTTAGTGCAAACTCATTAGTACAGCACAATGGATTTTTTGGTTGCCTTACTGGGATCATTTCCTATCTTTTGCATGGAGGATTCCTACAGTTCTGGACAAAGTGACTCTATCAGGGAAGGATCATGAAACTAAAAAGCAAAAGATCTTGCGAGTGCATGTTACATCCATGAGCATAAGGATTAATGAGGGGACAGTATACTATTTAAGCCTGTTTAATCAAAGTGAAGTTATGACCAAGAGTATTCTAAAGAAGTAGGCATTAAATACTTTTATCTTAGGATGCCTTTGTACTCTTAAAAAGTGTTGGTCATGGGTTGCCTGAGCGGCTGATTCATGTAAGCATCCAAATCTTGGTTTAGGCTTAGGTCAAGATCTCAGCATCATAAGATAAGCCCCACCTCATGCTCTGGACTCCAGCTCAGCACAGACTATGCTTGAGATTCTCTCCTTTTCCCTCTTCCTCTCTTCCTCTGGCCCCCTCCTGCCTCACATGCACACTCTTTCTCTCTAAAATAAATAAATAGTATCATTTAAAAAGTAAATAAATAAAGTGTTAGGTATGCCACAAAGCTTTTGCTTATGTGACTAAATCTATCAATATGTTAATTATTTTTAAATAGCATTAGTATACTAATGACTTGTTAACATGAATAATTTATAAAAGTAACCATTTTCTAAGACAATATACTGAATGAAAGAATGGCATTGTTTCACATTTTTGCAAATCTCTACAACACCTGGCTGATGTTAGACAAATTCTCATACCTGCTTCTGTAGTCAATCTGCTACAATTTTTTTTTTTAACTTCCTGAAGAAAATCTGAGCTCACCAGAATTTGCAGTTAGTAAAAGAATGAATATGTCAATAGCCTTTCATATACTTGTGTATAGTCTGTTGATACTACACCAAAACTCAACCAGTGGTCATTTCTTCAAGGATAATTGCAATGTGGAATCTAAAAGCATATCAATAAAGTTTTCGTTATTTTTTCTTATATTTAAAAATCCAGTGGTGGAATGCCTGGGTAGCTCAGTTGGTTAAGTGTCTACTTTCTGCTCGGGTGATGATTCCAGGATGCAGATACCGAGTCCCTCATTGGGCTCATTGTTCAGAAAGGAGCCTGCTTCTTCCTCTGCCTGACACTCCCTCTACCTGTGTGCTTGCTCGCTTGCTCTCTCTCTCTGACAAATAAATAATAAATAAAATCTTTTAAAAATAAATAGGGGAGGGGGTGGGAGGATGGGCGAGGCTGATGGTGGGTATTAAGGAGGGAACGTATTACATGGAGCAGTGGGTGTTATATGTAAACAATGAATCTTGGAACACTGCATGAAAAACTAATGTATTGTATGGTGACTGACAGCACAATAAAAATAAAATAAAATAAAATAAAATAATAAAAACCCAGTGGTCTATATAGCACCTGGATTAGAGCTGTTAATCATACAAGGTTTTGTAATATTATACATCAGTCATATAAGAAATAGTGGCTTCCTGGTTTTGGCAGATTTTCCAAAAGTTAGTTTATTTTATTACAATGTAAAAAATTGCATATGTTAATATTATCACATATTTTAGAAGTGGTTCTCTGTGGAAATTTCACTCTTGTTGTGGCAGATACAAATTTTCTAAAATTTACTTGAAAGTGTAGGTTTTACCTTTGGCCACAAATACTGCTAATTACTTTAAATATATATAGTTTCACTTAGGTTCATATTCTGAATAAGCATAGTTTTTCTGCCAGTCATTCTTTCAATTAAAAATTGTGTTCCATGGGGCGCCTGGGTGGCTTAGTGGGTTAAAGCCTCTGTCTTCAGCTCAGCTCATGATCCCACAGTCCTGGGATCTCTGCTCCATGGAGAGCCTGCTTCGCCACCCTCCACCCTCTCTGCCTATCTCTCTGCCTACTTGTGATCTCTGTCTGTGAAATAAATAAATAAAATCTTAAAAAAAAATTGTGTTCCATGATAAAAGAGGAAGTTCAATTAAAAAATTTAAATATCCCTCAAGTGCTTTTCCTGTCATACTTTGGCCTACAACAGAAGAGTTTTAAGAATATTTTCCTTATTTAAACAATCAGAATATTTTTAAAAGTTACATAGCCAGGGGTTGAGATTTAAGAAAATTAGTAATTTTTTACTACGTCATGGACATTCTTTTTTTTTTTTTTAATTTTTTTTAAATTTTTTATTTTTTATAAACATGTTTTTATCCCCAGGGGTACAGGTCTGTGAATCACCAGGTTTACACACTTCACAGCACTCACCAAAGCACATACCCTCCCCAATGTCCATAATCCCACCCCCTTCTCCCAAACCCCCTCCCCGCAGCGACCCTCAGTTTGTTTTGTGAGATTCAGAGTCACTTATGGTGCGGCAGAGGTCGAAGAGGTTGCTGCCTGTGTTCTCCTCAAGGATTTTGATGGATTCCTTTCGCACATTGAGGTCCTTCACAGACCTGTACCCCTGGGGATAAAAATATATGTTTATTAAAAATTAAAAAAAAAAAAAGAGTCACTTATGGTTTGTCTCTTAATGGAAACTGGCACTTTATGTTACCACAGTTGCATGGCGCTGATGAATACAAGGACTGTTTATACAGTTTGACTTTACTGCCTTTATTTTTACAAAAACACCAGCATATTTGCCCACTATTATTTCTGTGTCATTAGTGCAAATGTCAAAATAGTGAAAAGGGAAAATAGTTGTCTTGGTATCATTTAAAAAATCTTTTTGTCTGCACATTCCCCTAAATGTCTCGGGGATTCCCAGGGCCTGGGAAAAGCTATACTAACCATTCCGATAGACTACATAGCCCTATATTAGCCACTTACTGTTTTATCTCCTCTATTCAGGACAGACTTTAACTATGTTCATCTAATACTTAACCACTGTGCATGTTTTTCCAACTTTCTAATACTCTGTCTATGGACTTTTTATATTGTTTTCTATTCATAAATTAATTCTCAAGCCAAATGCTTCATCTTCAAGAGATCCCCCTTGATGGCCACACCTTCTAGTCCTCTCCATATTTACGAAGCATTTTTCTATGACTTTACTAACTTTTTCTCCCAACATTTGGAATAAGATTTGGCACATAGTGGGTACATAATTAGCACTTACTAAATAAGATAACAAATTTGTATTAAGAACCATTTATTTGAGTAGCTGCTCTATTTTAATAAATTTATAATTTTTATACAATTTAACTAGTTAACACTTATTTTGGCACCAAACAAAGATATCCCTCTCACTCTCTATTCACCCCTTTTAAGGATTATTTCAATTTGTTCTCTTAAACCCCATCTTTATTCCTAAAAATATAGCTTCCAACTGACCAGAGGTAATACTTTCTTATAACTAGAAGAAACATTATTTATTGCTACATCTGTTGGTTTATTTGTTAAATAGATGGGGGGGGGGCAGATTTTTAAATGTACTTGACACCTGCCACAAAATGTTGATGTAGAGGGTGATGAATTTTGGGCTGGGAAAAAGTAGAAATTACATCCTCCTATACAAAAATATTGTAATAAAATAGACATTTTCCTTAGCTGTTAAAATAATTTGCCTCTTCCAGCATGTAAGAGAAACAAACTTACTCTAGTAGTGGTGGGTATAAGATATGATTTGCTTCAATGTTACTATTAAGTTGATTTTTTTTCTTCCATTTCATTTACCTTGTTAGTTAACTGAAGGGTAACTGGATAGATCAGGTAATACAAAAAAGAATTGAAGACAGAAGTTCTAGCCATATTAAAAAATTGTTTGTGACTGTCACAAACTGCTAAGGGAAAAAAAACTGTAGTCTGACAGAAATTACATCCTGCACACTAACTTGCACCTGCACACTAACTTGCATTCATTGTAATGGCATATAGGTCCTAGGCTCTATTGGATCTGAATAAGAGGAATGTTAGCTCACCACTCACTATTGTTTGATGGCAGTTGTCCTATTCTAATGAGACTAGAAGTAAAGCCATTGCTATTTTTGCTAGATAAGGCAGGACAAAGCAGATCAACATCTGCTGTCTTACCTCAGTCATGTGTGGCTTGTTAGTTAGAGAAGAAATAATGCTGCTAGTACTCTACAATTCCCACCTCTGCTGCAAAAGGCACAGTGATTTTTTTTGCTGTACAAAAATAGTTGCTCTTAGTCTTGTCATACAAAACCATTTAACACAGCTGATTTGGTATTATGTCACCAAAATTTCAAATAGAATAACTGTATTCTCGTGCTAGCATCAGACTGCATTGTGAATTTCTTTTCTAGCTTTTATTGTTTTACACTCATAAAAGAAGGGTG
The DNA here is from genome assembly GCF_964662115.1 of Mustela nivalis. Classification (NCBI taxonomy): domain Eukaryota; kingdom Metazoa; phylum Chordata; class Mammalia; order Carnivora; family Mustelidae; genus Mustela; species Mustela nivalis. The sequence continues at coordinate 65,160,837 of NC_139034.1, read as the reverse complement.
GGAAGAAGAGGAAATATGTATGTACACACACCCCTCCCAAATACTTCTAAATAATTCAGAAAGCTAAAAATCTTGTGTTTGCTAGCAAACAAGCAGTGCTAACACTTACATACTCCATTTTCTCTGCTTCACTTTATCAGATAAAACCAAACTGGACACCGAGTTCTATTTTATGTGCACTGCATAGGGAATTAGCCCTGCAGTTTCCAGGGACAACAGCAAAAATTGTGTACTGGATTTCTTTGGTGTGATGCGAAGTGACTCTTAAATATTTCCAAGTAAGCTGGTTTAGGGAAACTGAAATATTTCTTAAGAGGTTAAAAAGGGGTAAGACATTGTTTTGGGTCATTTCATAATAATCTTCTGTTAGGACCTTTGTTTTCCAGAATGATTCTTTTTTCTATTTGTAGTTTCAAACTCAAAATAATTATTGCAAATACATAGCTATATACCCAAAGAGAACAAATAATTTTCCCTTTATGATGTTTAAGCAATTAGAACAAGTTAAGTGCTGATAATGTGCAAGCTTTTTTTTCTTTATAATTTGATATTTAGAAGACATTTGTATGTGCTTTTTATAAGCATTGTGATTTTCCTTTTTTTAAAAAAATTAAGTCTAAAATTGCCTATATTGAAGGAAATAAAAGTAGCTGTAAGGCAATAAATTTTACATTGGTGAGGTGTTGTATGAAATAGGCATATTTCTTTCATTTCACAGTTGAAGAATTAAGTTCAAAAGAGCAAAATGTTACTGACCATGGTAGGGCTGAGTCTGCTCTGACCTCAAAGTACCTGCTCAATGACTTACCCAGTCTTTTCTCTCTTTGGAATCCGATTAGTGATTCATAACTGCTCTCTCTCTTCATTACCAAAGTATTCCTGAAGTAAAGAATGAAAAGGGCAATGAAGATCATTATAAATTACAAAAAAATGGTCCTCTCAATTGAGCAGAAAAAGCATTTGACAAAATCCAGCATTCGTTCCTGATTAAAACACTTCAAAGTATAGAGATAGAGGGAACATTCCTGAACTTCATCAAATCTGTCTATGAAAGACCCACAGCAAATACCATCCTCAATGGGAAAAAGCTTGCATCCTTCCCGTTGAGATCAGGAACACGACAAGGATGCCCACTCTCACCACTCTTGTTCAGCATAGTTTTAGAAGTCCTAGCAACAGCAATCAGACAACAAAGGGAAATAAAAGGTATCCAAATTGGTAATGAGGAAGTCAAACTCTCTCTCTTTGCAGATGACATGATTCTTTATATGGAAAACCCAAAAGACTCCACCTCCAAACTACTAGAACTCATACAGCAATTCAGCAACGTGGCAGGATACAAAGTCAATGTACAGAAATCAGTGGCTTTCTTATACACTAACAATGAAAATACAGAAAGGGAAATTAGAGAATCACTTCCATTTACTATAGCACCAAGAACCATAAGATACCTGGGAATAAACCTAACCAAAGAGGTAAAGGATCTGTACTCAAGGAACTACAGAACACTCATGAAAGAAATTGAAGAAGACACAAAAAGATGGAAGACCATTCCATGCTCTTGGATTGGAAGAATAAACATTGTTAAAATGTCTATACTGCCTAGAGCAATCTATACTTTTAATGCTATTCTGATCAAAATTCCACCGGTATTCTTCAAAGAGCTGTACGGAATCAGAAGAGACCCCGAATCACTAAGGAAATGCTGAAAAACAAAAATAAAACTGGGGGCATCACGTTACCTGATTTCAAGCTTTACTACAAAGCTGTGATCACCAAGACAGCAGGGTACTGGCATAAAAACAGACACATAGACCAGTGGAACAGAGTAGAGAGCCCAGATATGGACCCTCAACTCTATGGTCAAATAATCTTCGACAAAACAGGAAAAAATATACAGTGGAAAAAAGACAGTCTCTTCAATAAATGGTGCTGGGAAAACTGGGCAGCTATATGTAGCAGAATGAAACTCGACCATTCTCTTACACCGTACACAAAGATAAACTCAAAATGGATAAAAGACCTCAATGTGAGACAGGAAACCATCAGAATCCTAGAGGAGAACATAGGCAGTAATCTCTTCTATATCAGCCGCAGCAACTTCTTTCAAAAAAAATAGTCATAATAAGAAATCTAACATAATGGGATAAGCAAGAGGGTTGAGAATTTAAAACAAAACAAAACAAAAATGACTGCTGGTATATATTTAAAGCCATGTGTAACTATTACAGGAGAGAGAAAGAAATAGAAAATAGTATATACAAATATTTTACTTAGTATATACAAGTGTATAAGTATATAATACATATATAAGATTATAAGTTAGACTTCCATAGACTACTGGAGAATGTTTGCTCCTTTTGTTTAATTTTGTAGACTTTACAAATTGTGTGATTTGGTAGCCTTCCAGGTTTAGATATTGTTAGGCTTTCTTTATTTAACAACATATATTTCTCTCTAGCAACACTGCTTTACTTGTTACAATTTTGCATCTCCTTTTGCCCTAATTAAAACATATATATATATATATATATATATATATATATATATATATACTTCATTCTAAAAACTCTTTTTCAAATGAAGCAGATTAAAATAACATGCCTTTTAAAAATATATATTTTTTTCCAAATGTATTCACATTTAGAGAGCAATCCTTAGTAATCTGAGTATCACATACTTAGTGCCACTTTGCATGCAGTGTTAATGATCCCAAATAACTTCATGATGTCAGGTTGTAGCATTACCAGTCAGACCTAGTTTTGATTATGTCTTTTTTCCATTTTTACCAGAATTTCTGAGTATGATCTTGGTTTTGATCTCAAATCAACAGCAAACAATAAGAATAGATATAGAGCTATGGCAGTTACTAAGTGCTATCTAAGGATGAAGAGTATGACAAACTTTGTATAAGCCATGAATTTACTTAGAATCTACTTTGTTTAAAAACAGCATCATTTATCACTGTCCTTATATCCAGATAATACAGAAACTTCTTCAGTGCTGAAAAAATACATTTTTTAAATATAGACACTAATTTATGTTTAACTGTACATTGAATAATGAGAATCTAAAGCTTAGGATTGGTACAATAAAATAAATAATGAATTTATTTAAATTATAAATAAAAACTCTTGAATTTTACCTAAATAATCAAACCACTGTGAAGGTATTTGAAAAGGCATAAAAATTATGAAATATGTTGCTTTATTATGATCTTTCAGAACTGCTCTAAATAAAATTATGTAAGTCGTATTAAATAGCTGTAAACTGAATTGTTGGATTTTAGAAAAATAGGGCAAGTGTTTCCTTAGAATGTTATAAAGCATATTGTGTTTCAAAATAAAATATTGGCATTTTTCCATGATACTTTGCATCTCCTACTGAGTATAAAACTTCTTTTTGAATTGTATTTAAGTATGATAATTAGTTTAACACTTGTATCTAAAATATCTACAAATTTTCTTGCACTGTTGGTGGAAATGCAAACTGGTGAAGCCACTCTGGAAAACAGTATGGAGTTTCCTCTAAAAGTTTAAAGAAAAAAACTACCCTATGATCCAACAATTGTACTACTAACAGTAGTAATACTGTATATACCCAAAGAATACAGAAATACTAACTCAAAGGGTTACATGCACCCTGATGTTTATAAGCAGCATTATCTATAATAGCCAAATGATTGAAACAGCCCAAGCATCCATTGGCTGATAAATGGATAAAGAAGTGGAGTGGAATATTACTCAGCCCTTAAAAAGAACAAAATCTTGCCATTTGCAATGACATGCTAGAATTAGAGAGTATTATGCTAAACAAAATAAGTCATAGAAGGGAAATACCATATGATTTCACTCATATTTGTAATTTGAGAAACAAAACAAATGAGCATAGGAGAAAAAAGAGAGAGCAAGGGCAAACCAAGAAACAGACTATTGAGAACAAACTGATGGTTACCAAAGGGGAGGCGGGTGGGGCGATGGGGGAAGCAGGTGATGGGAGTAAGGAGTGCACTTTCTGTGATGAGCACCAAGTGTTGTATAGAAGTGTTGTATACCTGAAACTAAGATTACACTGTATGTTAATTAACTGAAATTTAAATTAAAGCTTTTTTAAAAACCTACAGATTCCATGAATATTAACATAAATAAGTGCATGGTTTCTGAATGATCTACATTATAAACAAGCAGAAAATATATATTATTTACTTATTAGGAAAAAATGGATATAATAATTCTAGAATATTGAACCATTTGTTGATTTAACAAAGTATATCTACAGTCTACACAAAGGTGTTGGATCTTGTCTGGTGTTACTTAAGTTCTTCCCTGTGAAACTCTGATATGGGGGCCAAAATGAAAGCAAACACAAAGTAAAATGAAGCATATTATTGAAATAAATGAATTTTGTCTTTTTCTTAGAGTTCAAATGTATTCATATTTATGTTGCTCCTATACACAAAGTGTAATTTCAAACTATTTTCACTTAATTAGGGTGAACAAAGATATAATCATTTAAAGATATTTTATTTTGATATTTATTAAATTATTATGTTTAATTCTGCACTAAACTCAATTTAAAAAATTAATAAGTTAGTTCACTGAAGTAGAAGGATACCAATTCAGTCGGAAAAAAAATCAGAAAAAACAACAGCAACAACAAAACCCCCCATATACCAGGAAATATGAGTTAGAAAATGTGAAAAAAATCCCCTCAACAATAATGACAAAAATTAAACCCCTAAAAATCAGTATAACAATAGACACATGAGACTTATGTTAAGGAAAGAAAATATTTTTGTGGAATAAAAAATAAGTCTTGCACATAGGAAAAACAGAACATGTTCCCCTTACAGCAGAACTTTTGCAAATAAGAAAGCTTCTCCAGATAAAAATCACTCAAGCAAAGCAGAGAGACATTTATTCAAATTGCATGAGGAATGATGATAAAGTATCAATTCTCCTGAACAGTATGATATACAATAGGAATGACCTACTCTTTGTCCTTAGGAATTGTCAATTGCAAATTAAATATATTTTTTAAAAAAATCTTTAAAGCTCTCCCTTTTTTCTCATCAGAAAACATATTAGAATTATAAGACTTATATTCTTACTGAGGATGTTTTGATGTGAACCATTCATCATTTATGATGATATCACAACTTGGGCAAGAATTTTTATTTGAAAACTCAGGAGAAATATCTTTTGGAAAGAAAAAAGTCTTTCAGGCTTGGAAGGATAAACCTACATTATCAGGCAATTCCTACTGCAAACACAAGCTTCTATAATGTACAGTAAATGGTCTGCATTAGATTTCTCTTTCATTATAATATTAAGCTTTATTTTATTTAAATGTAAATGTAGAAATAGAAATAGAAATAGAAATATATAATTATCCTCGATATTGCCCAAGTACTTTCATTCTAATGATGTTGAATTATGAGTATTATTTTACTTTAAAAGAGATGTGTGCCCATGGGGTTGAGATTGTGAACAATGAATAATACAGCTCAGTGTGATGAGATATGTTAGCTGTGCCAGTTACTGATTCAAAAAGCCTGGAGAATCCAGTAGGGCTCTAAGGTTCTGTGAGTTTCATATTAATAGGACATTCCTGCTACAACTGAGAGGTTGAGCAAGATCTTGGACAAGTCTACGAAAGAGAGTAAAGAAAGGAAATTTAATTGACCAGCTCCCTCCAACCTCCTATTTTTGGTTGGTTAAGGTTGATCCTGCCCTGCCATGCTCTTCATCTGGCCCTGACTGGCCACTTAGGAAGTTAGATTCCATGTTTCCCAGTGTGGTGTTTCATCTAAATCAAATATGGAAGGGTGTGCTGTGGTGGGTGCTAACCTTGATAGAGAAAGTAGAAGGCAATCTCAGCACATGTGAGAAAGCATACCATGTTTATGTTTAATATAAAATTTGTCTCAATATTATAAATAAAATCATTAAATAGATACCATTTCTGTGATCAATATTTTTCCAAATATAAATGTGAAATTTTGCAGATACATTATCAGTTGCTAAAAACAAAGTAAAACAAGCTCCCTCTAATGAAATATTCTTTCCATTTTGATCAAAATAATGACCAATTTAATCATATTAAATATAAGTCATTAGCATTTTGTTTATACTCCATTGTATGAGTTCTGATTGAAAAATAGTTAATAATATGAAAGTGAAAAAAGCCAGATAGTAATAAACTCTAATAAAAAAGAGTTCATTAGGAAATTATGCTTTCAGATAAAATTTTATGAACGTTTTTATCTCACTCTTCTCTTTGTCTTTGTCCATCTATATGTCTCTGTATGTCTCTCTCTTTCTTAGTCCTCTGTCTCATGTGTGTGTTCATATATCTCTCTATATATGGACTTTGAATTTAACAGATTTACAAAAAATTTCTCATGGTTCCATCTATAATCTCTTTCAAATATCTAAAATACTGAAGTATCCGTATCACTAAACTGAAAATAAGGCCTATGACTCTCTGGTGATTTTTATATACTTTAACAGAAAGAACATTGTCCTGGGAAATGGGATAATCAATGCTTTCCCCACCCTCCTCTTTAATTCAATGGCTCATTTTGAATAGATATCTTAACTTCTCCCAGAAAAATGGCTCAGGATAAAATAAGCACAGTTATTTTTCTTCAGGATCCAAGACTGTTTTCAACTGTATTTTGCTCTTGATATAAACCACAGGATCTATTTCCAGTTCAGGTCTGAGATCCTAAATGAAATTCAGAAAAGGTCAAGTATAAACTTCTCAGATGCCAAGTTTATTTACTGATTGATACTAATAAGAGTCAGTTTCACTTTAAATAGTGATAAAAAGTGTGAAACCTCAAAAATATATAATAATTTATTGGCTAAGTGCTGTGGATACATAATTTCACAAAAACTATAATTCTTTTCCTTTTTCTTCTTGTAAAATATATTTTATTCAAATGAGCATTAGTGGTAATATAGAATCTTGTATTTGTCTTCATATCTATAGAATATATGGTGGGAGAATAACTAGGTGTGAGTGGATTTATCTCTGCTTCTGAGATGCTTTGATCCAAAGTTCTCCAAACATTTGGTCGTGGATCCCTTACTCAAAGGAAAAAAAAAATTAGCAATTCCACCTTTATTTATGAGTTACACAATTATTTATATACTGCTTATTAACATATCAAGTAGATAAGCCATACAAAATACAAATACGAAATACAAAATCTTTAAAAAAAAAACAAAAAAGAATATGATTTGGGGGCACCTGGGTGGTAAGTTGGTTAAGCTTCTGACTCTCTCTTTTTTTTAAAGATTTTATTTATTTATTTGACAGAGAGATCACAAGTAGTCAGAGAGGCAGGCAGAGAGAGAGGAAGGGAAGCAGGCTCCTAGCTGAGCAGCAAGCCTGATGTGGGATTCGATCCCAGGACCAGAGATCATGACCTGAGCCGAGGCGACTGAGCACCCAGGCGCCCAAGCATCTGACTCTTGATTTTGTTTCAGCTCATGATCTCAAAGTCAGGAAATCAAGTCGAACATTGGGCTTCTCACTCAGCAAGGAGTCTGCTTGAGAATTCTCTCCCTCTGCCCCTTTCCATCCTCTTGCATGAGCATGCTCATGCTCTCTCTCTCTCTAAAATAAATAAATCTTAAGAAGAATATAATTGTCATATTATCGTACTCTCTGTCATTACATTGTGTGATCAAGGAAGAATACTTCTGACACTCAAGTAATCTATTCTGTCAAATCTTGGTTCTTCCCCACTCAATTTTGAAAACAAATGCAACAGTGACAAACTGAGAAGGCCATGGTGACTAGAGGTCCAGATGTCACAGAGACAGATATCTTGGTCATCCCATCAGACTTATGTATAAGAATAATATTAAAATCAACATTTTAACAGATGAAGAAATGGAAGTTAAGTAACTTACCTCAAAATTACTTTGGAATAAATACAAGTCATGGGAAATATATCCAAATAGTTGTATCCTAGAATATCTGTCTTTAACTACTATCCAGCTTCCAGAGGATGCTTTGACATCCACCTGTGATTATAATACATGTGACCAACCTGTTAGTTCATTCCTGGAACTCACTGTCCAATGTGAGTTCTACATTTGGATTAAAAACCTTTTATGTCAGTTCTAGTTAAAAAAACACACACACAAAACAAAACAACAAACAACAACAACAACAAAAAAAACAGCCAAAACAAACGAACAAACAAACAACAAAACAACTGCCTTAAATGTCCCAAAAGCTAGACAATTCCTAAGAGTTAATGTCTTCCTGGATATGCAATCATGGGGTTTTCACTGACTAACCTATTTGACAACCACCTGAACTTCTATCATGGCCGAGGGGCTGTTAGCAATCTAATTTTCACTCTGAAAGGAAAACAGATTCCACCGAAGACAACAGGAAATGAACCATAATGATCCTGCCTATATGAGAATTGCCCTATGATTAGTATGCACATATTTTAGAAAAATATCACTAGAGAGAATAGGTTTTCTGAACAATAGAAATATGCTATTTTTCTCGAGGAGTAAATTGTATCCATGAAGATTATATCTCTATAATAAGAATAGGGTACATAAAGACTGGACCATCAGTTTATCTGAGTACTATTTATACCAAGGTTTCCAGAGTGCCGGGAGGCCCGGTTTTGCCATGTATCAAACTTGAGAAGATAATCTAATGCACTTTGGGTAGAAAGCTTTACTAAAAGGGCAGATGGTAAGAATTCTCAGAAGGCATAGACCCGGGCATGCAGGGCACACTCTTGCAAGCAATAAAGACTCATTGCCAATGAAACCAGATGTCCCAGCATCTGTGTGTGCTTCCACTGAATGACAAAGATGAGGAAATGACAGTGTTGAACTCTCAGATTCCATGGTTCTGCAGCAAACAATGCTAGAATTATGATGTTAGACCTCTTCCCTTTGAATCCTGCTTTTCAATGCCTATTACCAGAGATCTTAGGGAAGACAGGGATGTTCAGGAAATTCTTTAAATTGCCTGTGACCCAATTTATGAGATTTTTTCCTACAGTAGAAGAGGTAGTCTAGGGGCGCCTGGGTGGCTCAGTGGGTTAAGCCGCTGCCTTCGGCTCAGGTCACGATCTCAGGGTCCTGAGATCGAGTCCCGCATCGGGCTCTCTGCTCAGCAGGGAGCCTGCTTCCCTCTCTCTCTCTCTCTCTGCCTGCCTCTCCGTCTACTTGTAATTTCTCTCTGTCAAATAAATAAATAAATAATCTAAAAAAAAAAAAAAAAAAAGAAGAGGTAGTCTAAAGCCTAGAATAGACTATTCAATCCTTTTTGTATCAATCTACCTAATCTTTCTATCTATCTATCTATCTATCTATCTATTTATCACAGAAATGCTCAATCCAATTAATGCATTATAGTTCTAATCTTCTGGTTCACTAGGCCTGGAGAGATCCAGGGGCTCTACAGAAGAACCCTTGAATAAGGACTTAGTGCTCAGAAGCATAGCAGAATACCAAGGAAACTCTGAAAACTCTGTCTTTAACCAGCCTCCCATGTTGTTCTTGCCCAATGCACAGGCTGTCTCAAAATAAGCAAAGTCAATGGAGATCATGGAGTTTCCCACTTGAAATCAGTGATCAATGATGAGTCATTCTTGACAGTCCAGGAATTCATACCATAGCATTCTGGTATTGTTCACAAAATAGGATATGGCCTTTGGAATGGGGTTTAGAGGCTGGGATCTGGAGCTTAGAATTTCAGGTTAGAACAAAATGTTGACTAGAACACAAAAGAATGGCAAACATTCATTTGAAGGAATAAGGTCATTAATTTAGAGTTAGACTAGCAAAAAGATTATTTTATGCTAAAATCTAGTGAAATTAATAGAACTTCTAAATAGCTTCCCCACTGAGGCTAGAATCTAGTATGTCCTAGTAAGCCAAGATATGACTAAACTTGTTTTTTATCATCAATTGGCACCGTCTTAGAAGAAATAGAATGTAGAAATCAAACAAAAATAACCCAAAACAAAAGTAACAGGACCTGGCAATGTCCTAACCCATTTTGCACTTTCTCCTCAGTACTCATTTGAAGAGTCCCATCTTTTCATTGCTTTTATTTCCTTAAAACCAGTCTTACAGATTCTAAATGAAGTCCTTGAGATAAGTTAAAAAAAAAAAAAAATCTGACCTAGCAACATTCATAGGATCAGTGGTTTTCAACAGCCATTATTCCGGGTAGTGACTTTGGCCCTGGACTGTGGGGCAGATGAGGATGACAAAGAGTCACAGTGATGATAAAAAGCTAAAACCCCAGATCCTTGAGAAAAAGATGGAAAGCCCCACTTCAGTCAGACAACCCACCATGGCATAATTTGTTTGTGCAGTAATTACTGTGTTAATTTTTATTTGGGTTGTGTTGGAAAGGTCTGTTTTGACATTGACATAACAGTTAACATCCATTCAATAAACATGCATTGAGCCCAAGTTTTTCAGTAGTAGATGAGTGAGACAACAAAGTAGTATGAGGTATAATTAGTGTGCATGTTTTATACTTTTCTGCATTTTTTTCATGTTTGTTTTATCTTCTCTGCATCAAGCTAAAATGTCATTTAGTTAGTATGACATTCAATTTTGCATCCTTCAAATGGTAGGACAGGATTTTTGTCTATGGTCTATGTATTTGTGTGGATAAATGCATGAATAGTTGTATAGATGATTAGAAAAGTGGATGGATGGCTAGATATATGATAGATAGATAGATACCACAAGTAAAAATAATAACTTGTGTCACAGGAAAAAAACTTAATTAAAACAAGATGATTAATACAGACACTACCGAAAAACCATATGTTAAAGAACTTGGCCAAGATAACAGCTGCATTTATTTCTCAAGAATTTTTCACAGTTACCAGGATTACACTAATATTCTATTAAGACCAGTGTTTTATTTCTCTTAAGCCACCTGGAATGATATTAAAAATTAGATGTATTGATTAGTGGTCCATGGACAGTATGTTGTCATGTAATTATTCTACTCACATAACAACAGTGTGTCAGCTTATATCAGTCTAGATTTTCATTTTACATACACACACACATACACACTTAAAAAATCAGTGTACATGTGGCGCCTGGGTGGCTCAGTGGGTTAAAGCCTTATCTTTGGCTCAGGTCATGGTCCCAGGGTCCTGAGATCGAACCCCACATTGGGCTCTCTGCTTGGCAAGGAGCCTGCTTCCTCCTCTCTCTCTGCCTGCCTCTCTACCTACTTGTGATCTCTGTCTGTCAAATAAATAAATAAAATCTTAAAAAAAAAATCTTAAAAAAAATCAGTGTACTTACTGGAACTTAAAAAGTATCTCCAGGGGGGTTGGGGGCTAGGAAAAGAAAAAAATGAAAGAAGATGGGATTGGGAGGGAGACAAACCATAAAAGACTCAATCTCAAAAAACAGACTGAGGGTTGTTGGGGGGGAGGGAGTACAGGAGAGGGTGGTGGGTTATGGACATTGGGGATGGTATGTGCTATGATGAGTGCTGTGAAATGTGTAAACCTGGCGATTCATAGACCTGTACCCCTGGGGATAAAAATACGTTATATGTTTATTTTAAAAAATAAATTAATTTAAAAAAAGAAGTATCTCCAATTTTACAAATGCTCATTTAAATTGTCAATTAATGTCAGGTTACTAAATTTTTCAAAACCATCCATGCAGAGTAGCTTCCTGATTTTTGTTGGTACTCCGGAATGATTTACCTATTAAAGTAAATTATGAACGATTTATTTATTTTCTACACAAAATTGGAACTATCTATTTTGAAAGAAGAGCATAAGAAAATCACTAACTTTTTCAGTGAAAGATTTTTAGGGGCAACGTGGGTAGCTCAGTTAGTTAAGCATCCAGCTCTTGGTTTCAGTTCAGGTCATCATCTCAGGGTCATGAGAGGAAGGCCCAAGTGGGGCTTAGGGCAGAGTCCTTCCTTCTCTTCTCCTTCTGTCCCTCCTTCTGCTTATGCGCTCTCTCTGTCTCTCAGACTAGGACTTGTCATTTAATAAATTTTGAATTATATAGGAAGAGAACTACCTAAGAATATTTGATACATTAATACTATGGTTGCTTTTGTAGATCAATAAAATTATTATTTTATTATTCTTTATCTTTATTAATAATCACTGATTTTATTATATTTATTATTTATTATTGGTATGTTAATATATTTATGTTTTATATATTATATTTTTATATATTTATATATACTAAAATATATCAATATATTTTTAAGTCAAATATTATTTTAAAAAGTAAGTCTGCCAGGAACTGATATAATGGGATTTTACTTCTCAAGTCAGGCATATTAAAGGTGAAGCACAATCATAATCATTAAAGCAAGAACTCTGGAGATTATCTATCTGACTTAAAGTCCTAGATGGATCACTTTCTAGACATGTGACATTGAATAGAGCACTTGTCATCTTAGTGCCTCGATTTTCATATCTGTAAAATCTGAATACTAGTAAGGTTTTTTTGAGGATTATAGGAATTAATATGTATGTAGCATGGCATTAGGAAGTTTTGAATTATTCTGACTGCTATAGGACAGAAGGACTCTAAACTCTTAGACAGGCATTAGTTTAAGTAACACAAAATCTCATACTAGTGTCATTAAATGTAGTAAGTGCAAAGTTGGTGCTCAGTACATGTCAGAATTGGCATATATTCAGATTATTTTCTTTTCTATAAATGTTGGTTTAAAGTGTCAAAAAGGAAAAGAAAATAAAATGCTAATAAAGAAGATTTTTTTAAATAAAAAGCCAACTTCAATATTAGTATACGCTGTATTACTTTGATTTTCTTAACCATTCTAAGTCTTGATTTCTTCACCTGTGAACAGGGATAATAATGCACCTTCCCATGTAGGATTTCTGTGGGGAGTAAATAATAGACTTAAAGACCTGAGCAGAGAGCCTGATATATGTAAAGTTTCCAAATAAAACCTGTTTTTATTATAAGCACAGTTGCATAAAATGCTACTTTCCTACACACAGCATAAAACTATTATGAGATATCAGTTATGTGACTTTCAAGAGTTCAGTATAATCTTAAAGTACTAATACCCTGATTATTGCTCTTAGCTCTAAATGAGATATGTTTTTCCCTGTGACTATTACAGATGTTCAGCCAAAGGCCTTGATTATCCATCCACAAGGCCAGCATATTGGTATACCTACAGTCTTTAGGGAAAGAGAGCGAGTTTATATTGATAATGTAAAGAATGCCTTGTGGCAAAATCTGTTCAGTACAAGAATGTATACGCATATGTACATTAGCACACATGTATGTTTCTACTTACTAAATGTGCATATCTATTTTTATATTGACTATTTAAAACACAAGGAACATTATATACTTTATATAATTATATTGTAGCTTTATATGTTTCTTTATGATTTAAATAGTTAATATAAGAATAAAAATTATTTACCCTACTTCCTCTTCTTAAAATAAGACCATGTTAAAAGAGAAAATTTCAATTAAAGGTATTGAATATTGTGCATGTAAGTATTTGGCAACATCTAGATATCTGATTATTTCTATTCCATATTATTTCCATTCCATAATTTTTATATTCTTATGTAACCTTTTTATTTTTCCCCTAGAGAAAAATGAAGGAAAATCAAATATGTCACTTTTAACTGAATATTGAAGGAGAGATGCAACATACAGAAATTTGTTTTTGTCATTAAATGATTTGTACAATAATATTCTGCTTGTTTTTCTGTAATTGGCAATCAGGATCATACACTTTTTCATCACACATGACCAAAACATGGGAATCTATTCAGCCTTCCATTCTTAATACAGATCTTTATATATAATAAAATAAATGTTAATGTAATAAGCTATACTATAATATTTAACACTTTATATTTTTTTAAAGATTTTATTTATTTGAGAGAGAGCATGAGAGAGAGAGAGAATGAGTGGGGTTGGTGAGGGAGAAGCAGACTCCCCATGGAGTGGGGAGCTTGGAGTTGGGGCTCAATCCCATGACCTGAGCTGAAGGCAGATGCCTAACTGACGGAGCCAGCCAGGCACCCCAGTATTTGACACTTCTTAAAGATAACACAAAGTTCTTCCGATTGCTCTAGCCTTTTTACATGTAGCTTGTTTAAGGTATTTGTCAAAGTGACTAATATATATTTAGATCATGCTTCTGCTATAGGACACAGAATATACCATTCTTATTCTTGAGAAGATAATAATATCTCAGTCTGTCTCCATATTCTTATAAGATTTTACTAATCCTCTTAGCTTCTTCATAAGGTGGATAGAATATAGACTAAACCAATAAAGACATTGTCGATCAGAGAGAGAAAATAACTTAGGTGCCCAAGTTCACACAGGAGTCAGGAAACAGTCTAAAGATATGAACTTATTTGGGTCCACAATCCCAGAACTCTGTTCATTATAGCAAATGCTATCTGTTTATTGGTGATAAACTGACTGGATTGTGGAGGACTGTACTGATAGTCAAAGTTCATGCATAATAACTTATAATGTAATTTATTTCCTAAATATTGTACTCATTTAAAGAAAAAATGTCTTGCTAAGAATATGACAGTTGTGCTAATTGTGAGAAATCCTACCATTTCAACCAAATGTGTTCTGTAAACAACAACAACAAAAAAGATTTAAAGTTGGCTAAGAGATTTAGATTAAGAGAAATCACATTTTAAACATAAAGGAAATTCTAAAATGTTTTATTAAACTAGGCTGGGGGAATAAAAGAGTTTTGGTTGAGTTCTCTTGTACTAGAAACAAGGACTCCGGAGAAACTTCATTCGGTTTTTAAAAATCTTCCATGTTGCTCTTGGGTATACAAATAGTCTTGTGTAAAACGAATGTGTTTCTTCTTCATAGAAAGAAATGAGTAGGGTAAGAAAATTACTTTTTCATTTGGATATAAATTCAGTAGTGGTATCACTTACCAGGTAAAAGAAAATAAAGCTACAGGTGTTTGCCCAAAAATCTGATCTCTGGGCCTAAGCAATGAAATCATAAGAACACAAGAATATAGTGAAACCAAACTAGAGAAACCTTCCTCATAAAGCAGAGTGGTAACTCAGAAAGGAAGTATAAACCTTTAGAAACTCAAATATGAAGCAAAGTATGATGGGGAAGCTCTGAGACTATGCTCAACATTCACATAAACCATATTTGCAAACAGCTATTTTGGATATTCAAGTACAATCACAAGTATATCAGATAGGATTCTTTATGTGGCCATTTAACTTTTTTTTTTTTTTTTTAATTTGATGGGGAAGTCTGACATTCTAGGGAAAGGCCAGCCACAGCCAGAGTACCTGAGAAGTCACTGAAGCCAGAACATCAAGTAGATTGGAAAGACTACTTTCCATTACAATGACTTAGTCAGAAAGCCAACAGTGATTTTATTCTGCATACAGCCTCTTTTCTACTCTGTAGGCTGCTGGGTCATTAAATATTGTTTCAAAAGTTTCACAAACAACATGCAAGAAGGAGAGAATTTCCATTTTCCTCTATATTGAAAATAAAGGAATGAAGCAAAACTATTTTCTAAAAACTAAAATATCAGTCTTAATCATCATTTATTTTAAAATGTTAACTATGAATCTATAAAAATTTTACATAATAAAGAATAGTATGGAGAGAGGTTTTATTTTTGAATGTAAGGGAAAACAAAGCAATATTTAGCTAAAATTTTAAAGAACAAAATGAACATAAACCAAAAAATTTTATAAAGCAAACTTGAACAGTTTAGTACCTTCCAAGGAAGGACCATTAGGACACACACAAAGTCAGACAAAATTAGGGCATTTACTAATTGAATAAGGAGAGACAACACAACATGGAGAACTCTGGAGTAAGCAAGTGTTAGGAGGGAACTGTAGTTTGATTTGGCTTGCATAGGTGATTTGGAGGAAGTTTCAAGGAAGCAGGGATTTGGTCTTGTCTGTGTAGAAATAATTCAGTGATTAAATGTGTTAAATTTTTTTTTTTTTTTTAATTTAGGAGGCAGGAAAATTTGAACATGTTAGTCTGTAACTGGTAGAGAAGCAGCAGTCACATTTCCTGGGAAAAAGGAGGGAATTTGGTCCTTTTTGTGATGTGCACAATGTTCTTGTTTTAGTAGGTTTATAGCTATGATTATGGAGTGCCCTTCTCATGTACTTGATTTTAGGCACATAATGACCTTACAGAGAAACAACAGACCCTAGCTGTGAGCGCCATGCCAACTCCTCCCAGGGGAAAGCTGCCTGGGCTGCTTTTTTTCTGTCTTCACAACTACTCCAGAATGTGAAACTACAGAGAAAAAGTACAAAAAGGAGGAAAACAATGAGAATGAATTATGGCTATTGAAGGCTCAGAACAGAGATTTATCTTCTAGTAAAGAAAACTGGAGTGAAAACAATTATCAAACTTATATTAAGGCAAAATTTATGGTCCTGAAAGAATAATAAAATCAGCATTAAAACGGTTATACTTAAAAACAAAAATTGTTTGAAAGATACAACATGAAGTTTTACTTAAGTAGGTATTAGAATTCAGAAACAAAAACCTCTTTATAGCTACAAAAGAAGGAAAGATATAAATAGCTTTCATTATCTGCTCTGCAAAATAGCAATCAGAAAAATGAACCTCATCACAGAAGATTAGGAACATGTTCAATATATGGCTCAAAAAGTGAAAAATATTGATAGAATATTTGAAATGTCATATTAACTAGGTCAGTACATATTTATACCAACATTGCCAGATTAATGGAATAAAATAGGAAAACTACCTTTAAAATTGAGAATTTTATTTACCATATAAATTTACCATAGAATATAGGTAACCTTTTAATGAATGGTAACAGGAGAAAGATATAATAATGACAGATTAGTTAAATATTTGGGGAAATTGTAATACATATGGTTCCTTTATATTATTTACGACAAAGCAAAATTCAGTTGAATTAAAAAGTTAAATGTGAAGAAATAAATTGAGAAAAAGTAAGTATTAGTAAATGTATATCTGTATGCTACACAGATCTTTTTAAGCATTAGAAAGCATTAAATGAATGGTGGGAACTAGCAAAACATAAAAAATTTGATTAAAATATTTGTAAAACTTTTATACATCTTCTTTTTTTATTTAAATTTAAGTAGCCAGCATACAGTACATTATTAATTTCATATGTAATGTTCAATAATTAATCAGTTGCATATAACACTCAGTACTCATTACATCACAAGTCCTCCTAATGTCCATCATCCAGTTACCCCATCCCTCTGCCCATCTCCCCTCTAGCAAGCCTCAGTTTGTTTCCTATAATTAAGAGTCTCTCATGGTAGTTTTGTCTCCCTCTCTGGTTTCTTTCCATTCAGTTTTCCCTCCCATCCTCTGTGATACTCTATGCTGTTTCTTATACTCCACATATGAGTGAACCCATATAATTATCTTTCTTTCATTGATTTACTTTGTTCAGCATAATACCCTCCAGTTCCACCCATGTCAATATAAATGGTAAGTATTCATCCTTTCTGATTATACATCTGTGTTTCAAAGAGCATAGTCAAGGAAATATTTTTAAAGCAAATATAATTTGATAAACATATTCACAAAATATAAAACAACAAAAAGATATTGTTAACTTTTACATTTAATGTAAATGATTTTTTAAAATTATTTGTACTATAAAATTATAAAAAGACAAAACAAGTAGTACTATCTAGCAGTAATACAGATATCATCTAAACCCATAAAAAAAAGTCAACATCATTAGATGTAAAAAACACAAATTAAATCATCATGAAGAGATAATCTAGGATTAGGGTGCTTGACTGGCTCAATTGGTAAAGTATGTGATCCCTAATCTCTCAGGGTCATGAGTTCAGGCTCTGTGCTGTGTGTAGAGCTTACTTCTAAAAATAATTAAAAAAATATATCCAGGATATATTTGATTGTAGTAAAATAGGCACTCACAAATAGATTAAATGTACTTGGGAATAAACTTCTAGATGAGTATAGCAACAAGTATCAAATCACTAAACACAGTCTTCCTCTTTCATCCCATATTTCCATTTCTCAAGATTTAGTCTCAGGAAATAATCAGATGTGTCTATAGACATAAATGTAGAAGAAACTGGATAGCAGAACTGTGTATAATAGCCAAATGATGTAAGTTACTGAAATTGCCAAAAATAGGTGATTATGGAAATAAACCAGCACACATTGGCATGATACAAAAAAATTTAAATTATGTCATACAAAAATACAATGAAATCAGAGACAAATGTATTATAGTTAATTGTTTTTTAGAAATAGCAAGATGCAGGGGTGCCTGGGTGGCTTAGTCAATTAAGTAACCAACTCTTCATTTCTGCTCAGGTGATGATCTCAGCATCATGAGATCAAGCCCTGTGTTGGGCTCCATGCTCAGTATGGAGTCTACTTGGGATTCTCTCTCTTACTCTCCTTCTGCCCCTCCCCCTGCTCATGTTCTTTCCCAGCTCCTCTGAATAAATAAATAAAATATTTTTTAAAAATTGCAAGGTGCAAAAGAATGTGATGTTAATGTACAGAAACAACACATGCATAATATATTTGAATTACAGATCTACTTACCTAGTCATAGAAAAATACTTGATGAGATCAAATGAAATGTTCTTAGTAGTTTTCACCATTGCAGAATTTTAGATCATTTAAATTATTTTTGTTAACTAAATGTGCTTTCTTCATTTTAAACATTTGAATTATAACATATTTTTGTAATTAGAAAAGACTCAGGCTGCTACAACAAAATTAAAGACTGAGTAGCTTATAAAAGACAAAAATTTATTTCTTAAGATTTCTGGAGGCTGGAAGTCTGAGATCAGCATGACTGAATAATCATGTTCTGTGTCCGGTGACGACCTGTTCCTGGTTCATAAGCAGTGGTCTTCTTGCTGTTACTTCATGGGGCCATGGTAGCTCGGGAGCTTTTTGGGACTATTCCTTTTAAGGGCACTGATTCCATTCATGAGGGATCCACCCTAACGACCTAATCACCTCCTAAAGGTCGCAACTCCTAATACCACCACACTGGGCAAAAGAATCAAACATAGAATTTTGAGAGGACACAAATATTGAGCCCATAGCAAGCTGCTACTCATTTTTCGAGGCTGGTTGTGAAAAAGAGCTGTCGATTGTCTCTTAGGACTAAAGATAATATAAGCAGTGCTTTTCTCTATATTTTTATGTATGATAATAGGGATTTAACACATAATACCATTTCAACAGGGAATATCACAGACAGTAGTGTTTATCCCTGCGTTACCCATGTTTATTTGAAAAGAAATGTGTATATTCTGTATCAGTTATGTTGTGGACATTAGCAAATAGTTATCATAAAACAGAAAAACTAAAAAGGCTTTCGTGTTAACTCTATGATAATAAATCCCCATTATTTTCTAATTTTTTTTTTTTCCAAATACTGGTCAGAATCAAAGTGTTGGCCTCCAGGTAGTCATTTAAGACTCTCATCACAGACAACACCTCTCTGTTATTCAATAGCATACAAATCCAGTGGGCAGCTTGTGGGTGTTTCTTGTATTTGGTTGGTTGGTTACTGGTTTGTTTGTTTTTTTTGTTTGTTTTGTCATCTGCATGCTGTTTCTTTACTTATTACTACATCACTTCTTTATTTATCTGCATCTCTCTGGGTTAAAGGAAGGATCTTACTACAGGTTATGGAATGAAGTTCTCTCTCTCTCATCCCACCATCATGCTTCCTTTGGTGCTCTTTCAAAGGAAGGGGCTTTTGTTTAGTGTGGCTGGACGGTTATTCCTTATCTTGTTGCTCTACTACAGGTTTCTAAAGAGACCACTTGCTATCTACAATACAATTAGTCTTTCTCTGATGTAATCTTTCATTCCCTGCCTATTTTGTGTCTTAACTTCTGCTAAGTGCTTTATTAACTTCCTGCTGTAAATCTTCTGAAGGGAGAATGAAGATAATCTAAAATCCTCTTATATGATCATACAATGGGGAAGGAGGGAGTACAAAATTGTCTATCTACGGTAGCTCTATAGATTTTTTCACCCACTCTTTTTCTCCACAGTAGTCTCCTAACATCTAATTTTCTGGTTTTCTCTGAGGCACTATTGAGCTTTAAAAAATATATATGATAAAGTAAAATAAACTTAAAATCAATAAAAAGTGCTATATAAAATTTTAAAATACAGCTGAATATAGGTCTGTCCTAGAATTTTGCAAGCCAGATTCCAAGAATTTCTCTTCTGTGTATTTTCACTTTAATCACTCATTATCAAAACAATATAATATGTGCAAATCCATAATAGGATATATAACAATACCATATTAAAAATAAAGAGATTTAATTTCTTATTCTGGCTCTGTTATAAATTGTTTTGAAGATTTGGGCATATATCCTAATGCTATTTGTTTCCTCTTCTCATACACAAAATGAGATTGATGACATACACCTACAGGAAAGAATGTGTATCCTTTGATTTATGAATGATTTTTACTTTTATTTTTGCTTTGTTTCTGCCACGTTCCAGTTTTTCCATTTGTTGTTGGAGATAACAAAACCACCTTTAGGAGATGACAATTTTGTAGAGAATAAGGGGATAAAAAGCAGTAAATATGAGTACAGAGATCTTAATAACCTAAATTTTGAGCTATGTTTTAAAAGATGATTAGGAGTTTTCTATGTGAAGTAGATAGCATATTCCAGACAGAGGAGAGAATACATACAAAAATAGAGATAACAAAGGGGATGGTATGTTAAGGGAACAATGAGAAGTTCACTGTGGTAGAAGTTTAGAGACAGGTTAAGAGAATCATAAGGTAGAAGTGGATCATTTTGTGACAGCCTAGCCTAAAGAATGTTGATTTTATACTGCCAGCAATCCATATCATGGGAATGAGATTATCAGAACTTTTTTAGAATGTAATTCTGGAAGCAATATTTAAAACACACTGAAATCTTTGGCATGGAATCCAGCAGAAGATTGTTGTAATATCTCAAGCAAAAGATAATGGGGTCTTGAACTGAAGCATTAATGTAGCTATCAGGAGCTAAACCAGACTATGTAAATAATTTATTAGATGTGATTCGATTTTTTTTTTTTACCAACTCATAAAAGGAAAGAATGATAAGAAGACATTAAAGAACCATACCTTGAAATTTGCTTTTTTAAGACACAAGTTGATGTTAATGAAAGTCAAGAACAGAAGTAGAGTATCTGGCATGATCGTTGCTCTGTGATTGGGTGAACTATGTTACATTAGAGGAACCTAATGAGATTTTCACTGGGATATGTCTAAAGCTAGGGGAGAAGTGTGGTGGTAATTGAAGTGTCAGTGTCATAGTGGAACTGAGGTTGAACCCTGAAAGAGAGATTTGAGAGAGTGATTATTATGAGATAAAAGAGAGCCAAAAACAGTCTCTTAAGGACCATTAGCAATTAAAGAGGGTAGATGGAAAAGAAGGAAAAAGAAAATAATATATGAAAAATTAACATCTGGAGAGGAAAGAAAACGAAAAAATATTTTTGTGATTAGAACCAAGAGAGAATGTTTGAGATTTTGTTTAAATTCAAATTAGTTAGCATATAGAGTATCATTAGTTTCAGGGGTAGAATTTTGTGTTTCATCCATTTCATGGAACACCCATGCTCATTAGATCAAAACAAACTATCTGGGGTAACTGGGTGGCTCAGTCAGTTAAGTGTCTGCCTTCAGCTCAAGTCATGATCCCAGAGTCCTGGGATCGAGCCCCACATTGGGCTCCCTGCTCAGTGGGGAGCCTGCTTTTCCCTCTGCCCCCCTCTACCACTCTCCCTCCTCTCTAAAATAAATAAACAACATCTTTAAAAAGGAAAAAATATACACTGTCTGTGATGGTTGTGAGCAGAATAATTTTGAAGGATCCTTCTGACTAGTCTGTGGTTACCTGATGATGAGAAGGAAATTTAAAGACCATCTAAGAAGGTACTTTAATAAAATAATGAGGAGAGATAATGGGAACTTAGTGCAGATGAAGGTTTCCTAACCTAAGCACTATTGACATTTTGATGGGATACTCTGTTAAAGAGAGCTGTCCTCTGTGTTGTAGGATGTTCAACAGCATCCCTGACCTTTTCTCAGTAGATGCTAGTATTGCTCTCATTGCTTATGACAAGCAAAAATATCTCTAGACAATGCCCCATAATCTTGAGGAGCAGAATCAACCCAGTTGAAAACCGTTTGTTTCCATAGACACACAGGCCAAGATTGAATGAGTAAATAGTGTATTTCAGAAATAAAGCTGAATGGATTTCCTTTTGACTTAGATGTGGACTGGGAGAGAAATGATGCCAAGGTCTCTGACTTGAACAGCTGTACTTTCAAATTGACATTCCTGAGATCTGGAAGACTAAAGGTACAGTGGGAATCAGTTTATCAGTTTTGGCCTTATTAAATCTGAAAAGAAGTTGGATATAAAACTGAAGTTCGGGGAGAGCTCAGGTTGGGTATATAAATTTGCTTGCCATATGTCTATATGAAGTATTTAAAACGAGAGGAATGGATAACCTTGCCGAAGGGAATGAGTAAAGACAGCAAAGAAGAGATCCAGAGATAATTCTGGGGCCTCCAGAGTCAAGAGTTGGGAAGCAATAGGAGGATGGGCAATGGACACTGAGAGGTCTGACGTGTGCGTATGTGTCTGTACTGTGCTTCCCCCTCTTCTCTTCCATGAGTACAAGAGAATGAAGGTAGAAAACACATTCACTCTACAGCTGTTGGCATAAGAACACTGTTATTTTACACAAATTTTTAGTGACACAATACCAAATCAATTATGTCTACAGAACATTTTTCTTCCCATAATAGCAGCTCTTTTTTTGGGGCATTGCCATTCCCATCTCACCAAACCATGTAATTTGGCGCTGGCATCAAGCTCTAGTTCCCCATTCTGGCTATAACAAGGAGAAGGTGACCCAACGCTTTCTGTGTTCTGGAGTTTCTGGTAACCATAATAACAGACTTGTGGCAAAATTCAGCATTAAAAACCAAAACCAATATTCATAGAAAAGAAAAGAAATACGGTAAAGTTCTTAATGGCACCTGATGCCCCCCCGATCTAGGAACCCTGGTGCCAAATGTACCTTTGACCTTCACAAATTTTGTTCTTTGACTAAATATTTATTCCCTCCTTCCTAAACTGATTGAAGCTAAAATTCTCTCACTTGCAGCCAAAGTAGTGCAAAAATGAGTAAAGGTGCTAAATACCAACCAGATATATTTTTTAGTATTATATTATGTGGACAAAGAAAAGGCAAAACTTTCATTGAATTGTTATGGCATGATGATTACATAGGAATTATTTGCCTGTTTTTATTCCTGACTTCAGGTTGAAGTTATCCCAGAAAACTTTTAAATTAACAAAGGCAAATTTCCTTAAAATCACTTGAAGTAGTCCCCAAATGTTGAGGCTACAAATGCCTAGGTAGGAGGTGACTAGAATTATTGTTCTCATATCATAAATTCATATGCAAACACATTACATAACATATGTGGATATTTAAAATGTCTTTATACTAACCAGGGATCCTACCATTTGAAAATTGGGAAATCTTTGTATTTGCCTTCACTTTAAAATGAGGGCTAGGCTCTGTTGCTACTTTTCAGCATTACAGTATAGAGTTTGGTCATTAACTGAATTTAGGGAGAAGAGTGAATTTTCCAAAAAGGAACAAATGTACTGTGATTTTTACACTACAGAGAAAGGATTCCCTACTTTGAATGCAACCAATTTTGTGTTTATATTACCAGTTGCTTTTCTGCCTGACCTCTTTCCATTATTGGTTACAATATATAACTCATCAAAATAAATCTCTGATTACTGCTTTCATATTGAGTTCTTTGGTGATATTTACTAAATGATAGTTCATAATTATTACTTTTCATAAACTTATAGTATTAGTATTCTTTACTAATGCTAGCATTTCCTTTCCTACTCATCATTTTTTATTCTTCGGTTGAAATTGCAGCATAGTGTAGCAAACTGATTACTTCTACCTCTAATACTTATTTAAACTTCCAGTACCATAGTCTGTCATCTATACAATAAGGATAGATAATAACACCAGATTTACACCTAACAATCTGTAAGGATTAAGTGAGTTCTTATTTATAAAGCAGTAAACTCAGGCCAGCTGGGGAAATGTTAGGCCCCTAAAAGTGGACATAGGAGGTATTCAGTAAATACTTGCTCTTATATAAAACACTGGTTTTACTCCAGAAATATAGCTATGTTATACATAGTCAATAATTCCTAGATAATACATGCTATTTTTGAAGACTCAATCTTAGTCTTTTTGTCTATTGCTGTTTGACAAAGTATCTTAGATATAACATATGTTGGAAGTCACTGCACGCACTTGGTTTAGTTTTTTCATCCCTAGATGCACCTTTGGAGATGTTATGGTGAGATTGTGACTGTGAAATTTATTGAGAAAATTTAAATGTGACCTAAATAAATGTGACTCTTTAAATTAAACTATTTAACTTTTAAAAAATTATAACTCCATGTGCAGTTGTTAGAAATAATAGAACTCTCACATACTGTTAACATTTCCCACAGAAGTAATGTCTTGCAAAAGTATAGTACAATATTAAAATCAGGATATTGGCATTGATACAATCTACCAATCTTACAAGTACTTAAAAGTTACAAGTTGTGTGTGTTGTGTGTGTGTGTGTGTGTGTGTGTGTCTGTGTGGTTTAGTTCTTTGCAATTTTATCACTTTTATAGGTTAGATAAATGGAAGTTTTACAGATGTCTGTGGTCATTGGTATGCCTTTCTGTGTGCCACTTTTATTCATTGTTTTCTTCAGCGGTTATGTTTATCATTCAGGAAACACTGAATTGATAAATGAAAAGTTTGATAAATTATTTGATACTTAACTAAAGAGAAATTCTGAATGGCTTGAGGTAAGAACTTTATGGTAAAGGTGGAGAGTGTTCAACATGTACAGATAAGGAAATGGGATAAGAGACAAAAATAAAACAATGCATAGACTTAAATTTGCCAAAGAAGAAATTATTATAAATTAAATAGTAAACTTTATCATTATATGAGAAAAAATGAAATCACAGATATATTTTTAAAAGGTGAATAAAGCAATACTATTATAAAAATGTACTAAATGGATATATATTAAATGAAATGTACATGTCTGTTAGTGTATAATAATGATGTAATTCAATTAATTCCAATATATACCTAGTGTCTATTATATAAATCCATTATAGACAATGCAAATATGTAAAATCCAGTATTATTTTCAAGGTGCTTATAATGTAAAAGGAAAACAAGAAATGCATATGTGGGGATAAGAATCAGAATGAATAATCTAGATAATATGTAGACAAGAAATCTAGAGGCATCAGAGAGTAATAAAGGTAAATGATATTCCACAAAAGAGATAGGAATTAACTATACTTTGGTGGTGGCAAATTGCTGGAAAAAAGTAAAACACAAGATGAAAACAATGAATGCCAGGTATGGAGGAGAGAAAGAAGCTGACACAGGACTTTGGAGTGACCATGAGGTTTTATATTATAGAATATGATGAGATAATATCCAACTAATAAGTCAGGGGCCATATTATAGTAAGCCTTGGAAACAAGTGTAAGATGCTGATAGGGAATCACAGTTCCAAGATCAACACATTAAACTGGGTGAAATGGCAGGCATACGCTTATTTTATTTCTTCCATTTTATAACACTATGAAGTTGAAAGCACCAGCCATAAATGACCCTGTTTTTTAAATTACAAAATATTTTATCAATATTTAACCAGAGATTTTTTTTTTCATTTTTACAGTTTTATTTTAACCAGTATCCCAAACAATCTCTGAAGACAGGGAATATGGGTGTAACGGATAAAACCGCTTGCACAGATACTGCTAAATTGATGTGTAATCAGGGTCTGATTGGTTCTGATTATGAAAGCTCTCTTTAATGAATACAAATGCTTGCTAGACTGTTAAAAATTCCTTCTTGTATTCTTATGTATTCACTATAAAATATTCCTTTGTGAGGCCCTGAAGAACTTGATCTGTTCTCTTTTGAACCTGCCATACATGAAGTTTTAGTTAAAAAAGGTTAAAAATAAATTATGTTAGTGGACTTTTAAAGTTAATTTTAAAAATAATTAACCAGTAAGCTGGGGTATCAGTATACAAACAATTGATCATAATAATGTAGTATCAAGTGTCTTCTTACCAAATAGCTTATGCAGCTTATTTATGCATAAGTAGGTCAAATAATGCCCTACAAACAAATGGTGGGAGTTAATGATGCTAATGAGTTTCCTCTTCATTTGGAGAGGAGTACATTAGCTAGTATCATCTTTCTAGTCCATGAACTATGTTTTATGACACAGAGTGTATAGTAGTAAATCAAGATACGTATGTGTCTATGGTCATTAGGGTTATAATCCTGGGGGTTCAATTTGGTATTGCTGTAAAGAAAAAAAAGCTCAAAAAGCTAGACTCTTTTTAAAGAGCTTAAAGAAAGGTAATTCATAATAGACCTTTACTCTTCCTGACCTCAAATTTACCAATTTAATGTACTGACTTTTCTGTAAAGCTTACCCATTCCATTACTCTAGAATTCCCATCTCCTCTGGCATTTTGAGGAGTTTTGTCTCTGATTTTATACTCTCATTTAATAGAAACTCCTCTCTAGGGTACATCATCCTTGCATTCAAATGTGCATACATCTCCCACATCTTGATTCTACAACCAGAATTGATCCTGATTTGTAATCTGTGCCCTAATACTTATCTTCCACAGTGCGGTGAACCACTGCTCTGAATTAGAGCTGTTTTTCTAAAATTGGAGATGAATTTCCTCCTTTCGAAAACCCTATTTACTTCACTTCCACATTACAACACTCTTCTATTCTACTTTTTACTTCCTTGTACCCTGGCTTCCGTCTCCATTTCTAGCTTCTCCTCTTGTATGAAACCATTTAATGTCAGAACTTCTTGAAGCTCTGTACCCTTCCTCTGTTGGGTTCTGTCATTCACTCCTGTGGCTTTAGTCATCATCTGTATTTCAGTGCCTTTTATTTTTTTAAGAGATTACAAATTCTATATCCAACTTCCTGCACCACTGAATGTTTTATAAGTAACACAAATTAAACAGTCTTAAATTTTAACTTATTATCTCCTTTTCCCCCAAATACTTCAACATTCTCTGTCTCCTTTCTTAGGAAATATGATTATGCTTCATCCTGCTTCCTAAATCTGAACCTGGATGATAATTCTTCATATTTTCATCCCTCCTTCTCTTGTTTACCACGTTCTGTCTGTTCTAAATGGTTTTAAACTCATCATCTTCTGTCAGTCTCGGTGTGCCACGCCAGAATAAAGGTGTTAACCTGGTGATGTCTTTTTAAAAAAATTCATATCCAAGCCATTGAATTCCTATCCAGTTGCTACTTATTCTCTGTCCTCATCTTGGGACAGCTTTCCCCCCATTTACCTGGGCTGGTTTTGTTGTTACTCAAGAAATCATTATTTCTATTTACCAGTCCCTTCTTGTGTGCTGTTTTCTCTGATTATAACCAGCCATCCTCCTATTTCAACCCATGCCTGAACCTCACCGTCATCTTACATATTCCCTTGCAACAGGATACCCAGTTAAATTTGAATTTCAGAGAGACAGTGAAGAATTTTTAATAAAATATGTCCCTGATGTTTCATGAAACGTATTTAAACTAAGCAACTTTTTATTGCGTATTTGAAATTAAAATTTAACTGTATCATCTTGTTTCTTCCCTCCAAATCTGGCACCCCTACATCACAATACATCTCTTATTTTCTAGTAGAGTTTGTACTCTCTGAAGACAGGGACTGTGCATGACTTTGTTTGAACTGCTATTCTAGTCTCTACCAAATACGTGAACAACCAGAAAGCATTTAATGTACATTGGCTGAGGTCATTATTTATATGATACTCAAGTTCTCTAAAAATTTATACTAATTTGCCTGCACATACTTCCCCCTTGCTATTATTACATTTTTGCTACTCACCTTAGGCATTCTTACTCAGATGTATTCATTCAAAGCTATGAACTTTACTCCACCACTGCCTCTTGGAAAATCCCACAATTCCTCATAGTGCAAATTTAAGACATAAAGTTCTGCTAAAGTCACAAATGACACCCATCTCTTCCATGAAACCTTTTTTTAAATACTTTTGATCTTCAAGATTGTTATACCAAGCTATTATACTCAACAAAACTCTTAAAAGTCACAGAAAAAAATTGTTTCACTTTTTAGGAAAAACCACTGTTTAGAACCTGAAAACATGAATTCCTGTTTTAAGTTACTACCAGGGTAACTATGAGCCTCTGTGGAGTCTGCATTTCTTTACTGTAGGTCCAAATTTGTCCTGGGCTGGTGTGTGTGTATGTGTGTGTGTGTGTTGTGTTTTGGAAGGAGAGAAAGTGGACTGATATTAGAAAACATTGGTTCTCAATTGGACATGTTACTGGATACCAGACATTATGTGGTCAGAATAAAACTTGATATTTTATGTACTGATTACACAAATGTCTACAAAATTGAAAACTAAAAGTGCTATTGAAACAAAAATGACCTCATGATCAAAATAATCCATTGCTATAAGGGTTTTAATTTTTTTAAAGATTTTATTTATTTATTTGACAGACAGAGATCACAAGTAGGCAGAGAAACAGGCAGAGAAGAAGAGAAGCAGGCTCCCAGCTGAGCAGAGAGCCCGATGCAGGATTCGATCCTAGGACTCTGGGATCATGACCTGAGCCAAAGGCAGAGGCTTCAACCCACTGAGCCACCCAGGCACCCAACGGTTTTAATTTTATATCAAGGATAAACCCTAGCTTAAAATAGGGTTTTTAATAAAGAATGCATTCTAATCCTTATAAGACATCTTTCATATACTTATTAATGGAGATTTCAAATTGTTAGACTATTTTGTTTAGTTAAGTCTTAAAATTACTTTTG
Organism: Mustela nivalis; assembly: GCF_964662115.1. Classification (NCBI taxonomy): domain Eukaryota; kingdom Metazoa; phylum Chordata; class Mammalia; order Carnivora; family Mustelidae; genus Mustela; species Mustela nivalis. The sequence continues at coordinate 65,131,773 of NC_139034.1, read as the reverse complement.
GTACATGTCAATTTTTTAAAAAATAATACATTTCTCTCCTTTTAAATAAATATGAAACACTAAATAACTGGCAATATTGCTTCTTATTATTTTCCATTTATTTTACAATTCTAAAGCATTAATCATTAAATAACTCATATATTTTAATGAAGGCTTAATGTGCCATATCAAGGCCACTCCACTCCTCATTTACCCAAACCTTTTTACCTCAACTCTTCAGACCCTTCATTGCTGTCATTATTTGGGCTATGCCAGTACTTTAGACAGATTCCTGAGGAACCCATTCTTAAGTCTATCATTTTAAGGTATATAGAGGTTACATAAAGTCAAAAGCAACACTTCATTTGAAGTGGACTTAATAATAGATTATGAGTCCAAAGAATAATGCTTGCATGCCCTAAGGTGCCTAAAATTTAAATCTCACCACAGAGGGAACAAAAATATATAAATAGCCCAGATGAACTATAGCAAGCATTTCTTTAAGTTGGATTAATTTGTCCTGGATTTGTCCTCTATTATATATAACAAATTATATTAAATATAACAAGAAGCTGGTGGTTGCCAGAGGGGAGGTAGGTGGAGGGTGAAATACACAATGGGGATTAGGAGTACACTTATCTTGATGAGTATGGAGCAATGTATATAATTGTAGAATTATTTTACTGTATACCTGAAACTAATACAACACTGTATATTATTTATACTTCAATAAAAAATGTATTATATAGTAGTATGTTAGTCAAATCTTATCAATTTGGCAGTGTTTTAATTTCCATAAAATCAGTAATGATATTTGACTGTTTATTTAAATTATAGTCAGAATATTAAAGAAATTGATCTTTCCTCTGGTAAGACCATCTATTAAATTCTATTAAGATTGGAAAAAAAAAATGGAGTCTGTTTTTCTTAAACAGTTACACCAGTTATCTTCAGGTTTCTTACCTAGCTAATTAGAACAACAGTTAATGATTACACTTTATTGTTTTCATCCATTTAATTTATTTTTTAATTTATATTCAAATTTATTAACATATAGTATATTATTAGTTTCAGGGGTAGAATTTAGTGGTTCATCATTTGCATATAACACCCAGTACTCATTGTATCAAGTGCCCTCTTTAATACCCATCACCCAGTTACCCCATCCCCCCACCCACCTCCCCTCCAGCAGCCCTCAGTTTGTTCCCTACAGTTAAGAGTCTCTTGGTTTCCCTCCCTCTCTGTTTGTATCGTATTTTATTTTTCCTTCCTGTTCCCAATGTTCAGTTTCGTTTCTTAAATTCCACATTTGCATGAAATCATATGGTATTTATCTCTCTCTCGCTGACTTATTTCACTTGGCATAATACCCTCTAGTTCCACCCATGTCATTACAAATGGCAAAATTTCATTCTTTTTGATGGCTGGGTAATTATCCATTGTATATATGTGTGTATATATATATATATGTATATATATACATATATATATATATATATGACATCTTTTTTAACTGTTCATCAGTCGATGGACCTATGTTCTCTTTCCAGAGTTTGACTGTTGTGAACATTGCTCCTATAAACATTGGGGTGCATGTACCCTTTCAAATCACTGTTTTTGTATCCCTTGCGTAAATACCTAGTAGTGCAATTGCTGGGTTGTAGGGTAGTTCTATTTTTTACTTTTTGAGGAATCCCCATACTGTTTGCCGAATGACTGTACCAGTTTGCATTCCTGTCAATAGTGTAAAAAGGTTTCCCTTTCTCCCAACACCAATATATACTGTTGAAGAGACTCTTTTTTTTCTGTTGGATATTCTTTCCTGCCATGTCAAAGATTGGTTGACCATAGAGTTGAGAGTCCATTTCTGGGCTCTATTCTGCTCCATTGATTTTTGTGCCAGTACCTTACTGCTTTGATTATAGCTTTGTAATACAGCTTCAAGTCTGGAATTGTGATGCCTCCAGCTTTTCAACATCACTTTGGCACTTTGGGGTCTTTCCTGGTTCCAGAATTTTTTGTTTGTTTGTTTGTTTCAATTCAGTGAAAAATGCTGGTGTTATTTTAATAGGGATTGCATTGAATGTGTAGATTGCTTTGGATAGTATAGACAATGTAACAATATTTGTTTTGCCAGTCCATGAGCTTGGACTTTCAAAGACCAGTCTATTTATGTGGGTATATTTCTTAAAAACAAATCTTTATGTAAGTTTTTTATTGTGTGAATTTTAGGAAATCAGTAAATAAAAGTTGAAATGGTAAAATTATATGTTGCTGCAAATAATCTTCAAATTTTATGGTTTAAACAGATTTAGATCATCTATTTCAATTACCTTATAAATTATTTCATCAAATATGTATTTCAGAACACTTTTTATATACATGAGAACTGGAGTCCTGAGTAGAAATGTGTTTTGTTATCCAAGGTCAAAGAATAAGTCTGTCACAGAACCAGCAGAGCAAACGAGTAATAGTGAAAAATTGCTATGTACTAGGACCTGTACTGATAGCCATCCTATTCTTTAATCTTTTCAACAAACCAATGAAGTAATTAAGATTATCCCCATTTTACACATGTAATTATACCAGTACTGAGGAGATGAGGAACTTGAATCCAGCTTTTCTGGATTATACAATGGAATTTGGTATTCAGCTATGTCTGAATGCAAAGCCTGTGATCACATACACTATGACACAACACATAGGTGATATACCTTAAAGGAATTTGATTAGGAAACAAAAGGAAATATCAGAAAAGTCACATGTATGTGCTTTACTTTTAACTTATATTCACTTCTAATACCTAAGGGAGTTTCCACTACAGAAGAGCCAATGAACATCATGTCATAGTCCCTTCTGTTACTGCTGCTGCTAGTAATACTACTACCATTGCTGTTGAAACAATACTATTTAAATAGTTTAAATATAATAATAGTAGTTTAAAAATGTTGAGCAAAATATTTTTCAGACAGGTTTCTAAGTTTTCACCTAAAACTTACGAGCATCATATGGTTGTTATCTCTCCTTTTATGGACAAGTCAAAAAGCACCTAGAGGTTAAATAAATGCTTGAGTATATTGTAGATGGCTATAATGGGCACAGGGCAAATACAGGAAGAAATGACTATAGAGTGTGCAGTAAAAATGACTATAATGTCAAAATTATCCTCAGGCACATATATATGGAAATATAGCATTATTTCCTTGGGTTAAATTGGACTTCTGCTGTGCATTAATTCTGTGGATTTAGTCAAATTGTACTTGAACGTTTTCAGGATTCTTTGTCTTGTTTATAATAAACTAGAGATAATACTGATTTCAAAGAATTATACTTAAGATTAAATTAAATTGAATATTAAAATTTTAAGTCATAATTTGTCTATGGCACACATTAAGAAACACTTTGTGTGACAAAAATCAAAATTTATAAGAATGTGAAGATTGGTAACACAAGTAGGATGTGTGTGGGTGTGGAGGGAGGGGTATAATAACCCCAACTTATATGTATAAGAAATCAATACTTCTAGGAAAACTTTGGAACACTATTTTGTTATATTCATTTTATATTTTAGAGAGGTATACTAGGATCTGACAAAAGAAATGGAATGAGAATGAATAACATAAATAAATGCAATAAATTATCATTACCGTAATAATACATCAGGGAAAAAAAATATCTATGCCAGGCACTACAGGGCATGCCTCCCAAACTGCTGCCTCTCAAATGAGGTCTGTAAGTTCTGAGTCCAGTTCAAAGACCAGATTACAAACACAAATGAACAGCTTTCCTATCAGGAAACCAGACCTCTTTGGAACTGTAAAATTATTCATGAGAAATTTTTAAATCCTTTTAGATATACTTCCCAAAACTTCATGTCATTTCAAGAAAGTTATATTAAAAAAAAAAAAAAAAAAAGTCAACCAGCTGCTTCATCCTACCATTTTTTTGTTTAGCAAATTTTTTTTTTACTTGAAGTGCCTTGCATAGAATAACCAGATACATAGCAATTTATAAGTCAATTTATTGTAACAGCCAGGAAACCAATATGATTAATGTGTATCTCTTAATATATTCAAAGTGCTGTGTCTACATGCAAAATATTCTTTCTCAATTCTACATATAATACATGCCACAACACCTTGCCAAGCACAAAGATTGAATCCTAATAAAGTACAGAATTTATCAGAGTAATATAAAGCAGCACAGCTTTTCATAACAAGGACCTTCAAAAAGATATGAACTTTATCCATGAAATATTGTTTCTTTCCTTACATTCAAACAGATGTCACAAAAGCTTGTAGAACAGTATGATTTTTTCTTATTAAATACAAATTTTCAGAACTGAAGTATAATTTCTTTAGAGTTTATGTATACTTGCTGTAGATGCCTTATTTTCTTATATTTTATACATTTCCTTTTTTTAATTTATTTATTTGACAGAGACACACTTAGAGAGGGAGCATAAGGGAGGAGTGGGAGAACAAACATGCAGGGGGTTGGGGAGAGAGAAGCAGGCTTCCCACTGAGCAGGGAGCCCAATGTGGGGCTCGATCCCAGGACCCTGGGATCATGACCTGAGCTGATGGCAGAAGCTTAACTGACTGAGCCACCCAGGCACCCCATTCTATACAATTTCAATAAAATATTATAAAAGCCCCTAAATTTGAAGAAAAAAAAAGGGAAACAGGAAGGCACATTTAATGCATCCAATGTAGAGTATAAGTTTCAGTTTGTATTTATGTGTATCAGAATCCCTTCATGGAACTCAAGTGAAAATAATTACAATAAGTTTAATAAATAAATTATTATTATAGTACAAATCAGTAGTACTAGTGTATGTGTAGAATTTATGTGTAAAATTTTTATTAAATGCAAAATATACTCTCTTATAATTGCTATCCAGTACTGTTATTTTTCCCATAGCATACACTAAAGACCAATTTATTATTAAATTGGGGGTAGGGAGAGGAACTAAAAAACTAATTGAATACTTGTGAAAAATTTAAACATTCAGATTCAAAGAAACTACAACTTCTTCCCTAGGTTCTTCTAAAAATATGGCCTAATTCTTTACTCTTTTTGCTTCTGAGGGTGTAAATTAACTTTATAGATTATAGTTAAATTAGTCAATAGACATATATCCTTGATGTAAAGCAGAAATAAGTAGATTCTGTTTGAATAAAGTTAATTTTTTTTTAAAGAAATCAGACCAGTTGTTGCCTTGGGCAATGGGTGGGGAATACTGACTAGGAAGGGGCATAATGTTTTTGGGGTGATGAAACCATTCTGTATTTCAATTGGAGTGGAGGGTATACATGTATATGAATTTCTCAAAACTCCTCAAACTGTACACATAAAATGTATCCATTTTATTGTATGCAAATTACACATTAAAAAAATGGTGATTTAAGAAACTTCACAACTATCTGACTGTGTGCTATGTGCCAAACTGGCTAATAGCTCCTGAGTTCTAAATTCGATGTAGCTTAGAAAATGGCTTAAAAGAAGCAATTGTCTCTCTGTACTTTAGAGTATTTCAGAGCATGTGCATCTTTCTTCACAAGAGCATCACTTCAGTGTAAAGCTGACTCTGTCCCAGGCTACCTTCATTTGGTTCTTCAGTGTTCATATGAGCAGAAGACTACTAAGTTTTGAGAGGGCATAAAAGAAATAAGATCCATGGTACCTGCCTTCAAAGAGTTGACAGTTTAGTGGGAGATTTAAAAAGATTTAACAAGCTTTAAAAAACAGCAAATAAATGAGAGCACATTAACATAGCACAACCAACACGCAAGTTGTGAAGTGAAGTAAACACAACAAACAATCAGAGTGAGTCGCCAGTATGCATTCTGGTTCCATCAAGGACCTTCACCTCAGTCCCTACTCCAGCCCCATTAGGATTCCACCCACACAGGACAAAAGGAGGTTTGTAGCCCAGAGGGGGTTCTGCTTCCTCTTGCTACTCCGAAGCAAAGCACTTCCATTCTTGTTACAGATGGATACAATGACGTTTAACAAAACTGGTTAATTATTAGTATTGTTATTACTATTATTATTGTAATCTATGGGAAATAAAATAACAGTGAAAATTCCAAAAGAGGGGCGCCTGGGTGGCTCAGTGGGTTAAGCCGCTGCCTTCGGCTCAGGTCATGATCTCAGGGTCCTGGGATCGAGCCCCGCATCAGGCTCTCTGCTCAGCAGGGAGCCTGCTTCCTCCTCTCTCTCTGCCTGCCTCTCTGCCTACTTGTGATCTCTCTCTGTCAAATAAATAAATAAAATCTTTAAAAAAAATAAAAAAGAAAATTCCAAAAGAAAAAGTTTTTTTCTGGGTAAGATTATCTCAATCTAATTATAGGACAATTTATTGGTATAATGTTTTAAATAATCATCATGCCTTGTTTTCTTCCTCATCCCGTCTGGAAAACTGCCAACCTGATTTCATTTCAGATTTGCCTGGCAATTCAGATGAATTCACTAGGATTCATAATTGTTCCAAATATTAAGAGCCTGGTCCTCCCCCTGGTTACAATCTGCAGGTGTGTCCTACAGCCTATGGCTGCTCTCTTCCCAGTGTTGCTTTTCTCCTCATCCTTTTAGCTAGATCTTGTTGGGTGCAAGAAATAGAGAGCTATTTACGCTTCCCAGGGAGAGAGGTGTTTATTTTACTGATTTGTAAGGATACAAAAGGTGTGTTTTAACTATTCTGCACACCGAACACATGCATTTGGGTATATGTATGAATTTATTATACATACACATTGGTAACATTTCATCAGTAATCTGAAATCAGGAAAATGGTTCTGCTTCTCAGCTAAATGCTGTGCTAGAGAGAACTCAAAAAGGGGTGTACTGGATTGTGTTATATGTCAGAGAATCCACAGTGAGCAAGATAGACACGGTCTTTGAATTCACTTGATGCCATGTTCAAAAGGAAAGCTAGACATTATCCAGAGAAGTGCAAGTAACATAAAAGTGTGACAGCAAATCTTATGAGGTTAAAGAAGGCTTTCTGTGGGAAATCAAGTTTAAACTGAAGACTAAATGAATGATAGTTAGCTAGTTTAAAAGTGATTGGGGAGAGCACCTAGGTGGCTCAGTCAGTAGGAAGTCCACCTCTTGATTTCTGCTCAGGTAATGATCTCAGGGTCATGAGATAAAGCCCCATATGGGGCTCTGGATAGGCACAGAGTCTGCTTAAGATTCTCTCTCTGTCTCTCTCTCTGGTTACCACCTGCCTCTCCACACGCTTAGGCTTGCACATGTGCTCTCCCCACCCCCCACCCCAGCAAAAAGTGTAAGTGATTAGGGATTGTTTTAATGGCACTGCAACTAGATTAATGTTTTTCCATAAAATGCTGTTTTTTAATTTTTCTCTCACTGATCCCTAAAATGAGTCTTCATCTCATATATATATGAGATATTTATATATATAAATATATATATATAAATAAAATGAATGATGTGTGTATATATGTGTGTGTGTGTGTGTGTAGTATGATGTCGCTAAGAAAGAATTATAGGAGGCAGATGTTTTCTTTAAAAAGTTACTTGATCCCTAATCTAGACTATGAAATCAAAATCTTTAGAGAAGGGACCTGGGAATATCTCTTTTTAACAAGTTGTCAAATGATTCTCATTATACAAGTTTGGGAAGCACTGGGGTAGAGAAAATAAGTGTTTCAGGCACAGTTTTTTAAATTTGTTGTTTGTTTGTTTGTTTTAAGATGTTATTTATTTATTTATTTGTCAGTAGGAGAGAGAAGAGCGATCAGGAGCAGGGGGAGAGGCAGGCAGAGGGAAAGCAGGCTCCCTGCTGAGCAAGGAGCCTGATTCAGGCCTCGATTCCAGGGCCCTGGGATCATTACCTGAGATGAAAGCAGATGCTTAACCTACTGAGCCACCCAGCCATCCCTTTACTTTTTTATTGCAGTTTTATTAAGGTATAATTCTCATGCCATATTTCAGGTACGATTTTAAGCTTAAATTTAGCTACTTTGTTGTTGAGTTGCTTTCCTTTATTTTCAGTTTTCCTGATTTGGGGCCCAAAATAATTCTGTACATCTATCTGAAAACAGATGTAATGTTCTTTTTAAACATGCTTTTCTAAAAGATAAGTATTCTAGTCTCTTTAGCCTTTCATCATAGATTAGTCTCCAACCCTAAACCACCATTTCAGTTAAAAAAAAAATTCATTTATATACTTCAAATTCACTCTTCTTGGTGTACACATCTATGAGTTTAGACAGATGGAAAGAATCATGGTATCACCACTGCAGTCAAAATACAGAACAGTACCATCACCCAAAAACCTTCCTTCATTTTGCCCTTTTGCAGTCATACCTTTCCTCCATCCCTAACCTCTGGCAACCACAGATCTCTTCTCTGTCCCAATAGTTTTCCCTTTTCAGAACATCATATAAATGGAATCATGAAGCCTTTGGGTCTGGCTGCTTTTGCTTAGCATAATGCATATGAGAGCCATTCTGTCGTTCTGTGTATCACTGGTTTATATCTTTTCTTATTTCTGAGTAACATTCCATTGCTTGGGTGAACCATAGTTTATTCCTTCACCATTTTAAAGACGTATTGGTTGTTTCTAGTTTGAGTGATTATGAATAAAGTCACTATAAACATTTCATACAAAAAAAGAGAGAATTTTCAAACATCCAAAACAAAAGTTAACACCAAAAATGTAGCTCCATTCTCCATTATTATAAACTTAATAAACTGTTTAAGAATAATTCTTGAATTTAAAGTTAAGTAAGGTGAACTCATGGGTTCATTCATTCATTCAATAGTTATTAAGCATCCACTCTGTGTCTATCATTATTCCAGGTGAAAGCAAAGTAAGAGTAAACAACTAAGGTGATCAAACATCCTTGTTTTCCAGGAACCTTGTGGGAGACATTATAGCACTGAAAGTCCTACATCCTAAGAAACCCCTAGTCTCACACAAACCAGAATATTTGGTCACCCTATCAGAGACAACCCACTTTCTTGCCTTCATAGAACTTAAATTCCAGCCAAAGAGACAGAACATAAACATATGCTTTCCATGTGTGGGAGGTGTTAATAAATGCAGTGCAGGAATGTAAAACCAGGCAGTGGAAAAGAAAATTAACAGGGGCTGGAATTTTTGATATATTATTCAGAAAAGGCCTCTCTAAGGAAGTGATATTTAAGCAGAAACTCAAATAAAATTAGGAATTCAGCCATGAAAACATCTGAGGAAATTTCAGAAAAAGAACAGAAAGGGCAAACTTTCTAAAGAAACAGAAGGCTCACTAAGCTTGAGAGTTCAAGAGGTTAAGAGTCAGAGGGTGACGAGCCTAGGCCAGGCCTTGGTTGGATATTGATTATACTCCCGTGTCATAGGAAACCATTCAAAGAGCTGAACATGGACTCAGTCATGACCTAATAATATGCTACCTTTAAAAAGTTTTTTGTTTTTTTTTTTCAAAAATAATGCATGGGAGTCAAATGTCTTATTTTAACTCGTCTTTATTATTATAAAATTCTTATTGTGATATTTATAGCTTCTAGTTGGAGTTTTTAATCTTTTATTTTTGGCATGGTAGAGTAAGTTTCTTATTGTCTGCCCTTGTGATAAATATGCCATATATATTAGAAAAAGTACCCATTCTAAAAAGTGTATGTCAAAAAACCATCTGTGTGCTTACATATAGTGAATAAGTTATAAAAAATTAATATTAAGCAATAAGTAGTGATTTCTCAAAGTAAGAAGAGTGAAGATAATAGTGACTATTATAATAAGATAATATTGATTTTGTAAAACTAAGGTTATAATTTTATATTCTACATATTAATGTTTTATTCATATTTCTCTTTTTTTGATACAAAATATTTTAAATGTGTTATCATGATTTTTCTCCCCATTTTCCCTTCTCATATCATAACAGATATCCAAGACAAAAAACAAAATAAAAAACCAAAAGGAAGAATTTTTTAACAAGGGGAGTTAGAGAGGAGAAAGGAGTTGGGGCAAATTGGAAGGGGAGGTGAATCATGAGAGACTATGGACTCTGAAAAACAATCTGAGGGATTTGAAGTGGTGGGGGGGTGGGAGGTGGGGGTACCAGGTGGTAGGTATTATAGAGGGCACGGATTGCATGGAGCACTGGTTGTGGTGAAAAAATAATGGATACTGTTTTTCTGAAAATAAATAAATTAATTTAAATAAAATCTATAGCTGCCCAGGACAAAAATCACTTATTAAACCATGTTTTAAAAATTGCCCATTACAGATAGTTTCTATATAATTAGAAATGTGACATTCTGTGTTTTTATTTCATGTTATAATATGCATTTTTAAAACCTTATGTATGATTTTAAAATACGCATGTTATTGTTATGAGCAACACTGATTTGGGGGGTGATTTGGGTTTGTTTTGTTTTGTTTTTTAAGATTTTATTTACTTATTTGACAGAGAGAGAGGGATCACAAGTAGGCAGAGCAGCAGGCGGGAGGGGGGGAAGCATGCTCCCTGCTGAGCAGAGAGCCTGATGTGGGGCTTGATCGCAGGACTCTGGGATCATGATTGACCTGAAGGCAGAGGCTTAACTCACTGAGCCACCCAGGCACCCGGTGATTTTGTTTAGAATATTGTTATTTTTTCAATAATCAGAAAAACTTTGAACGGTGTTTTATTTTTCTCTTGAGACATAATGTGAATAAATAAATATCAACTTTATATTTAATATAACATTCTTATGTTCATCTTTATGAGTAGTGTGAGAGCCTGTATCAGCATCATCTGTCTGAAAATGTGTCCCCCCAGTTATTTGTTGAATAAATCAGTGAATGAAGACAGTTTACTTATGTACTTTTTTCAGTAAAAAGCCATTTGAATCATCTCTTGAAACTAAACAATTTCTTATATCTCTGATGTTCTCACCTAGGAAGTCAGCTTTATGGAGCATTGTCTTAAGAATATTGCAATATATAATTATTTTGATACTTTATGCTTCTATGTCAATATTACTCAATGGCAGTAACTATAATTATATTATTATTTCATTGATGATAGCATGAGAATTGTTTGTCTGCAAATCTTAAAAAATATTTATTACATAATATCACTAGCCTATGATATAGAAAATAATTTAATAAAATATGTCTTCTTGGGACCTTTTCCATGCAGAAATAGAATCATTTGCAATGCAAGAAATGCCTTTGATTGGATTATAATTTGTATTCTGTATTCGGTAGTCCTAGTAAAGACTTGGGTGATAAGCATGGCAATTCCTAAAGGGTTTGGTGGTTACAGAAATAAGTTCAATAAAGGAAAGCTTATGAAAATACATTTTTTCATCATTGTTTTAACAATGTTAAACAATGTTAGCAACTAAAAGACCAAGGTAAACTTATTATAGCCTTCAATATATATTGGAGGCTATAATATTTTCAGTATATATTGAAGGCTATCATATATTCCTTATGAAAGTGAATAGCTTTATCCTTAAAAAAAAAGCAGAGTACAAAAAAGTGTGTATTTAGAGTACAGAATGATGAATTCAGGTTTTCCATTAATTCTGAGTTGTGGAACATTTGATTTTTTTGAGCCCCCATCCTTGGAAAATTTTAATATGAAGGAGTAAATCCCAAAATAGTTTTTATCTCCAGTGAATTAAGTGTAAACAAAAAGGTGAATAAAATTGATTACAAGGTCCTCTTCCATTTCAATATTCTGTGTTCCCTAAGCAGATTAAAATAACATGGTTATAAATATGTTCCTTTCCTAAAGATTTCAGGAGATTCTTTCATTACTTTTCTAAAATGTCACAAGCACCAAATCAAACCCCTTTGTGTATGCAATAGCATAGCATGTTAGCATGTACTTTTATTTATTTGTGGTGCTGCATTCTTTAATTTTAAGGAATATCCAAAAGCTACCTTTGAATAAGTATTTTTCACACACATGCATAGTCACACACACTTAAATATTATATGGTCTTCATTATGAATGTATATTGTCTTAGAAATGACCTCCAGAAATCAGTAATAAGAAATAACTGTCCGTTTTTATACAATAAGAAAGCCCCATATAATACAGAATTTTATTTTTCCTTTTAATGTATCCTAAAAAAAATTACAAGTGTATCAATCTGAAAATAATTTGCATATTCTAAATATTTCTATAAAATTAATGATTTCATTAACTGAAATTTTCAATGTGACTTCTTTTATTTCAAAAAAGATATTTTAGTTAATATAAATTTTATACAAAGAAAATGTGAAAAAATGCTTCAGTATGCTAAAAGCAATTATGCTTCACAAATAAGGCCAGATAGGCTTTTTTTTTTTTTTTGACAACTGCAATTCACAAATGTTCTTTCTTTTTCTTCTGATACTCTCTGTGTAGTCCTTTCTAAACATCTTTGAAAATTTTTAGCGCACCACAGTAATAGCTAAGACAAATGCGATGCTCAACATTAATTTTCTTAACTCCATTATCCTAAAAGTTCAAGGATTTTTTCTGATTATTAGGCACACAATGACATATTTCTTTTATTATTATTATTATTATTATTATTATTACACTGCCATCAGATTCCTCTTATGGAATAATTGTGCCAGAATCTTCATGTCAGAATAATTGTGAGATAACAGAGTGTAGAATTCTACATTTGAGCCAAGATGTTCCAAATATTTACACGTTTTTTGTTTGGTATGGAAGAAAAAAGTCCTTATGAATGTAAGGATGATGCAAAGTCTGTCCTGCTAAAGACACATGCACGCACACACTCACAGAGGGTGCGAGATAGTAAGACAGAGAGGCAGAGACAGAAAGAGAGATGATGAGAGATGGAGAACAAAAGGTAAAAGTATCCATTTTCAGATAACATTACAAATAGAAAACCCTAAAAGGACTCCACTGAAACGCTGTTAAAACTAATAAATGAATTCAATAGAGTTATATTTCTGTATAACTAACAAGAAACTATCAGAAGGAAAAAAAAATATTCACAACCCCGGGGCACCTGAGTGGCTTAGTCATTAGTGTCTGCCTTCTGCTCAGGTCATGATCCCAGACTCCTGGAATAGAGCTCCACATCAGGCTCCTTGCTCAGCAGGGAATCTACTTCTCCCTCTGCCTGCTGCTCCCACTGCTTGTGCTTTCTCTCTCGCTTGCTCTCTCCCTCTCTCTCTCTCTGTCAAATAAATAAATAAATAAATAAAAATCTTTTAGAAAAAGAAACTATCAGAAGGAAAATTTTAAGAAAAATTCCATTTAAAAGAATAAGATTATAATTAGGAAAAATTCCCACTGGAAAAAAAAATAAATACTTAGGAATAAATTTAAATAAGGAGGTGAAATGTCTGTACACTGTAAATTATAAGATGTTGAAAGAAATTAAAGATACAAATAAATGAAAATATATTCTGTGTTCATGAATTGGATGAATTACTGTTGTTAAAATATCCATACTACCTAAATTGATCCACAGATTCAGTAAAACCCCTATCAGAATTTCAGTGTATATATTATCCTTTAACTTACAGCAAAGAAACCAAGAATGTACAATGAGGAAAGGATCATCTTTTAAACAAATGGTGTTGGAAAAACTGGACAATGACATTGAAAAAAAATGAAACTGGACCCCTATCTTACACTATACATAAAAATCAACTTAAAATAGGTTACAGACTTCAATATAAGACCTGAAACTACAAAACTTCTGAAGAAAACATAGGAAGTAAGCTCTTTGACATTGGTCTTCCTGATGATTTATTAAAGCAAAGAAAACAAAAGCACAAATAAATAAGTGGGACCATATAAAACTAAATGCTTCGATACAGCAAATGAAATCATATACAAAATGACAAAGCAACCCATTGAATGCAGGAAAATATTTGCAAATTATATATTTGAGAAGGGGCTAATTCCAAAATACCTAAAGAACTTACACAACTCGATAGCAAAAAACAAACCAAATGGACTAAGGAAATGAATAGACGTTTTTCCCAAAAAGATCATTAAATGCCCAAACAGGTAGATAAAAATGGGTTTGACATCATTGTTTGTCAAGGAAATGAAAATCAAAACCACAATGGGATATTCATACCTGTTAGGGTGGCTACCATCAAAAAGTGTTGGCAAGGATGTGAAACAAAGGGAACCCTTTAACACTGATGGGAAGAATGTAAATTGGAGCATGCTTTAAGGAAAACAGCATGCAGGTCAAAAATTAAAAATAGAACAAACATATAACCTAGCCATCCCTTTTCTAGGTTTGTATCCAAAGAAAATAAAACAGGATATCAATGAGATGTTTGCACTCTCGTGTTTATGGCAGCATTATTCACAGTGGGCAAAATATGGAAACAACCTAAGTATCAATCAATGGATGAATGGATAAAGATGTGGTATATATACCTACAGTGGGATATTATTCAGCATGATATAGAAGGACATCCTTCTGTTTACCATACATGAGTGAAATGTGAGGACATTTTGCTAAGTCAGGTTATCAGAGAAGACAAACGCTGCATGATATCACTTATATGTGGAATGTAAAAGAGCCAAACATGTAGAAACATATAGTAAAATGGTAGTTACCAGGGACTAAAAGCTGACAGTAAAGAGGAAATGGTCAAAAAGTAAAAATTTCCAGTTATGAGTAAGTTCTGGGGATTTAATGTACGATGCCATGATTATAGCTAATAATACTATATTATATACTCAGAAGTTACCAAGAGAATATATCTTAAATGCTCAGACAGAAAAAGAAAGAAAGGGTGATTATGTGACCTAATGGAGGTGTTAGCTAAGTCTATATTGGTAATCATTTTGCAGTATATAAGTGTATCAAATCAATAAGTTATAAACCTTTAACTTACATAATGTTGGTTACATCTCTGTAAAGAGGATAAAAACCCCACTTTAAGTGATTACTTTGAAGATTAAATGAATTAATACATGAAAATATGCTTCATAAAATATAAAGTGATACAGACATAAAAATATCTTAATATCATAATGGCTCTCAAGTTCCCATGATACTTCCACAGTTCTCTAAAAACAGTATTTTGGACTGCTTTTCGTGGAAACAAAATACCTATTAATAGACATGAGAAATAGTCTGTTGATCTCATTATGAAGAAAGTTAGATTTATGTAGTTTCAAAAAGGAGAAATAATTAACAAACTGGTTGCCAAATATTTGGCATGTATTTGAAAATTGTAGTTGTGGGTCTGAGTAAAATAAACAAACCCCATTTTCAATTTCATTGACTATGAGGAAGGATGCTGGGTGTATAGGTTATTAGAAGTCTAAAAGTAAATGGATTCCTTTGCTGAGAGAGCCATAGGCCCTATAAAAAGCAAAGCCAGAATGAACCAGGTTTTAAACCCCCTGTATATGTTCTTTCTCCAGCTCCTTTAGGTGTAGGGTTAGGTTGTATATTTGAGACCTTTCTTGTTTCTTGAAAAAGACTTGTGTTGCTATATACTTTCCTCTCAGGATCACTTTTGTTGTATCCCAAATATTTTGAACAGTTGTGTTTTCATTTTCATTTGTTTCCATGAATTTTTTAAATTCTTCTTTAATTTCCTGGTTGACCCACTCATTCTTTAGTAGGATGCACTTTAGCCTTCATGTATTTCAGTTCTTTCCAACTTTCCTCTTGTGGTTTAGTTCTAGTTTTGAAGCACTGTGGTCTCAAAATATGCAGGGAATGATCCCAGTTTTTGGTACCAGTTGAGACCTGATTTGTAACCCAAGATGTGATCTGTTCTGGAGAATGTTCAATGTGCACTAGAGAAGAATGTGTGTTCCGTTGCTTTAGGATGGAATGTTCTGAACATATCTGTGGTATCCATCTGGTCCAGTGTGTCACTTAAAGCCTTTATTTCCCTGTTGATCTTTTGCTTAGATGATCTGTCCATTTCAGTTGGGGGGGGGGAGTGGGGGGTTAAAGTCCTCTACTATTATTGTTAATGTGTTTCTTTGATTTTGTTATTAATTAGTTTATGTAATTGGCTGCTCCCATGTTAGGGGCATAGATACTTAAAATTGTTGGATCTCCTTGTTGGACAGACACTTTAAGTATAACATAGTGTCCTTCCTCATCTCTTATTATAGTCTTTGGCTTAAAACTTAATTTATCTGATATAAGGATTGCCACCCCAGCTTTCTTTTGATGTGCGTTAGCATGGTAAATTGTTTCCCACCTTCTCACTTCAGGAGAGGAGAAATAATAAAGAATAGAGCAGAAATCAATGGGACAGAAATGAAAAGAACAGTAGAACTGATCAATGAACTAGGAGCTGGTTCTTTGAAAAAATTAATAAGAGTGATAAACCCCTGACCAGGCATATCAAAAAGAGAGAGAGAGAGAGAGAGAGAGAGAAAGGATCCAAATTAATAAAATCATGAATGAAAGAGGAGAGATAACAACCAACAGCAAAGAAAAGCAATTATAAGATCATATTATGAGCAACTATACACCAGCAAATTTGACAATCTGGAAGAAATGGATGCATTCCTAGAGGCATATAAACTACCAAAACTGAACTAGGAAGAAATAGAAAACCTGAACAGACCCATAACCAGCAAGGAGATTGAAGCAGTAACCAAAAATCTCCCAAAAACAAGACCCCAGGGCAAAAATGGCTTCCCAGGGGAATTCTACCAAACCTTTAAAGAATTGATGCCTATTCTCCTGAAACTGTTCCAGAAAACAGAAATGAAAGGAAAACTTCCTAACTCATCTTATGAGACCAGCATTACCTTGATTCCAATACCAGACAAAGACCCCATCAAAAAGGAGAATTACAGACCAATATCCTTGATGAACACAGATGCAAAAATTCTCACCAAAATACTAGCCAGTAGGATCCAACAGTACATTAAAAGGATCATTCACCACGAGCAAGTGGGATTTATTCCAGGGCTGCAAGTTTGGTTCAATATCCACAAATCAATCAATGTGATATAATACATTAATAAAAGAAAGAACAAGAACCATATGATACTCTCAATAGATGCTGAAAAAGCATTTGACAAAGTACAGCATCCTTTCCTGATCAAAATTCTTCACAGTGTAGGGATAGAGAGTATGTACCTCAATACCATAAAAGCAAACTATGGAAAACCCACAGGGAATATTCTCACTGGGGGAAAACTGAGAGCTTTTCCCCTAAGGTCAGGAACATGGCAGGGCTGTCAACTATCACCACTGTTATTCAGCATAGTACTAGAAGTCCTAGCCTCAGCAGTCAGACAACAAGAAGAAATAAAAAGCATCTCAATTGGCAAAGAAGAAGTCAAACTCTTACTCTTTGCGGATGATATGATATTGTATGTGGAAAACCCAAAAGACTCCACCCCAAAGCTGCTAGATCTCATATAGGAATTCAGTAAAGTCTCAGGATATAAAATCAGTGCACAGAAATCAGTTGCATTTCTATACACCAACAACAAGACAGAGAAAGAGAAATTAAGGAGTTGATCCCATTTGCAATGGGATATCTAGTAATAAACCTAACCAAAGAGGCAAAGAATCTGTACTCTTAAAACTATAAAGTACTCATGATAGAAATTGAGGAAGACACAAAGAAATGGAAAAATTTTGTTCCATCCTCATGGATTGGAAGAAAAAGTATTGTGAAAATTTCTATGCTGCCTACAGCAATCTACATATTTATTGCAATCCCTATTAAAATACCATCCACTTTTTTCAAAGAAATGGAACAAATAATCCTAAAATTTATCTGGATCCAAAAAAGACTCTGAGTTTCCAGAGGAATGTTGAAAAAAAAACACCAAAGTTCGCAGCATCACAATTCCAGGCTTCAAGCTCTATTACAAAGCTGTCATCATCAAGATGGTATGGTACTGGCACAAAAACAGACAGATAGATCAGTGTAACAGAATAGAGAGCTCAGAAATGGACCCTCAACTCTATGGTCAACTAATCTTCTACAAAGCAGAAAAGAATGCCTAATGGAAAAGAAGACAACAAATGGTGTTGGCAGAATTGGACAGTCACATGCAGAAGAATGAAACTGGACAATTTCCTTATACCACACACAAAAATAGACTCAAAATGGATTAAGGACCTCAATGTGAGTCAGGAATCCATGCAAATCCGTGAGGAGAATACAGGCAGCAACCTCTTTGACCTCAGCTGCTGCAATTCCTTTCTAGAAACATCATCAAAGGTAAGGGAAGCAAGAGAAAAATGAACTGTTGGGACTTCATCAAGATCAAAAGTTTTTGCACAGCAAAGGAAACAGTCAACAAAAGCAAAAGACAACTGACAGAATGGGAGAAAATATTTGTAAATGACATATCAGATAAAGGGCTAGTATCCAAAATCTACAAAGAACTTATCAAACCCAGTACCTGAAGGACAAATATTGTAATCAAAGAAATGGACAGAAAACAGGAACAGATATTTCTGCAAAGAAGACATCCAAATGGCCAACAGACACATGAAAATGTGCTCAACATCACTCAGCATCAGGGAAGTACAAATCAAAACCACAATGAGACAACACCTCACACCAGTCAGAAAGGCTAAAATTAACCAGTCAGGAAATGCCAGGTGTTAACGAGGATGCAGAGAAAGGGGAACTATCCTACGTTGTTGGTGGGAATGCAAGCTGGTGCATCCACTCTGGAAAACAGTATGGAGGTTCCTCAAAAAGTTGGAAATAGGGGTTCCTGGGTGGTTCAGTGGGTTAAAGCTTCTGCCTTTGGCTCAGGTCATGATCCCAGGATCCCGGGATTGAGCCCCACATCGGGCTCTCTGCTCAATGGGGAGCCTGCTTCCCTCTTTCTCTCTGCCTGCCTCTCTACTTACTTGTGATCTCTGTCTGTCAAATAAATAAATAAAATCTTTACCAAAAAAAAAAAAAAAATTGGAACAGAGCTACCCTATGACCCAGCAATTGCACTACTGGGTATTTACCCTAAAGATACAAATGTAGTGATCCAAAGGGGCATGTGCACCCAAATATTTATAGAAACAATTTCCGCAATGGACAAATAACCAAACTATAGAAAGAACCTAGATATCCATCAACAGATGAATGGATAAAGAAGAAGTGGTATATATATGCAATGGAATACTGTGCAGCCATCAAAAAACAAAATCTTGCCATTTGCAATGACATGGACAGAACTAGAGAGTACTATGCTAAGCAAAATAAGTCAATCAGAGAAAGACAATTATCACATGATTTCTCTGATAGGAGGAATTTGAGAGGCAAGGTGGAGGGTCATGGCGGGGAGGGAGTGAAAAATGAAACCAGACGGGACCAGCAAGGGAGACAAGCCATAAAAGACTCTTAATCTCAGGAAACAAACTGAGGGGTTGCTGGAGGGGAAGGGTGTTCTAGGGATAGGGCTGGGTGATGGACATTGGGGAAAGTATGTGCTATGGTGAGTGCTGCGAATTGTGTAACCCTGATGATTCACAGACCTGAAACAAGTAAAACATTATATGTATAACAAATGTTTGATTTTAGCAAGATATAAACACATATGCATGCAACCTGAAAGGTGGTTGATAGATATTAATTTTTAGTGATATTTCTGTTCAGTAACAGGAAAAAATTCTGTTTGGAAGAAGATCCTACAAGGATAAATTTAGCTCATTAGACTCAAATACAGGCATTTAAAAATCTGATTCTAATTTGCTCCTTCAAGCGTGTCTCCCACATCTGTATCCTATATATGAGTGAAAATTCTACCTTTCTATAATTTTAAATTTATTTTTGTGAGTTATTCTATTTAGAAAATAATTCCTTTTTTTAGGTTAATGTCTCTGTATCAGACACAAAACCTAGGAAGGCTTTTTTTTTTGCCCCCTAAAATAGTTGAAAATATAGAACACATTTTAGGAGAAGAAACATCGAAAGATCCCTAATCAAATGAATTAATAGAAAGTTATTTAACTTTTCTATAAACAGAGGGAAATAAAAGATATGAGCAAAAAGCATTTTTAGTGTGAAAATTATGCTAGACATTTCATATTTATATTTTTATTTTCACAGTTCTTGTGAAGTATATATTTTATTGGAAACAAATTATTTCCTTATTGATAGATGAAATCTGCAAAGAACTCTGACATCTTGCAAACAGTATATATACTTATAAGTTGGCTGAAATTGGTTAGTTTGACACGAATTGAGCTCTAATTTGTGTTATTAACTATGGGACCTAGGTTCAAAACCACAGCCTCTTTCTTTTTTTTTTTTTTAATTTTTAATTTTTCATAAACATATATTTTTATCCCCAGGGGTACAGGTCTGTGAATCGCCAGGTTTACACACTTCACAGCACTCACCAAAGCACATACCCTCCCCAATGTCCATAACCCCACCCCCCTTCTCCCAACCCCCCTCCCCCCAGCAACCCTCAGTTTGTTTTGTGAGATTAAGAGTCTCTTATGGTTTGTCTCCCTCCCAATCCCATCTTGTTTCATTGATTCTTCTGCCCACTTAAGCCCCCATGTTGCATCACCACTTCCTCATATCAGGGAGATCATATGATAGTTGTCTTTCTCCGCTTGATTTATTTCGCTAAGCATGATACGCTCTAGTTCCATCCATGTTGTTGCAACACAGCCTCTTTCTAAACAAAAATATTGTAACGTCTTATATCTTAGTTCACCTAAGAATTCATAAAAGGCAAGAAAGAGAAGGAAGGAAGGAAGGAAGGAAAGAAGGAAGGAAGGAAGGAAGGAAGGAAGGAAGGAAGGAAGGAAGGAAGGAAGGGGAAAAGTCCTCAGCAATGGAAAATAACTTCACATTAAGCCTTATGGTTTGCTAGTGAGAGTCACAGTGCAAAAAAATGCATTCCTTTTCAACTGATGGCAACCTTCAGGCCTTCATAGGCAGAAAATCAGGACCAGACACAAGTGGGTATGGATGAATACTTTTGGAATACTTAGGAATAACAGCATTGTGGATCTCTCCATTACACTGTTATAATTCAGTAATGTAATTGAACAGGTAATATTGGATTACTCGGCTACCTCAGGTCTTCCCGAATAGAACTTGACTTCAGTCCTCATATAGAATTACTCTATGAATATGCAACTTAGAGAAACATCCACTTACATAAATTTGACAAGGTACAATTTTAATGGAACCTCCTTAGCCTAATATGTTCACAAGTGGATTTATGCTAGGCACAATGACTACAAAGCACGTAACAACAACAAATACCAGGTTTCATCTCCTGGGTCCTGAGAACTTACTGCTGACTTGAGCAATAAGTGGTGGTGGACTTAGAGCTTTCAGTTATTAGTACCTGGTGAATACAGATATGTGTGTTATTCATTTAGAACTGTTTTTGTATAATGACACCACATTCTGAATGTTTATGAAGTGAGTAATTGAAAGTATGTTTGAATAAATAAATGGATCTTTGAATGAATGAAATGGACAAAGCAGAAATACTTCTAATTAGTACTTCTGTTTTTGAGAATAAGCAAATGTCCTGTCAATACTATAAAAAAAGAGAGAGAGAATGCTATAGGATTAAAAAAAAAGGAAAGAAAAAAAGGAAACAAATGATTGTGTTTTATGTGAATGGTGACACTTCTGAAGAGCATACTAGAGGGGTTTAATAATGTAAAATAGTTGAGATAGGAACCATAATGATAAATAATGAACTTGAAATTTCTGATAACTTTTAGGCATATCTCCCTATTTTTCAAAGTCTAAGCTAGCTTCCAACTGTACTAGTTAGTGAATGAACAAATGATCATATAATATTAAATATCTTGTTTTAATAGAACAGTTTGGTTACCGATCTATGAATTAAATTTAAGTCTTGAGTTCTTACTTTAATATACAATTTAAAAAATTAAATTACTGACCATTTAGATTTTAGTTGAGTTAGTGATTTGGTTATTATACAGAATTCACTTGCCATATCAGTCTGTTTAATTAAAAATATCTTTAACTTATTCTTTGTTAAATTAAAGAGTCTAAATAAACTTCAGGGTAGTCAATGTATTTGTATTTGAACAAATAAAATATTATTTGAATTTTTTTATATCAGCAGTTTCTTAACTATAATGTCTGTTAGCTATTTTAGATACACACATACACGCACAAACTTATACACACACACATATCTGGATTTATATCATTTGGGCAGCAGCTTAGGAGAGGAGAAAATCATTTATGTTTTGAAAATTATTTATTTTGATATTTCCTGGAGAAAACAGCATCAGCAGAAATCCTAAACTGACTTTAAAAACACAGATGGGATTTTCTGATAATTCTAGGTTCATATATAAAACAAATCCTTTTCTTTCACTCATTACTATCATCAAACATTTCAATACAGACAAATACACTAATTGTTTTCAAAGGGGACATATGTTTTAAATGCAATGAATGTTTTTTAGGATGCTGTTAACTGTTAAGAATAGAAGAGTATTTCAGAGATAGTGCCAGAGTCCACATCATTGCAATAAAATGAATATCTCAATAAAGTGAGCCAGATGAATTTCTTGGTTTCCCAGTGCATATGGAAGTTATCTTTATATGATAACTGTGGTCTATTAAATGCGCGATAGTATTATATCTAAAAAATGTACAGACCTTAATTAAAAAGTACTTTGTACTTTGTTGCTGAAAAATGCTAACCATCATCTGAGCTTTCAGCTGATTGTAGTCTTTTTGCTATGGAGGACCTTGCCTCAGTCTTGATGGCTGCTGCCTGATCAGGATGGTGGTTGCTGAAAGTTAGGATGGTTGTGACAATTTCTTAAAATAAGACAATAGTGACATTTGCTGTATCAGTCGAGTCTTCCTTTCACCAGCAATTTCTCTGTAGCACGTGGTGCTGTTTAATAACATTGTACCCACAGTAAGATATCTTTTAGAAATGGAGTAAATCCTCTCAAACCCTGCCACTACTGTATCAATTAAGTTATATAATATTCCAATCCCCCCCCCTTTTTTTTCAACAGTCCTCATAAGCATCTTCACCAGGAGTAGGTTCTATCTCATAAAGCCACTTTCTTTGCTGACCTGTAAAAAGCAACTCTGCGTCCAATCAAGTTTTATAATTGAAGCAATTTAGTCTCAGGCTCAGGTTTCACTTCTAGTTCTCTGACTGTTTCCACCACATCTGCAGCTACTTTCTCCATTGAAGTCTTGAGCCCCTCAAAGTCATCCATGAGGGTTGAAATCAATTTCTTCCAAATTCTTGTGAATGCTGGTATTTTGACCTCTTCCCATGAATCACAGGTGTTCTTCCTGGCAACTAGAATGGTGAGTCCTTTCCACAAGGTTTTCAGTTTGCTTTGCCCAGATCCATCAGACAAATCCCTATCTATGGTAGCTATCCCATTACAAAATTTATTTCTTCAAAAAGAAGACTTCAGGGGCACCTGGGTGGCTCAGTGGGTTAAGCCTCTGCCTTCGGCTCAGGTCATGATCCCAGGGTCCTGGGATCGAGCCCCACATCGGGCGCTCTGCTCTGCAGGGAGTCTGCTTCCTCCTCTCTCTCTGCCTGCCTCTCTGCCATCTTGTGATCTCTATCAGATAAATAAAGAAAAAATCTTAAAAAAAAAAAAAAGAAGACTTGAAAGTCAAAATGATTCCTTCCTTAATCTATGGGCAACAGACTGGATGTTGTGTTAGCAGGCATGAAAACAACATTAATTCATTATACCTCTCCATCAGAGCTCTTACATGACCAGGTACATTGCTGATGAGCAGTAGTATTTTACAAGGAATCTTTTTTTCTCAGTAGTAAGTCTCAACAGTGGGATTCAAAGATTCTGTAAACCATATTGTAAACAGATGGGCTGTTATCTGGGCTTTATTGTTGAGTGTATTTCGCATAATTCTTAAGGGCCCTAGTAGTTTCACAATGGTCAAAGAGCATTGGATTCAACTTAAAGTCACCAGCTGTTTTAAGCCTTAACAAGAGAATCAGCCTTTCCTTAGAGGCTGTCATTGACTCAAGGCAAGCATTGGCTTTTCGTCTTTACCCATGAAGGTGGTCATGTTCTTCTAACACAAGGCTGTTCTTTTGCTTTACAAATCTGCTGTTTAGTGTAGCCACTTTCGGTAATTATCTTAGATCATCTGGATAACTTGCCACAGCGTCTGTATCAGCACTTGCTCCTTCACCTTGAACTTTTATTACAGAAATGGCATCTTTCCTTAAACCTCATAAACCTACTTCTGCTAGCCTCAACTTTTCTTCTGCAGCTTCTTCACCCCTCTGCTTTCATAGAATTGAAAAGACTTGGGTCCTTGCTCTGGTTTAGGCTTTAGTTTGAGGGAATGTTGTGGTTGGATTGATCTTCTACCCAGATCACTAAAACTTTCTCTATACAAGCAATTGGGCTGTTTTATCTTCTTATCTCTTTTGTGTTCACTACACTAACACTTTCAATTTCCCTCAAGAACTTTGCATTCACAACTTGGCTAACTATTTGGTGCAAGAGGCCTAGCTTTCAGCCTGTCTTCCTCACTAAATTTAATCATTTCTAGCTTTTGATTTAAAATAAGAGTCATGGGTGCCTGGGTGACTCAGTGGGTTAAGCCTCTGCCTTCGGCTCAGGTCATGATCTCAGAGTTCTGGGATCGAGCCCCACATCGGGCTCTCTGCTCAGCTCAGCAGGGAGCCTGCTCCCTCCTCTCTCTCTCTGCCTCCCTTTCTGCCTGCTTGTGATCTCTGTCTGTCAAATAAATAAATAAAATCTTAAAAAAAATTTTTTAAATAAATAAATAAATAATAAAATAGAATAAGAGTTATATGACTCTTCCTTTCATTTGAACACTTACAGCCCATGGTAGATTTATTAACTGGCCTAGTTTCAATCTTGTTGTATATCAAGGAATAGGGAAGCCCAAGGAAAGGGAGAGATCGGAGACTGGCTGAAACAGTCAAAACAGATAAAATATTTATTGAATTAGTTGAGAGTCTTATATGGGTGTGGTTTGTGACATGCCAAAATAATGAAGTGGTAACATCAAAGCTCACAGATCACCACGAGTATAAAAATAATGAAAAAAGTTTGAAACATTGAGAGAATTACTAAAATGTGACAGAGAAATGCAAAGTGGGCAAATGTTGAAAAAAATGGTACACATAGACTTGCTCAATGCAGGTTGCCACAAACCTTCAGTTTGCAATGCATGTGAAATGCAATGAAGCCAAGTGCAATTAAATGAGGTATATCTGTATCTTAAGAGGGAGTAACATTTTCACATCATATAATTGTTGGTTGGTTCAATAACTATTAGAGTTGAAGGCTATACTGGACAATTGATTTCGTTTTAATATTAGGAAATTAAAGCCAAAATTTTTATACAGATTAACGGTACCTACAGTGGGACGAGGGCCTATTTTCTGATTCCTGACCTAAGTAAATACTAACCTGCTATAATTATTCCTCATTATTCAGTTGAATGTTATGACAATGTATTAGTTATTGCCTTCTTGAAACAAAAAGAAGTGAATTATGAAGGTCATTTGGAGTAGGAAAATGGATAAAAAGGGGAATCAATAGGACAAAGATGATGAGAGCCACTTTTATTAGCTCTTTTTTTACTTGGTAAAGAAATAAGAAGTCTCCAAGAAAGGTATAATAATGAGAAATTGCTGCAGATCTTGGTAAGAGTGAAGTCCCATGGACCCAAGGAAAGAGACTTAAGCCTTCTTCAGATTCACAACAGTGATGTCAGAAAACACAAAAGACCTAGTTCTGAACATGAATTTTAGGTGCAATGAAATAATAAAGCCATTTTATTTGGCCAAGAGCAATAGACAGTATTATTCTCTCCCACTTATAAGAAAAGAAAGTTTGAAACTCCATATCTGAATATTTTCTGGATTTCAGAATCCAGAAATAATTGTAGGTCATCATATTGGTCTTAAGGACTGCGATTTTGAGATCCACTCTATAAGAATCTTAAAATTTCAGATTCTTAAATACAAAATTATTTTCTGTATTTTTTAAAAATAACTTGATATTCTGAAACATAAACAAACTACATGAAAATAGAAAACTGGTAAGTGCAATGCTATCACTTTACCACTTGTATAC
Organism: Mustela nivalis; assembly: GCF_964662115.1. Taxonomy (NCBI): domain Eukaryota; kingdom Metazoa; phylum Chordata; class Mammalia; order Carnivora; family Mustelidae; genus Mustela; species Mustela nivalis. Next base: position 65,105,736 of record NC_139034.1, on the reverse strand, counting down.
CACCCACCCATAATGGGGCTAAAGGAGCTAAAACTACTTTTGTTCCTTCATGTTACAATTCTACTTAATATAAACATCTTTCAAAAGTTAAAAAAAAATTTGTGTCTTAGTAAAAGTGTATACTTCTCTTGAATAGCTGTACTAATAGTTATTCCATCCTCTATATGTACCTCTAAATGACTGCATGATTTGCATTTGATTGATATTATGCATATGTATATATCCATAAGAATATAGGGATATGTGAGGCATGAAGAAGATGGAGTGATCAATTAATTAGATTTTTTTAGAACCTGAGTAAAATCGCTAAAGTAGCATATACAGCGGATTTGGAAAAGTTAAGATTCTGACCTTGAAAATAGCAAGTTTGAGGGGGGATCTTGAACCACATTGGATTAAGATTAAGAGTAAAGGTAAGTGTGGAATATGGTAAGATGTGAGATATGCCCCAGAAAAGTGTCTTTGAAAAACATTGTGGTTGCTATTTTCTCCTAAAGAAGTGTTGTTTTTTTAGAAATCTTCTGTGTAGGTATTTTGACTTTTATTCCTAGTAGGGCTATTTTTCTCAGAATGCTAGTGATATTATGAACCCTTTGTCATTTAGAAATATTTTGATATCCTATAGGGAAACATAAAGGTATTTCTCTTTCATTGCAAATTTGTAATCTGCTTTATAAAACTTATTAGTATTTTTTCTTGGAGATTTCATATATACCCACTTAATAATATAGCATTGTATAGCTTCTAATTCTTACAGAGGCAAGTCCAGTGAGGTAGGTTTTAAAATCAACAGTTTGTCTATAGCTTAAAAATAGATTGGTTCATTGAGTTGATCTCTGTGACAACTACTTGGCTTTAAGCTTTGTCAGCATTGTGCCAGCTATTGGGTTAATGATAACTAGCTAATGTAATGGATTAGTTAATGAGATTCTTAGTCACCCTTATCTGACTTATGGATATATGGCTTTGTTATTTGGAATTACAATTAAGCATCTGATATAATTAACCTTTGACATACAAAATAAACACAATAAAATGTATTATGTGCAAATATATATATATATATATATATATTTTTTTTTTTTCAATGACACTGTTCAGCCTTGGTAGGCATGTTATCATCATTTATTTTATGAAATACGTTTCATTTGGCACCAAGTTACGAAGCATGGAGAGAAAAGAAAAGCATTTTAACATACATACTAATGCATTTAGCAACAAAGAGAATGTATGCAAATCAACTATATATTGCCACATTTTCTACGAGACACCTTTCTTCAGTAATTTAAGCCCATTAAGGACACCCTAAATATAATACTTTTATCTGATGTCTCTGGCATATGACAGTTATAAAACATGACAAAGATATGTATTGTACATTCAAATATTTTTGACAAATCCATTAAAAAAGAAAAATTGTTTCCTACTACAGTCATAGTTATTGTTGAACACTAGATGTGTATGGAAATATGACCTAATTTACAAATACAGGACAATTTTCTGTAATATGATCTATATGATATTGATAAATCTTCATATTATAGTTCTTAGTGGATTAAATACATATGACTAGACGTGTAAGGTTAAGATAAGTGTCAATCTGAGTGATATGATAAAAACTCTTATAAAATATTAAGTTAGCTAACTATTAATGAAAAGGCTATCTTCGGGGAGCCTGCTTCTCCCTCTGCCTCTGCCCCTCCTCTGCTTGTACGTGCTCACTCTCTCTCAAATGAATAAATAAAATGTTTTTTAAGGAGGCTAAATTATTATTATTCTTTTCATCTTTGAAGTCTTTCTCAGTGTGCTATTCAGAAGGAAAATATAATGGCTTCATCAGAGTCAAATGCTTATTGTTCCTATTACTTACACAGATCATATTCCTACACATCTTTCCCAGTCTCCCAAGGGCTCAATCTTGTCTGCTGTAGCACTTTGGGCCTTCAGTTCTGTATTTTGAATCTCATATATTCCTCATGTCCTCTTTGCCTTGAAAGAAAGGGAAAAAAGGAAGGAAGTAGGGAGGAAGAAGGTCTGTTTCTCTATATTTAGCTTAGCCACTCTTGAGACTTTCCTTAGTTGTAGCCAATAGGCACTCTCATCTTGTACCAGCCTCAGACATCCAGTATGATAAGTCTAGCTCCATATAACCTCCCCACTAAATAGATAATATGAGGGAAAATAGATAAAAAGCTAAAAGGAGGTATTATTATATTTTTAGTAAGAAAGGGAGAAAGAAGCAAAGTCAGATAAGAGAAAAGGAATACGCTAGGGGAGATAACGTACGTAATAGGGGAAAGAAAAACTGTAAAGCCAAAGCTGGGACAGTCTTCAAAGGTTGTACTTAAGTCTCCTCATATCATTATAAATAGGAAAAGTATCCAGTATTCTTTAGGAGACAACACTGTGTTTGGACACAATCCCACTGCAGTTTACCAATGCCTAGTGACTATTTGGACACTTTTGTAAATGTTATCTATGTGGCCCACATCAGTCTGGGAATAAAAATGAGGCTGAATTATTTGTAATAAGCTTTTCTCTAGTAGTTATCCATTTGTTATAGAAGAACTCCAGATAAATTTAAAATATGTTCCAATTTTTCCTGTGATCCCCCAGGGGATATTTTTCATTGCTCATATATGTCTTCTTAGCTGTATTACCTTCCATTAATTCTACTGATATTACACTTAACTTTTCTTCAGTGATGCTGTTGATTAGTGTATTAGGCTTATTCATCTACATGGGGTTGTGGGTTCTGTTACTACCAACCCTCCTTTCCTATCCTAAACACTGGCAAGGAGTAAGCACTGTCCGTTTGAAGGCCTTGCTATGCCAATACTGAACTGTTTCAGGATCCTTCCTTACAGAAAAGTCTCTGTAGTTTCAGGAAGTGTTATCTTTTCCATTTTTTGTTGCTTTCCATTAGGAAAGTATCAAACTATACTCCTTTGTGTCCCAGTGTCTTCAGACAGAGTAAAAATTACTAAGCATGCTAAGGAAAGTATAACCTAATGATGACAGACATGAGCATTTTTCCTCATACTTCTAAGATTAGTATATACATTTACAAGAAGGGAGGTCAGAGAGGCTATAATTAGATTTTGAGCCTGTATCTTCATCTTTTTTCCATTGTATGACATTGAAAACAACTGAGTAAAAGATACATATTTATAAATTATAGATTTTATTTAGATTACATAGATTATATATAGAGATAGATTATATAGATTATAGGGATTTTTGGATAATTTTCAAAGTGAAAGAGAAACCTTTCTACTATAGGAAGATGTGATAATTACAAGGAAAACATAAATATGTGAAAAGTGCCTCAATTTAACTAGTGAATAATACCAGTAGAAGAAATCCAAGAAATTAAATTTTGAATTTTGAATGGATCAATGCATTTAATTCCTTTAACTTTGTGTAACTTAGAAACAATTTTTCAGCTGAGATAAGCTGTACAAACTGCACAGAGAAGGAAGAAAAACACAATGATGTTCATCTTTTTAAAAACACCTTTTAAAAAACAATTCATTATACTGCGGCTTCTCTTTGTGCATAAGATCTTAAAGTTTAGCAAACATCAGAATGACTTGTCAAGCTTGTTAAACTGCAAAGTCCTGAGTCCCTCCCCCAGAATTTCTGATTCATTAGGTTTGGTGTTGTACTTGAAGATTTGTCTGAACAAGGTCCTAGGTGCTAGTGATATTACCAGTTCAAAAGCAATGTATCTCCACCCCATGCAACATCACAAGCAGCATTCAAAGGAAAGTCTTTTAAAAGGTGAATGTCATAAAAAATCTCTTTTGCACACAGAGTTCAGTATTTCCTAGAAATCATTCCAAAAATATACAGCAAAAGATTTATATCCAATATAACTTAGTGAATGCTTCCCCTCAAAATACTGTATGGAAGTCTATAAAAAGTAATTACTAGCTTTATAGAAAAAGATTTCAGGAATGAACTTGTCAAACAAAGCTGAAGTCCATTTGAAGGATACAATGATCAATGTTACTATTATTAGTAAGGAAACCGGCACATTTTTCCTTGTTGCTCTGGTAGATTGGAGATAGGGAGATGACAAAGATTAAAAGTCTATTTCACTCTTTTATGAGGAAAAAATATATTACTAATGAGGCATTCACATCAATAAATTTATATAAAATAATATGCAGATAGAGATTTCTTTATATAAACCAAATTATAAAGAAGTTTTACTTATTTTTCAATTTAAAAGCAATAGCAACCCAACTGTGATAAAATACATGAAATCCATTTACATATATAAATTTCATTGCATTTTTCTCTTAATATACCTGATAAATCTGCCTTAAGTTTGCAGCCTCCTTTACTTACTTCCTGAGAATATTTTTTCTAGAATAGAAAACTATAAAAATAATACAAAAAATATTTTCCCATACCTCATAACCATAAGGAAATTGTTAACACATTTATGCAACATGTGCAAAATACAATTTGTTGTGATCCTGAATTTGAATGATTTATAATAAAATAAAATAAAACTTCAAATATACTGTATTGTTCAGACTTTTATGATTAGTTGCTTTTCTTCGTTTTCTACATTGTCTGCCAAATAATTAAAGGTAACTAAAAATTTTAGAGGGTCAACAAAGCACAACTCCAAATCAAGATCTTGAAAAACTAATCTCTCTTTATGTGACATTAGTATGAATGATACAAATAATCCTGCATATATATAAAAGTCCCTGAAAGCAGAATTTTTATTATTATTATTTTTATATTTGCTATGGTTATGTGCTATAGCATCTAACCATTTTTAAGAAATTGTCAAAAGTCTTGACCTTATCTAATATTTCAATTATCTTTTCATTTCTCTTGAATCTTTACTGTAAAGCTAAGTGAAAGAATTTTCTATACTTTTCTCCACTTCCTTGTCTTTTTTTATTCGTTCATTTACAATAATCAGCCTTTCATCTCTACTCCTCCATTGAAACTGTCTTACCAAGTTCATAACAGTTCCACTAAGCTGAATTGAGTAGCTAATTCTAAGCCACAGTTCACTGGCTTTCAGTTCTATTTGATTATTCCTTGTCACTTTCATCCTATAATATTTACTTGGCATTTAGGACACCATTATACTCTTGCTTCCATATACCTTCCCCTGTGCAGGCCCTTTTTCTTCTCTACCTGTAAGTGTAGAAGCTCCAGAGCTGCTTCAGTGCTTATTCTGCAGACCTAACCATTTCCCTGAACTCAAAACTCATTTATCAAACTGTCTCACTTCCCTCTTGACTTTAATATGTATTGATATAAAAAAATGGATTTTGTCCAAAATGGAATTTTAGATTTCTCCTTTAAAACTCTAAATGGTAGATTTTCTTAGAACAGGATCTTGTTAAATGTCACATATAAAGGACTGACAATGGAATCCACAAGATGATATTCAAGGAATAAGCTCATAAAACAAATTTTAAAAATTAAAAATAAATAACGGGTGGGATTTGAAATAGTATGAGCTTTCAGTGGGTAACATCATTTGATGCAAAACTAGGATTGAAAAAAAGAAAATGATTGATAAAGTCTCAGAGACCTTTTCCAAAGTTAAGTTATACTTAACTGAGTTTCAGGAATTCTGTATGTAGAAACTGACAGAGTATTTAGTGAATGCTTAGTGGAAAAAAAAAACCTAAAGAATTTATGCCTATATCTATATATAGTAATATATGTGTGTACAAATATACATACGCATATTTCTTTATGTAAATTCCACCATATGATTTCACTCAACCATTTTTAAAGTTTATAAGGTTTTTGTGGTAAAAAACTTTCAGATATTAAGAATAACTGTGGATAGTATGGATCCCATTACAAGTAAAATTATGGTATCCACTTTGGGCACACCAGGAAGGTAGCATCTCTTGCCAGGATTTGAGAAGATCTATTTCTGTCTTTTTACACAACTACACAACAATGAGAAGATGAGTGATGTTAACACAAGCTCACAATAAGCATTCATGTGGGATATTTCTAATTCACATAACAGATCACCGCATGTAAGAGCCTACCATTGCTATCTCCTTACATCTTCTAGACTAAGTCATAGTAGAAAAAAATGGAAAGCACACAAACATATACCTACACAAACACATAGTATCATGAAACTATAAACAATAAGTAAGATGCAGTTTAATCTAGGCTTGATATTGGATCTTCCCCAATTTCAATTCATCAGAGATTTAATCAGACAGGGGTGTATTATTGTGAATATTCCGAAGAGTGTTTTAATTTGCTGAGCTATTAAATGAGATGGATGAATGCAGCATATTCTTTTTTTAAAAAGATAAAGAATTTCCTTTTATCTTTACTCACCTGTCTTACAAACAAGAAATCATTACTCAATTTGAAAAATTTGAAACATTGCTCTTTAATAGCATTTTATACTATTCCCTCTTGTTACATTTATGGAAAAAATAATGATATCAAGTCCTGGGCTTGTGGATAAGAAGCAACAGCCATTCCTAACTTCAATTCAGGAAAAAGCAGCTGCCTCCACTCCCTTTAGAATATACAGAGTGCCCTGGAATCCATGGTGGCAGCTGTGCATTGTTATTCTGGCTATTGCATTTTTTATGCTATTACATGGAGCTTAGGATACTAATTTCAGAATACAGAATATTTAGCTCCTGCAGGTCTGAGGACATTAGCCCTCAAGCTGATAGAAATGTATTCTTGGAGTTTGAATATGTCTTTATGCATCAGCATCTCTGGTAAATAATTTCTTGCTATCTATTTTCCAATGACTGTGTGCATTTGATAGAGTAAGTGAGGCTACGGATTATTGCAGTGACCCACTGCACATCTTTGTCATTTTCTTGGCAGTTTTCCATTCAGAAATATCAAGCATATTTCGGGTTTATTCTCCCAGACCATTTCAGTTTTGTAATTTTTGTTATCCTCAGCAAATTAATCCCACACATGCCTTTGTCTGTCATTTGAGCCATGCAGAAATTGTGAATTATGTCACCTCTATAAATGGGAATCTTGGAAGAAGGATTAAATGCTAAGGGTGATCAGTCAGAGAAAGTGGCAACTCGTCTGGTTCAATGATTAAAGTCTGGACCTGAAAATAAGAATTACTAGATTCTATTTGTGGCTTTGCTATCAATTTGCTGTATGACTTTTAGTAAGACTTTTCATGAGGAATTAGTTTCCAGATATGGGCTAAAGAAAAAATTACAGACCTTCAAAACCTAAGGGAAGAAATCATTTTATTTCTTAGAAATATTAGCCTGTTTATTAGGGGGACCTTTTAGAGAGTTTAAGCAAGTATCTACAAAATAAATGTTATATGTCAGTTCACCTGATAATGAAAATATTAGCTGAAGAAATTTTGCCCAGTATGTTAAACTCTCTGATACAAACAGTTTAAGCATGCATTCTGTCAGTTTCAGTTTAGATATTATTGTATAAAGTAAGAATCTCTAAAGAACTTATGTAAATCATTCACAAAATCAAATGATAACTGGAAACCAAGAGAGGACTCAGGGTAAAAATGATAATTTCAGTACTACATTGGTTTTTCCACTAATTCTCCACTTTCATGTTTGGGTTTGGATCACGACACCACTTCATCCTTCTTCTTGGTAGCATTTCACTGTCAGGTATGACCCAACTGAAAGTATCCTTGCCTCTAATCTGACGTAACAGATTTGTCCCAGATGCTCTGTTTATGATTGTTGATTTTGGCTTTGCTGGTTTTTCAATCTTCTTCTTTTTTTTAAGTTTAAATATTTGATATGGGGAGGGTATGTGTTGTGATGAGCATTGGATGTTGTGTAAGACTGATGAATAACAGACCTGTACCCCTGAACAAATAATTCATAATATGTTAATTTTTAAAAAGATTAAGAATAAATAAATAAAATATCTGATATAAATTTTCTTTCAAACTACAAAAACCATATGTTTTATGAACCACAGTAGGCCACACAGATGTCTACAAAATAGAAAGTCTGAACCTATGTCTCCTTTACTCAATCCCATATGCATTTTCTACATTTTTCTCTAAAGGAGATGGGTATGTGCATAAATATAAACTTTATTATTTACAAAATGGGATTGTAAAATATTATTTTTGGCAATTTATCTTTCTTTTTAATAATGAAAGCAAACTTTATTAGGGTGTATCATTCTGGGTTCTCCAAAGAAACAGCCAATAAGGTGTCTGCATGTAGGTGGGTAGAAAGCAAGACACACAGAGAGAGAGGACAAGGAACTTATGTTAAGAAGTGGGCTCACATCCACCTTTATAATGGGAATGAAGCCTGGCAAGTCCACATTTTACAAGGTTGGCCAGCAGGCTAAAGACCCAGAGAAGGGTGTTTGAGTTCAAAGGCAGTCTGAAGGCAGAATCTCCTCTTTTTCAAGGGACATCAGTCTTCCTTCTATTCAGGTCTTCAGCTGATTAGATGAGGCTCACTCACATTATGGATGATAATAGAGTAATCTGCTTTACTCAAATAGTACTGATTTAAATGTTGATATCATCTTTAAAAATACCCTCAGAAAAACATCTAGAATAGTATTTGATGAAATGTCTGGAGAATGCGGCCTAGTCAAATTGACACACAAAATTAACAATTACTTGTGGTCCACTGTATTACAGCTTGTGCTAAACACTTTACTCAAGCCATTTCTTTCTTTCGTTCTTTCTTTTTAAAAGATTTATTTATTTATTTAACAGAGAGCTAGAGAGAGAGCACAAGTGGGCAGAGTGGCAGGCAGAGGGAGAGAGGGAAGCAGGTTCTCCACTGAGCAGGGAGCCCAATGGGGGGCTCAATACCAATGACCCGAGCCAAAGGCAGCCACTTAACCAACCAAGCCACCCAAGAGCCCCTCAAGCTATTTCACTTAATAATAAAACTAATACATAAAAATAATAAACTACTATATAAAATATAATATTTATAATTATATAAAATATATAATAAAATGTAAAATAACTAATATATAAAAATAATTAAAATTCCTATAACTTAGGAATTATTATCCCCATTTCATTGACTAAGAAGGAAACTGAGAAACAGGAAAGTTAATATTTTGCCCAGTGATTGAGCCAACATATGTCAGATCCGGATGTAATCTGTGGCTCTGTGGCTCCTGAACACATGATTTTAATTACAAAACTCTACTGCTTCCCAGAATATTAGGCTAAACATCCCTGCATAACAAGACATGCAGAACCCACTTACTCTGCTTAACAGGACTTCATTTTCCAAATGGTGGTTGTAGATTGCAATAATGAATGCAAACAAGGCCACTTCAGGCATGTCACTATCTTTCATGCCTTTGTTTCTTTTTCTAATTGAATGAGAAAATTAATATCTACCAAAGGCACTATATGCCGAGTGCTTAACCAAAACCTAGTATAGAGTGAGCACACTAGCAGTTTTATTATTATTATTTAGAAAATATTCAGAAAGTCTCTTCTAATTTTTTCTTATGTTGTTATCAACTGTTTGGCATGACAAGTATCCTGAATTAACCATTTTTATATATTTGTTAATATTTCTAATTCTACAGAATATGTTCACAGACAAAGGTAATTCACCTCCTTAAAATGTTCAATTCAGAAATTATTAACATATTCACAAGATTGTACAGTCATCACCACTATCTAACTCTGGAATTTTTTATCACCTTAAAAATAAGCCCTATATGCATAAGCAATCTATCTCAATTAATTCTTCCCCACAGGACCTGGCAACCACTAATCTATTTTCTGTCTGTATTCATTTCAGATTTGTCTTCACAGGACATTTTATAAAAATGAAATCATTCAGTATGTGGCCTTTGTGTCTGGCTCCTTTCACTTGGCATGAGGTCTCACAGTTCATCCCTGGTGTAGCATGTATCAGCATTTCCATCTTTTATATGGCTGAATAATATTCCACTGTGTAGATGCAGTACTTTCAGTTATCTCTCCATCACCTAGTGGGCATTTGAGTTGCTTGCACTTACTATGCATACTACTCTTAGTAGTAGATTTGAATCTCATGATGGTCTGAAGTCCCTATTTCACTCTCTCAAATTCATTTTAGCAGGGAATTCTACAAAATATGGAATGAGTGTTGCATAAAACCCTACCTCTTATAAACTCCCTAGTAAATCTACTTTGACCACTAATTCATGAAAATTAGGAGAGAAATAAACAAACAAAAATTGGGAATTTTTAATTATTCATGTTTCTTCTTTTACTGTGCTAAAAAATCACATCAGTATTAAGCTAGATAAAACACAATGTAGTTTTCTTGTTCAATATTATTTTACTTAAGCAATATCCAAAAAATTAGCAATACAAAACTGTGTCCAAAAAATTAACATTACTAATTAAAAATGTGTATCTAAGGAAACTAGAGTTTGGGCAAGAATCTAATACAAATCTGTGCCAGCAGCTTTAATTGACATTTTGGATGTATCTTTTTCAAAAACTAAATATGAAGTAGCTCATCCCAGAGCAAAATTTTAATTCCACTTTAATAAAGAAAGTAAGGAATTGCATTTTATTAGATATGTTTAAGTAAGGAATTGCTGTTTACTGTTTCCTATGTTAAAGCATTATTCCAAGAAGAAAATCTTGAGAGGTCAGTTGGTAGAGCACGCAGCTCTTGATGTCAGGTTCAAAAGTTTTAACTCCATGTTAGTATAGAATTTACTTAAAAAAAAGAAGGAAGTCTTGAGAACTTGTTAGCTGCTTGGCTTGCCATTCTCCCTCCTCAGAGACTTGATTTGCAATCAACAGTTATGTAAATTTTTTATCAGATTAGACTTTCAGAACTAAATTTTCTATAATATATGCAACCGTTACCTCAGTAAAACTGACAAAATGTCAGAGAAAGGGACAAGGTACAGTAATTAGCAAAATGGTAGGGATCTGAAGGAAATTTAAATTGAGAAATCTTTTTTTTTTTTTTTTTTGGAAGGTTGTAATATCCTAGAGGGTAGGCAGAAAAGAAGTTCCTATGGACCATTTGATGACTCTAGTTAGAATGGAGAGAATGCTGTATGCAATTTACATATCACCTAATTTAAAGTGCCTGATAACTTAAAATTTGTGTTTTATAATAATGATAATTTTAGCTCTACTTTTTATTAAAATGAAGTCAAAACCATTTCTATGGTATGGTAATTTCCTATATGTATGGTAATTATTTGAAGTCTCTAATCATTTTTTAAAATAAATCCTTTATAAGTTTAGAAATGTGAACTTCATCATGTGTATTCTAGTGAGATGACAACATACTGCCACTGATGTTATAATTTTCTTACTATGCTAAATCCCTAATACATTATATTTACTAACTCAGAAGCAAAGCTACCAGAACCTGGAATGTATACATTCTGTTATAAAATTTTTATCAGTTTTAAAGTTCTGTAAATAAGAGTGCTGTGTGTGTAAGTATTGTAATTATGCCTACATTTTAACTGTAAATTGTGTGCACAAAATAGTGTAAATTGTGTGCACAAAATAGTGACTGACTACATGTACTATTTAAGTAAATCCTTTTCCCATATTAAGGATTTTTTTTCATATTTGAGAGGATATTACCTAGATCAAATTCATATGCACCACAAAGTGCAGATTCTTAAAAATAGCCATTTCTTCATTTTTTTCCCCTTTTGGAAAATTTGAAACTTTTTAGATGTAGTTTTTAATGATTTCTGTCATTTTCAGCCTCCTCCTACCTATCCAATGACAGTATGTTGCCAGCATTTTCCAAAATACCACATTGCAATTTGCACTGCTTTATTTCGTTAAGTTTCTCAAACTTTTAAACTCCAAAACCAAAACATGATCTTCATTATCTCCAATTGGGAAAGCTTTTATGTAAACCTTTCTTACCAAAGTTACAATGAAGTTGATATCCTGTATTTCCAATAGTATTTTTAAAAAGTGATTTAACAAAAAGGAACTAGTTACCCAATGTCATAATTTCTGTTGTCTGCAGATTTGTGGAAAAAAAGGAAAGGCATTTTGGACAGTAAAACCTCTGCTCAAGTTATATCCTATAATTGTGCACAATGATATTTAATAATAACTTATTTTAATTAGGCACTTAGTAAGGCCTTTATTCTTTGTAAGCATTTACATAAATTATCGCAAATACTCTTCACGACAATCCTATGAAGTAGATGTTATTATTAGTCCCAACTTAGTGATGAGAAACTAGAACACTGAAGAGCCATATTAATAGAATCTCAGGTATAAAGAGGCCATAGTTTCTGGCACTTTCTGGACCAAATAGCTATAACTCTTCTCCTTTTCCATTTATCTTTACCACATTGTTGTGTCATGATGTTCTACTTAAGAAAATGTGAATTTGTCCTAATTACTCACATGGCTAAAAAGTTTTCACTCTAAATAATATTCAGTATGGTCTAGATCACATTCCACTGGGTTTAGAGTAGATTCTTTATATTCTTGCTCCATATTAACAAACCAGGGTAGTTAATATCTCCCAACATGTTGGAGTTACTGTAACATAGAACACATTGGTCTAATAGCATAAAAATTAAATATGTTTCAAAAGTACAGATAAGCAGTGCTCTCAATACTTTGACCTTTTGCATCTTTACTTTCCTGAATTATATATCATGAAATAAAAACTCTTTCATGTGCTTTACTGTTACATAATCTTTATAGTCTGGCTTTGCTTGCAAAATAGCAATCCAGTTGATCTGCTGCCATGATCCCAATAATTCTGATCACTTTATTTAAAATTCCTTCTCAAGGTGCTTCTGAGCCATTAGAGAATGAGTATTTTACACACTTAATTTACATTAACTGTTTTTACAGAGAAGACAAAAATACAACGTATTTTTATGGAGTGATAGTCATTCCTTTTTTGTTATTGTATTTAAGCAAAAAGATACAATTATCTTTAAGGTCTTTGATAATATAGATAACATCCATCATAAACTTATTTTTGCAGTCAAGTTATTCACATACACTGCTAAAAGTTTAAAGAGTTTACCATTGCATAGATGCAAATATATAGAAAAACAACACATACAACAACAAATAAGTCAGATCTCCTTAATGTCAACCTTAAAAAAATTAGTAGGACAGAACAAATCAGAATGCGAGAAAGATAAGATAAATTGTATCTAATAGAAGATAGTACCAACCCCACATTAAGTCCAACCCATGCACAAAAACATGCACCTTTCTCATCTTGACCATCCATTCACTAATTAATTTTAAGATATTCATTGTGTTTCCATAATGTAGTACTATAAATTATCTCCTATAACTGATCCTCTGTTCACAGATATTAATATCTGTGAAATTAATGAAACAGGCCGAGGTCTTCATTACTAAGCACATTTGTCAACTTAGAGTTTTTGTTTTCCATTTTATAATATGTACAAATTAATTCACCAGCTTTTACACAATTTTCCACCTCCTTAAGTGTATCATAAAACAAACTGCATCATCTCCAAAACTCCTTCCAAATAAGACTTGTTCCAAGGGATGTTGCTGGGTCTTGTGAAAAAGAAAATTCAAAGACCAACTAAATTTCTGATGTTCTGTAGTTCATAAAAATGAACAGTTTTAATATATTAATATTCTTTGTAATGCTCTAAATAGGAATTATACAAATAATTACATAGCATTTCTCAATATTGTGGAAATAATTTTCTGCAAAATACAGTTTCAGAAATGGGCTATAGAGGGTGTTTGTACAAAATGTATGAAAGTCACATCTGCAAACCATTGGTTAGAAAATCAAGCTTGATATGATTTTCCTTTTAATTTTTGCTCTATAACCTTTGCTGGCAAAGAGTGTATTTAATTATCTATATGCAATTAAGCACTTAAGGGATTAATTAATTAGTTGGCATTTGTAACACTCTTAAAGATGAAAATCACTGTTTAAGAATTATCATTATTAATATGAACAGATGCAAAGGATGAAAGCATCATTTATGCATGCATATGGCACACCCATCAACTCTTAGCTTATTCAGAGACATAATTGCTCTTTGAGCCAACATAAGCACCAATTTTCAAATATTAATCCAGTGCATCTTCAAATATATTATGCCAAGTCATATTCAGTAATATTTATTCTCAATTATAAAAAGAAAGACATATTTAAGTGATGTGAGTAAATTATGAACACCGTTTTCAAAAAAAATATCTGTTTAGTTGTCTGCTAATACTGAGCAAAATTAGAACTATAAAATTAACTCTCAAACAATGAGTAATATTAAGCAAAAGAAGTAAGAATGTAACTTCAGTCATTCTTTTATACAACATCTAACAGTACACGATATACCATATACCATAATGCCAAGTCAACACTTAATTTAAACCTTGTAATGTTAAATGTGGGTATTCACTATCAATTTTATGATACCTTTATCCACTTTATTTTTTAAGTTAAAAGGTGTTTAATGCAAGAGAAAATTATATGAAAGTTTATTTTCATCTTTAGCATGTTGATTTAATAACATATGGATTTTTTTTTACTATACTGATGTAAAGGCAAATGGCAATAAAATCCACAGAAGCTTTTGACTAAGGCTTTCACTTTAACCTGAGATAACACACTGAAACTTACAATTTGATAAGTGATGTACCCACACAATATTATACCAAGTAATAAAGAAATAATATAGAGTTTACAGAGCCATTTATATCAACATCTTAAATGACAGAAGCCTGTTATCTTAGCTCTGCAGGCTATCAATTCAAATATATAATACTAAGATGTGTTTTTGTTTAGAGCATTTTTGATGCTTGGTAAAGCTTTATACTGGCATTTGTCATTAAAACAATATGTGGGATGCCATAATTATAAGGAAACGGTATTTCAATTTACAACCCATTTTTATGAACTTATGAGAATGAACACTGTTCAGAATAAAGCTTTTACTTAATTGTGTTTCTAAATTCAATGCATAAATGTTAAGTCAATACAAAAGTGAAAGCTTAAGCATGCAAAGAATAATGTAAAGGAGCTGAAAATTTTTCGTAATCTAAAATAGAAAATTTTTCTTAATACACTCAGTCTCAATAAAACAGATTTTCTCGAAACAATTCTATCAAGATTTATATATTTAAATTCTAGTTCTCCTAAGATTTAGAGTTAGAGATGATAGATAAATCCCTTTATAAAAACAACAGAAAAGTCCTACTTCTCTTTCTTGGGGTTTTTAAAAATTATTACAATCATATAATTTGTTGAAGTATATCATGATTTCTTTTCTTAAGATTAATTTTTCATTTCAACCTACAATAGCAGTGATGATCCTTTCTCTAAAGTACAGAATATCTACTTAATGTTTTCTTAGAAAACACAGTCATTAAATGAAAAGGTTTTTATGCATTAAACTAAAGAAAATCTATGCTAAAAATATCTAGAGTTTAAAAAATCTACATTTTTGTCTTTATAAATCACTCTAAGTATCTTTCCAAAATTGTGCTTAAGAAATATCATTTAAGATTTTTTTTTAAAGATTTTATTTATTTATTTGAGAGAGAGACAGTGAGAGAGAGCATGAGCGAGGAGAAGGTCAGATGGAGAAGCAGACTCCCTGTGGAGTTGGGAGCCCTATGCAGGACTTGATCCCGGAACTCTGGGATCATGACCTGAGCCGAAGGCAGTCGTCCAACCAACTGAGCCACCCAGGCGTCCCTAAGATTTAAAGATTAGTTATTATATTTTGGGAAGGAACACTTCACATAATTGAAAACAGGTTTAAAATCAGCCTTCAGTTTTCTTTTTATCCCAAGTGTTGTGTGTTGAAATCTGAGCTTTAGAAGTGGAACAGTTTTTATCAGTGACAAGGATGAGAGGGATATGGTCATGGCTCAAGTGGCATGGAAGGCAAGACCACTGAAAATATGGAGGACAGAGATATTTAAACTAAGGATGATAACAAGAAGTTTAAAGATTGGGCGCCTGGGTGGCTCAGTTGGTTGAGCGACTGCCTTCGGCTCAGGTCATGATCCCGGAGTCCCGGGATCAAGTCCCGCATCGGGCTCCCAGCTCCTTGGGGAGTCTGCTTCTCCCTCTGACCTCCTTTCTCATGCTCTCTCTCTCACTCATTCTCCCTCAAATAAATAAATAAAATCGTTAAAATTAAAACAAAAAAATGTTTAAAGATTAAAAAATAGTGAGCCAGCTGTTAAAATATTTAATTGACTTGGAATATTGGCCGGGAAGGTACAAGGTCAAGGAGAAGGAACTGGAGTAATAATGTGTGTCAGAGTTTCTGGATTTTTCAGAGAGAAGGATGAAACAATGACATATAAGTGGTAATGAGAAAATTAGTTAAGGGTCCAGTCTCCCTTCTCTTTAGTACACATATGGTAGGAGAGAGAAAATAGTACCTTTGTCTGAAGTCCAGGCTTTAGTTGTCTCAGAAAGCTTAGAAAAGTTTTGAAAAGAAGATGAGTGTTTAATAGATTTTGGTGATGACAGATTTTTATTTCAGCCAAACATCAAAGCAAAGTTTGTGTTGACAGGGTTAGGAAGTGTTAGAAACTGGATTCATATTAAGAGACATACTGAACAGAATGTAGATGAGACTAAATGCTGGCAGATTACCTGGGAAGCTGGGAACTGCCTTGCATATCAAGTAAACAGGAAAGGGACACAGTTGGGATTATTTGGATAGCTTCCAAGGAAGAACTAACCACTCCTTCCTGGGACTGCTCTCTTATGCAGTTTATGTTGTTAAGGTCCAAACTGCTAAAGAAATGGTGGCAGGGAGTGTTTTGGGGGCTCTTCAGTCCTGCTATGGGCCATGTCTTAAGCAAGGGAGAACATTTTAAATTGATTCACTTTGAGGGCGCCTGGGTGACTCAGTGGGTTAAGCCTCTGCCTTCCGCTCAGGTCATGATCTCTCTGCTCAGTGGGGAGCCTGCTTCCTCCTCTATCTCTGCCTGCCTCTCTGCCTACTTGTGATCTGTCAAATAAATAATTAAAAAAAATCTAAAAAAAATAAAAATTGAGTCACTTTGTTAATCCCAGTGGTTTAGAAATTCTAAGTGTGCTTGCTGTGGGTTAATTCTCACTAAACGTCATGAAAATTAGATCCTCTATTTGAATGAAAAAATAAAAACCTTCCCCTTTCATCCTGGGAATCAACTTGTACATTTTCCCAAATAACTAACTACCATTCTCTCTTTCCTAGTTTTCTATATCTACAAATTTGGGGGATTAAATCTAGACTGATTGCATAAATTTCTCATATCGTTCATCTCTTATTTTTGTCTTTTCATTCCACTTACTGGAGAAATCATCATCTTTATCTTCAAATGAATGTTCTATGGTTATTATGTTTTTTTTTTTTACTTCCAAATGCATTTCTTATTTATAGAATATCCCTGTTATAAAGCATCTTGTACTTATTTTATGGATTTAATAAACTTTCCAATATTTCTGAGGATATTAACCATATTGATTTGTTTTTATCTGGTCTCTCTTTATTGCCTATTTTCCCTAAGTTCCTTTTTAAAGTTTCTTGGTTTTGGTTTCTCTCATTCATGCAAAAATCTTTCCTCAAAGCTGCCTGAGCACAGTTGTCCATTCATAATTAAGAATGAGGCACTAAAAACAGCTGGGATCTTGAAGGTCTTATTGTTCAGCATTTTAAGTTTCTGTAATGGCTTTTGTTTTCAGAATGAGGCCTCTGTCTGTTGGTCTGAAAGCCTTTTATTTTATTTTTTTTTTCTCACAGAATAAATTTTCTACTTACTCCTTAGGGAGATGTAACTACTTGATTACCTTGGTTCTTTAGTAAAAGGATGGTATATGGATTCTAACTTTTTCTTATATTTTTAATGTTCTTGTGTTTTTGGTCCCTCTGGCCAATTATGGACCTGTCCACGGTGCTGAAAACTAATCACTTCCTTACTAAATAGGCAGATTCAGCTTTCTTTCAAAAAAAAAAAAATTGAGAGAGGGAGAACACAAGCTGGGGGAGTGGCAGAAGGAGAGGGAGAAGCAGGCTTCCTGCAAGCAGGACCCTGGGACCATGACCCGAGCCGAAGGCAGAGGCTCCAACCCACTGAGCCACCCAGGTGCCCCTTTTTGGAGATATTTCTAATAGAAAGCTGAAATCTAGGGTGCCTGGGTGGCCCAGGAGGTTAATTAAGTGTCTGCCTTCTGTTCAGGTCATGATCCCGGTGTCTTGGAATCGAGCCCCGCATCAGGCTTTCTGCTCGGCAGGGAGCCTGCTTCCCTTTCTCTCTCTCTCTCTCTCTGCCTGCCTTTCTGCCTACTTGTGATCTCTGTCTGTCAAATAAATAAATAAGCTCTTTAAAAAAAAATTATCTCCAAACATCTGACTATCCACTTTCCACCCTCCATAAACTTGTTTATATTGCTCATCTCTCCTCTCTTTGATATTCTTTTTCTTTTATGACCAATTTAATATTGTCAGAAATAGCAAAAATAAATATCTTCATGCAATATACTATGTTTAGTTTATAAATCTTATATTTCATTCTTCTGATCATCTTCAGTAATGTGATTTTTTATTTTTTGAAATTTTTTGAATTTTGTTGAAAATGTTGAAATTTTTTAAAATTTTAAGCTAAAAATCTAGTAATATGTTTTAGTCAAAAATTCTTGTAAGTAAACTGAATTCAAGTAAAATCAGAATTGAAACATAACATCCACATGGCATATTATTTATGCATCATTATTTCAATGCAAAGATCTGTATAATGGGCCAATGGGTAATATGTCTTCCCTGTGTATCATAGTTGAAATTTTCTTAGTTATTGACATTTAGTGTTAACAATGATATGGAAAATACAGTGAGATCTCTGTTATAGAAAACAATCTTATGCCAAACATTTATCTTTTCCATAAATATAGATATAATTTTTTATCACACATAGATTTTTTAAAAATCATTTGAAACATAAAATAATTTCATTTTCAATTTCTTATGTGCAGATGGGAGATAGATTTAACAAATTTAACAAATAATGAGCAAAAGTGGCATCTAAATATTTTTCGATTTTTTTTTTAGATCCTTTGTTATAACTCATATCAGCTTCTGTATTATAGTAAGAAAATGCTCTCATGTGAAAGTATTGTGGCTTTGTTAAAGCACCTTTGGTTCATCTTAAACCACCATTAAACCACCATTACAGTAAATTTGCAAGACCTAGTGAAAATCTTAGGCAATGAAAGCTGAGTAGAGGTTATGATTTTATAGTATATTGATACAATATTCTATGGCCTTGTAAAAGTGAGCTGTAAACATCTAAAAAGCTAGCCATCCTTACCCCAATACATTTGAGAAGTAGGTAATATTCTGCTATATAATAGCCAGACAATAAGAATTGGTTGCTCAAAAAACATGAACAATGCAAAAGTAATATTGCTCCTAAGAAAACATTGCAAATAGAATTATCCAATAAAATTCATTTGCTTAGGATATAAACAATAAGAGAATGAATTTTTCTACAAATATATTTAAAATAGTTGACAAGTCATGATACACATATAAAGAACAATTTGTCTGGTCCAACTGTTGTCCTAATATAGGTAGGAAAGTATTGTTACTTAGAGTTTTAAAAATAGAGGAACTTCATTACAAAAAGATTTTAAGAAACTATTTTCATTTCTCTTATATTAGTGTATTTTTTCCTATGGAGCATTTATTCGAAAGATGCAAAATATAGAAAGACCATTGAAATTTAAAAGAAAACTACAGGTAAAGGTAGGTTTTCCTTTTAGGGAAAGTCTTCTAGAATAATAACATATTTAAGACAACTTAGAAAACTTATAAAAAAAAAGAAAACTTATAATTCATAAAGAAAGCTTTTCATTGGGACATGTGGGTGGCTCAGTGGGTTAAGCCTTGCCTTTGGCTCAGGTCATGATCTCAGGGTCTTAGGATCAAGCCCCACATCAGGCTTTCTGCTCACAGGGAGCCTGCTTCCCTCTCTGTCTCTGCCTGCTGCTCTGCCTACTTGTGATCGCTATTTGTCAAGTAAATAAATAAAATCTTAAAAAAAAAGAAAGAAAGAAAGCCTTTCATTCAGAGGTCTCCAGTTTGAAGATTTGATTGTATATCCTACATATTTATCTTTTTTTTAATTGTGTTATGTTAGTCACCAATAAAATACATCATTAGTTTCTGATGCAGTATTCCAAGATTCATTGTTTATGTACAAAACCAAGTGCTCCATGTAATATGTGCCCTCCCTAATACCTACAACCAGGCTCACCCATCCCCAGGCACCCCTCCCCTCTAAAACCCTCAGTCTCTTTCTCAGAGTCCACAGTCTCTCATTCTTCATCTACCCCTCCGATTTCCCCCAGTTCACTTTTCCTTTCCTTCTCATAATGTCCTCCATGTTATTCCTTATGCTCCACGAGTGATATCATATGATAATTGACTTTCTTTCCTTGACTTGTTTTACTCAGCATAATCTTCTCCAGTCCCATCCGTGTTGATTGTAAAACAGTATGGAGATTCCTCAAAAAATTAAAGATAGAGCTACCCTATGACCTGGCAATTGTATCCTGATGGCTGCTTTATTTGGGAGATTTTTATTAAGATCCTAGGAAATCTGTACTTAATTCACTGGAAAAACTTTTACTAAGCATCTACACTGCCAAGCACTGACCTAGATTCTGTGGATTCTACTAAATACTTAGAGATTACATCCTCCGGAGTTTTACAATGAAGATGAGAGTGTCAGTTACATACTTTAGGAGCAAATCAAGGAAATTGGATAAAGAATAATGAGAGGCATCTGATGATACATATGTCTCTGAAATGGGGTTCCATATCAATACACTGGAGCTATGTTAAAATAGTTCATAAAGTACTGCTCCAGATGTATATTTAATGCCAAAACACTTAGGCAGAGAGCAAATCAATAAAGAATTCATTTAAAAAGTTCCATCTGAGCATTATTATCCATGTGAAGATATTTATCTTTTACAGGATTTACTTTATAGAAGTATTATTAATTTAGAAAGTAAGTATAAGGTGTTGCCTCAGAAAAACTTTATCATTTGAGAGCCAAGGAATACATAAAGAATTCTTTTATAACTAGACTTACTGTGGTGAGCATTTAGCAATGTATACAAATATGGAAACATTACATTGAATATCTGAAACTAATATAAAGTTATATGTCAGTTTACCTCAATAAAAAAGAAAATGATAATAAAAAGAAAAATAAATTAGGTTTATGCCAAAAAACAAAACAAAACAAAAAAGGAGGTTAGGCTACCCTTTCTCCTACCATTTTTTTTTTCATGTCTTTGGTTTGAATGATAGAGCAGATCTATCTTATTTTTATAATGTTACATTGACAGTTTTTCTAATATTTAAAAATATATTTAGGGGCACCTGGGTGGCTCAGTGGGTTAAAGCCTCTGCCTTCGGCTCAGGTCATGTTCCCGGGGTCCTGGGATCGAGTCCCACATCAGGCTTTCTGCTCAGCAGTGAGCCTGCTTCCTCCTCTCTCTCTCTCTCTCTCTCTCTGTCTGCCTCTCTGTCTACTTGTGATCTCTGTCTGTCAAATAAATAAATAAAATCTTAAAAAAAAACCCTATATATATATATATATATATATGTATATATATATATATTTAAAGTGTATGCTCCTTGTTGCAAAAACAATTATATGCATAACCTCCTACCATTTTACAAATCAAGAGCTCCAAAAAATTTATTTTCCTTGCCTATTCTTTTATATTTTGTTAAATGTGTATCAAATTCTAACTCCCTTTGACTAATTTTATTGCCTATTCTGTCTCACATATTTGAGGAATTCATTCTCAAATATGATCCTTTTAAATTTCATAGCTATATTATCAGAACTATCTAATTTTAATTAGAAGTTTTACTGGATAATCTCTTAGCATTGCTCCTTACATCCAATGTCTTCCCCTCGATTCGTTTTTTGTTTGCTTGTTTTGTTTTGTTGGAGCATTACTACAAATAACATTTTTTTCAACTACCTGCTGCCTATGTAACATTGGTTTTATTTTGTAGTTATATATTGGTATAGAATTCTGTGATTAAATCCTTTTATTAAATTGTAGACATTGCTCCATACTCCTTTATCATCCAGTTTCACAACTAAGAATTCATTTCTAAGGATCCTCTTTTTTCTCTTGGATTTTATTTGCAGTTTGGAATTTGGGAGGAAATTGTATTAATATTATGACTATTATCAAAATGAAAGTGGATAAAATTAATATTAACAAGTACTTAATGGGTAATATTAAAACTTCTGTCAGTCACTGTTTTATAAGTTTTATATTGCATTAATTCAAGTAATCTTGATAAAAACATAATGAAGTAAGTTCTATTTTTATAAACATTTCAAATAAAGAAGCTGAGCCAAAGAACTTCTTATTTTTTTAAGGGTACATGCCAGATAGCGGGGAAGGATATCAACATTCAATTTCCTAAGCATATGTGATATTAATTCAGTAATGTACTTTTTAGAATTTCATTGTAAGTGTGTGTCTGTGGTGACTAGAATGTCCAGGTAAGATTGAATGAGGAGATGGTTTTAATATGAAGGTGTAAGGAGGGATGGATTTAAGAGTATATTATATAAATCAATAAAGATAAATTCACGGATGCAGTGGAATGGTTTTTATACTTGAGTGTACTAAAATCACCTGGAATTGCTGTTTTAAAAAATACAGATTTCTCTTGAAATTTTGTTTAGCTTTGTTTCAAGATCTTATGTATAATAGGGAATTCTCTTTTTTAACAAGTTTTCTAAAATTTTTTGATACCTATAGTCCATGGAGGACACTATGAGAAATAATATGCTAGTATTTGAACTCTGATTGAATTCTTAGTCTAAGGAAGTGAGGTAGAGGGGATCAAAATAAACATAATTTATCTCACTGGCAAAGCACATCTACATAGAAAATAATGATAAATACAGTAGAAATCAGTTCTCGTTTCATACATTTTGCATTTACTGGAATGTGAGCTCACAGTAATACTTATGCCATTGCCATACACTTAGTATCTAATATTATCTTACCAGATTTTTTCCCATTTCTTTTTTTTCTTAAGATTTTACTTACTTATTTGACAGAGGGAGAAAGATAGCCAGAGAAGGAACAAAAACAGGGGGAGTGAGAGGAGGGAAGAAGCA
Organism: Mustela nivalis; assembly: GCF_964662115.1. Classification (NCBI taxonomy): domain Eukaryota; kingdom Metazoa; phylum Chordata; class Mammalia; order Carnivora; family Mustelidae; genus Mustela; species Mustela nivalis. The sequence goes on along the minus strand of NC_139034.1, from coordinate 65,082,578 downwards.
GACTTCCCACAGAGCAGAGAGCCTGATGCAGGGCTCAATCCAGAACCCTGGGATCATGACCTGAGCCAAAAGCAGTTGCTTAACAACTGATCCACCCAGGCGCCCTGATTTTTCCCATTTCTAACCCATGATTTACCTATTTATTCCAACTCTCTAAAAACAGTCTCAGTTCTTATCATAGACCTATATTCCAGCATTATAGTCAAGGGTTTTTTTGGTTTTTTTTTGTCTGTTTTGTTTTGTTTTTCCCTAAGTACAAGGATACAGTTTCGTGAATAATGATGATTCTCTTTTGTTATGAAAAGAGCATTTATTCTCTCTTACTGTTTTCAGAGTTCTCTTAGTAACACCCTGAATCATTCAGTGAGATCACATGGGCCAATGAAATCCTGAACCGATTATTTCTACTTTATAATTTAAGAGTTTGATTTAAGTATAATTTTCGAGGAAGAATATAGTCAGGTCAAAAAAGGCAACAGTGTGATATTGCTTTCAAAATTTAAGATCATTTTTTGATTAACAATGGTAATATGTGCAGACTGAAAGAAAAGAAGTTCCAGTTTGTTGAAGTCATTGTGTTCTGCCCTGATTCCCTTGGCAGGATTAGTTTAGATCTTCTGCCTGGGAACTTGGTAATTATGTCTATGATGGCAATTATCTTATTGCACTATGATATTTTTGCTTAATGACTGTTCTGTACTAGACTATATGCTTCCTCAGGGCAAGGCATATGTCTTATTCATTCATTCATTCAGTCAGTCAGTCAGTCACTCACTCACTCACTCACTCACTCACTCATTCATTCAATTAAAATGTGTTTGAGAATATTCATCAGAAACAACATACAAAATATATAATAAAATCGTGACACAAAATGAGGGCACATTTTTTAAAAAGTAATGTTGTATGCTCTAAAAATGTAAACTGTAGTAATTAGAAGAGTTATTCTTTTTTTCTATTTGCTGTGATGATTAGCACTTTGGTGCCTACTAAAATCTCAATAAATATTTGTTTAATTAGGTATTCTACTATATCCCCAGAATAAATAATTTTTAAAACACACCTTTCAAGAATATTCTTCAAATTAATACAACTATAAAGTTACATCTGTGGTATGAAATTAAAAATATTACCTAAAATATATTCCATATTTTATTTGTAGTTTTGGAAAAAACCACAAAAAAAAAGAGATGGTCATTTCCAAACCTGACTTTGCATAAAATAAACTGGAGAATGTTTTAATAATGCCCCAACTATAAACACTGCATCAGATTCTGAAGTTATATAACAGACAATATAGGAAACAACAGCAGCTCCAGATGAATAAGCAATTATCTACATTACAAAGTTTTTTTCAGATATTTTCCTCAAAGCATGGAATATTTTGGTTGCTTAACATTTCAAATTGTGAAATAGATTGCAATAGATTGCTATAGATTAAATGTAGTATAGATTTCAAGACTCTGGTTTTTGAGAACAGGCTAGTGATAAAGTTTATTCTTAAAAGTTTACATTCTCAAAGACCCACAAAATATAGTGTAAATAAACAAATTTGCATAAGGAATGGCAGTTAGCAAATAACAGTCAGTAGCATTTTTATATTATCTTCACTTACTCTTCAGCTATCTCTACCTACATTCAGAAATGAGTTTCCAGGACACTTATATTATAAATGTCCTATGGTCTCAGTTATGCACTATTATTTACTTTGTTCTTCTCTGTCTTCTCATGGTAAAGTTCAAATAGAAATTCACCTGAATGTATGAATTGTCAGAATAAATCACCTCACAGTTGTGGTGCATTCTTCATTTTTACATCATAGAATTTAGAACATAACTTGTGTTAAAAGAAAAAAAACTACAATATCGGTACAGATAGATCAAGTTAATCTGCTATAACAAACAATCCTAACATTTCAGCAGCTTCAGAATAAAACATTTGTTTCTTCATATTCTAAACCCATGGAATATAGACAACCAGGGGCTCAGCTCTTAGTCATCCTCATGGTTATACCAGGCAAAGGCTACTAGAGCAGCCACAATGTGGAAACTGGCTAGACCCTCTGCTGGTGGGAAAAGAAAACATGAAGAAAAGCACATTTATCCTCAGAACATCTGCCTTAATTGACAGTTATCACACTTGAGTTCAATTGGGATCAGGGAACGATGTGTTCCTACCATCCACTGGAAAGAGAGACAAAATAATTGTGAACAATCAAAAATGACCACTGCAGGTAGATTTCAACATTTATCCTGATTTACTTAGAGTTGACTATTTTCAGAAACCCTTTGTTTTAATTTAACTCACATTATTTTTAGCTGGTGAAACCTATCTTAAAACCATTTAAAGAAATCTTTACAGCTGTAAAATAAACTGCTTCAACAAATCTACACTTTAACTGAATTCTTTGTCCAATTTGTATTCAGAAAGTAAAGGGTCCAAACTGATGGAACCACATGGAGCTCATATTTTATTGTAAGAATAGGTCACATCGATAACTTATGTGTAAATAATACTGAACATTTTTTACTTATATTTATTATGTTATTATTCCTTACTTAAAAGTGGTAAACTGAGTGAGGGGTGCCTTCCTTGAAAATTATCCTTCTAAGAACAATACATCAATTTTAAACATTTCTGAAGAAGAGCATTAGAATAAGAAAAAAAAAATACTTTGTGCCTTTTAAATGTGTAAGTTGTAAGCAAACACGAAGGTAACAAGAAGGTTGTCATTATTGGTCTTGTAATTAAAGAACTATTTATTGTGACCTTCTATAGTCCAGTGGGTCTGACAACATTTTGAATCAGAAATTAAAAAAAAAAATTACACTCTTCCTAATCTTAGGAATGAAATATTATATCTGAAGAGAAAAAGCATTTATTAGGAATTATAGTGCCTGTGACTGTCATTTGAATATTAGTTCATTTGTCCATGAAATAATTTCCTTTAGGTATCTGATAGGGTGATCACAAATTCAATTTCCACAGGACAATATAACATTTGTTGAATTTTAAGAGTTTATTTCATTAATTTTTAAATATTCTTTGTATGCTTGTTTGTTTCTTAATGGGAAATTAGAAATAACATTTTGTAAGATAACATTATCCATTCTCAGACATACAGGATTATGAAATTTATTAAATAATATCTTTTTGAAAAAATTGACATAATTTGATGTACCTTTGTATCACAGACTGATGTGTTTGGTGATAAATATTCATAAACTAAAATTGGGTTAATGAGACTTAATAAAGAACTATATCCATTAGAGTCCTAATTTAGTTCCTTATAAGTAGAGTCATTTAATAACCTTAAGGAGGGTCTTGAGTATATTTTATATTTAAATATTTGTGAGAAGAATATCTGATAAAAATATGTGCAAATAATCCATGTGGTTGTAGAAAATAAAGACATTATTTATTTATAAAGGACTGTCAGTACTAGCTGCATTAAAAAAAGGAGATCTTACTACAAACAGCAATAGCTTAAAAATGGCAGTTGGTAATAGACATTCTACTGGATTTGTCTAAGGGTTGTATCTAGTTTAAAGATACCATCCTTTCTCTGTATCTTTCATTTAAACAAAAGCACATAGAGGTCTTACACATAAAATTTATTTTAGAGTACTGGAAAACTAGGGGGAAAGGGAGTCATTTTGTTTTATATTAGAAAATATTAACTTTCCTATAATAATTTATGTAAATAAATTCTGTGGAATACTTTTAATACCTGGCAAAGTGCATCAACCCCTAGAAGTAAAATAGAAAATGCCTTTATAATTGAATGGAACAAAGGCTCCTATAAATGACTTTTACCAGGAACAACCTAAAGCTATGCATCAATTTGCACTAAATTAATTCAGTCCAGATGAGAAATCATGTAAAAACTTAAGCATTTACTTCATGGCCCATTACATCTCAGAGGTGAAGATCGATCTGTATTATTGTGTAACAGTATGAAATATCTGAAACTCCAAAACCTGCATTTTATTTCAATTTTAATGAACTGATAATAATATTTATAAGTATAAATTGATAGAGTCTATTTTCTTCTCATTTTCATTTGATAAAACAGTTCTTCCCAGGTTAATTTTAAAATGCACAGTCTCTCTTCAGTGTTCCAGCCTATGTGTCAACCAAGGCAGATACATCAGTATTAATTCTTTTTTTCAGTGTTAAATGTTATCTGTAGGCAGCACACTAAGAAGAGATGGAAGGCACATTTCCTGAGCACTCACAGTGTGCTCTGTCTATGCTGGACACTTGGCATGTTCCATTTTCAGACTGATCTTTGGTGGTAGGTGTGATTATTGCAGTTTTACCGATGAGAAAACAAACTCTAGACTATTAAATAATGTACTCAGGATAACATGACTGATTAAATGCCAGGAATGCTTTGAATATGTGTGTGATTCTGTGTAAGCCCCTCTAGACTGAAAAAAATGAGAATTTTAGTTTAGTTTATTTTTATTGTTTAGAAGAAACGCCATGTCTTCTTGGATGGTGCCTTATTGTTCTTATTTCATATGGTTTGCCTTTTCCCTAACTCCCATTAAACTCTTCTTTCATGGCGATCCCATAGTTTATGTCGATTACACATCTGGGCACTTGAGTGTACTTAAGTGCTTTTTTATGCCCTTGTATCCGTTCCTAATCTTTTCATAGGAGTAACTCTTGGCCCTCCAGCAAACTGGAAACACTTCAAGGGCAGATGCAGAGAGTATTTGTTTTTTAATATTTTATTTATTTCTTTGACAGAGAGAGAGAGGGAGAGAGAGGGAATAAGTAGGGGGAGTGACAGGCAGACTGAAAAGCAGACTCTTCCCTGAGCAGGGAAAGTAAAGGATCCAAATTGATGGAGCCACATGGAGCTCATATTTCATTGTAAGAATGAGTCACATAGATAACTTATGTGTAAATAATCTTGAACATTTAAAATTTATGTTTATTATATGTTATCTTTTATTTAAAAGTGATAAACTGCAGTATACATGTGGTTAACTGATCTATTCCGATTAATTCTTAGTTCTCATATTCACAAAAAGGTGTGGCCTCAAGTTGTGTAATATATTGACAAATATGTTGAATGTGTATTCAGAAATGATTGTCATATCCAAAGTTATCTTCTTTCAGTCCCTAACATAATATTATCAGTCCCACTTCAGAAACCATAATGACATTGTTTCCTATCATTGTATTACTAGCAAAAAAAAAAAAAAAAATCCTCTTTTAGGCAAATATTCTTTGGTAAAGCATGCCAGAAGAAAATTACACTGTGCTTCCATCTCTAATTTCATATATGTGAGCATTGTGACCTATAGAAAATATGTAATGATATTGGAATTAGCCTATCTCTCTGGAAAGTTCGAGCAAAAAGTACAGACTTAGCTTAATCATAGAAACGGCTTTAAAGATTCATGGGAATGGCATCCACTAGCTTTGAATATAACTATCAGTTGATAGAGACTTTAGTGGATTTTATTTTTCAAAATCATACTAAAAGAATTTCAACAGAATTACTCATTTCCAAAGCGATCTTTTACATCCAGTTTATCTGCTCTCCGATTCCAAGTCATACTCCTTAGTTCTTACCTTTATAATAGAGAGGAGGGCTGTGCACAGAGTAGTTTGAAGTTAGGAGTTTAGAATTAAGCAGACTTAGATTGAATCCTAGTTTCAATGGAATGCTTAGATTTTTGTAAAAATTGAATTCTCTTCTCTATACATGAGGATATTAATACCTACCTCATAGGGCTGCTGGCACTATCAAAGGAAATGATTGATGTAAAGCACTCAGCAGTACTTGGTGCATGGTAAAATTTTTTAAAAATAGCTTTATTTTTTTCCCCCTGCTTTAAGATGTATGTATTCTAGGTCCAATTTTTTCCATAAGGAGATAGCATCTCCCTTAAAGCTTTTCCTATATGTCTGGTAAAAATGTCATTTTCAAGGAGTTCTCTCAATACTGGATTTTAAGTTTTCTCTCTGAATGACCTCTCTGAATTGTAGTTTTCTCTTTGTATAACCAGGATATCAACAACACCCTCATATGGTTATTGTGGAAATTAGAGGGAATAAAGAATGCAAAATGTATTATAATATTTGCCAAATATAAAGTACACAGAGACATTTTTATTTTATATTATTAAGACAGCAACAACCAATAGTCTCTTCTTTTTTCTATCTGTGCTCCTTCCTCCCCCGCCCTCCCTCTACATATACAGCCCACTAATGAGGGAACAGAAGGCAGGCTGAGGATAAAGCAGAATTTGACTCGCCACAACCCACCCCCCATGGGATATATATGACATTCCTCATGCACTCCTGGCTTCCCTAAAGCTAAGGAAAGGAAAAACAAAGAGTTAAACTTTGTTTAAGATCACAATCCTGCAAGACCAGAATCTCCCACAGTTTACATATGTTTTAGCAATCCACAAGAACAAAGCATTTCTGTCAATAACCTTAGCTTCCAGAAGGGAATGTAGATACATTTAAATGTCCTTATAACCAATAGCCCACTGACAGATAATTGAAGACAGCAGAGTGTAATATTCCTCCAGGAAGTTCCCAACTATTGTAATGTTAATGCCTTACTAGAGTGGTAAACCTTAACTTGACAATGGCAAGGCCTTGGGTATCTAGTAGGTCCTCTTTAGCATGTGAAAGTTCTTTCAAAACTCCTCCTTTCAAAAACCCTCCACCAACCCCTTAGTACATAATCAACCACCCCTGACAACCCTGTTGCAGCCACTCTTCATGGCTATGGGTACTGTCCCCTTGCTTTAATAAACTACCATTTTGCAACACAGACGTCTCAAAAATTCTTTCTTGGCTGCCGGCTCTGGACTCCACCCCACTGAACCTCACTTATATTCCAAAACCACATCATTACCAGTCCAGCTTTCCTGACAAAGGGTCACAAATACTGCTGTGTATTTTATTTCAGGTTTGAAGGTGAGTAGGAACAAACGTGTATTTTTTTTTCAGTTCCTAAAAATTGGTTCTCTTAAGCAAAAAAATACCTTTTGCTACTAATATATAAATTTTCCACCATATCTGAATTTGGCCAACTCATTTTGTCTGATGGGGATAAAGATGATGAACTTTTGGATATAGGTGAGGTCTGGAAGAATTCTTGAGATGTCTCTGGTGCAAAAAGGTGATTTTATTAAAGCGTGGGGGCAGGACCCATGGGCCGTAAGAATGGCTGCCCCGGAGGTTGTGAAGAATGGTCCATTATATATTTGCAAGTTGGGAGGGGGTCAGGGATAACAGGTAAGTCTCTAAGGAATTTTAGAAGCAAGGTTTCCAGGAGCTAGCTGTTGTTGGGAAAAGGTCATTTAATACCGTCTAATAAAACCTTAGTTATGAGACCCTTCAGATGTATATCAGTGGGCCATATGCTTGGGGATGACTGCCAGCACGTATCTTGGAAGGTTTAGAAATAAAGGAAGTTTCCAAGGAATTTTTATATGTTAAAGTAGACTTACAGAATTCTGGTTGGGGTGGGAGGCAGTAAGTCTAGGATTGCCTTTTGCCATTGGCAAAGTATTAAGGTGGAGGCAGTTGAGTTCCTAGAGGAATGTCACTGCCTTTCCAAGGGCTTGTCAGTGGGCTCTAGATAATAAGGAAATTTAATGACTTTTCTTCTGCCTGTTTCTCATATCAAAGAGGACATAAAACTTGATCATCCTAATTCCTTTGGTAAATCATTTATACCTCAAACATTCACTTAAATCACAACATACGTTTTTTGCAAGTCAAATGTGATTGACTTTAACTCTCATGTTTAATGACATATATTGAGTTCAGGGCCTACACTAGATTTCTAATAATTTCTGCGGTGGTTGGGATACATTTACTGTCTTGTCTTGATTAATACATCTATAAGTTTGTACTACCCTGAATTAATTTAGGGTGTGAATCATCTCATGATCCTGCGCATGAAGTTGACCCAGTCATGAAACTACATAGCTTCCCCTGATTATCTACATATCTGCCAACTTTCCATTTGCCAAACTTGATCCTATTTCCAGCTACCCTGAAGCATGAAAGACAGGAAGACGAGGTGGGGAAAAGATAAGAGTAGAGCTGTGATACTGCTAAATCACTTAGCAAATAACTTTACAAAGTGAATGTTCCAGCAACTTACCATTTTAATGTTGTTGTTGTTTTTCTTTGTCTCCCTGAAACTGGATTCTCATCCTGGAGTGCAGGGGAATTTAGTTCTCTGCTACTCCGCTCCCAATTGCAGCTTCAGGCCCATTTCGGTGTGAATTAAATTAAGGGACTTAGTTAACAAAATCCACATTTTTTTTTTTTTTTTCAGAGATCCTGCTTGCATAGAAGGCTGCTTTGCTTTTAAATAGAGTAGTGTCATTATTCTTGTAATTTTCCCTTATTTTGAATCCCACTGTTAGGTACCCTATATTTTAATAATAATGTATGGAATTTGTTATAGTGGTATATATTATCACAAGGACCTTTATTTTGGATGAAAGGGTTTCTTTTAAATTAGAACACATTAATAAATTGGCCTCTCAAAGAGTGAACACAGAGTAATTCCCTCACTGATCCCTTCCTTTAATTCGTTTCTAAGGGTTTGAAAGATAGTTCAGAATGATGAGTCGTGATTAAACTGAGTCTGAGCAAACTGATGAAGAAAATATAAAGAATTTCAGTCTTGGCAACAGGCATTAAAATAAGATACAGACCTTTTATGTTGAATTAAGTTAAAGCCAAAAGTCTTTTTATAAGTCTGCAGGATGGCTAGGTATTGAATGAAGTCAGGAAGTCAAAGTACATCATATTATAGTTATAAGCTAAAACAAACAAACAGAATTTTTATTCTTTTCTGAATAGGAAATATATACTCTAGTGTATGTTACCAGTTATCATATTTTGTCATGGGAATTTGAGATGTATATTTGGATATAGAAAAGACTTAATTGCTCTAAGTATGAGGATCTCCCACTCAGTAAGCTTTTATATTTCTCTTTATATATTTTATATATTCTATAAGGTCTTGCTAGTACCTTCAGAGACAAGTCAATGTGTATGAGTGTATGAGAAAAGAGAAACGTCAATAAAGACTCCATAAATTTTTGTCCTCCACCACTGAGATTTTGGAATTCCAATTAACTGACATGGAAAAACTGTAGAGGGATTCATTTCAGGAGGAATTTTGGTTTCATTTGAAATTTGGTTTTGGCAGCATTCATTTAACATTTATGAGACATTTAGGTGGCGATAACTAATAGCTGACTATAAGTAGCTATATTTTGATTTCACAAGATGTATAAATTCAAATTTGGGGTGTTTATCAATTATTTTAAAAGACAAGAAACTAAGATCATCAAGTGAGCGAGTTTTAACTAGAGAAGAGGAAGAACTGCATCTGATAAGGAAGAACTAGTTAATGAGTGTAAAATTTATTGCTGTGGGCAACTAAAAAATCTGGTCAAATTATTTAAGAAATCTGCTCGAAAGTTCTAAAAAGGAAACAATGTAGTGAAATATTGCCAGACAAACATATCAGGGATAGTAAGAACCTAGAAAGGTTAAGACTGAAGACAATCTTCTTTTAGGGCTATCTACTAATTCAGAAAGACATACTAAAAAGCAAAAAAATGAGCAGCATTTTGGACAACCTTTCAGGATTAGAGAAACAAGGTCCAACTTCTGCCATGGAGAAACAGCTACTAATTCCCTATATTTTCAGTTAAGACCCCAAAACTGTATCTTATCTTCAGGCAATTAGGGTAAATGAGCAGTAAATCTCCCCTCATAGAGTCTGAAGCCCAATTTTCAGGATTACTCATCTCAAAGGGCAATGAGATGCCAGATTGCTGGCACCCCTTTTTTATTTCCGGAAGCCAGAGTAAATCTCTTCGGAAGAAAATAACCTTATCTCAGACCTCACATACCATTGAAGGAATACAACTCCTGTCACTCAGTACAAAATAACTACATACTTGAACAAGTTAAAAGACAATGAAAAACAAAAGAAAAAATATATAATAAAAGTAAGCCAAAGTAATACTGAATAAGCGATCCAACAAAGATTTTGAAATTACTTTGGTTGGTATATACACTGAGATGTAAAAATATGTTTGAATTTTTGAAAGGGAAATTAAAATTCTATAAAGAAACCAAATGGTAATTTTAGAACTGAAAAATAAAATAGCCAAAATTAAGAAATCAACAGAAAAGTTTTACAGATGATTGACAAGCCTCATCTAATTATGTACTTCAACAAATGAAGACTAAAGGAAACAAAACAAATTTTTTAAGTAGCAAGTAAAGGAAATGACCCAGAGTTACTTCTTTCTTTTAAAACCATAACATACAGACTTGTGTCTGTTTTATCAACCACTATGAAATCCAAAAAAGCAGTGGTAATATCTTTAAAATACTGAAAGACAATACCTCAACCTAGAGTTTTCTCACCAGCAAGAATATTTTTTAAGATAGAAAGAGAAATCAATATATTTTCAGAAAGCCAAACCTGAGAAAATTTATTACTAACATTTTTTTAATAGGATATAATTAGGTGGTTTTCAGGCCAAAAGAAAATTAACCTAAAGGAACCTAGGAGATGCAGGAAAACAAAAACCAATGGAATGGTAAATATGAAGGTAAGTATAAACACATAGTGGTTGCATAAAACAATTCTGGCAGTATTATATTTAACATATATCTAATATATATTTAACTAGATCCATATGCCTATATATGCAAATATATATTATATTATAAAACTGGCATATAACTAAGGAGGCAGGAGTGTTCCAAGATTCTTGCACTGCACAGGAAGAGGTAAAATATCAGTTGCTTATTGTAAACTTCTAATCATTTAAGAATGCTAAAAGATTGCATTAAAAGACTTTAGGCTTACAAAAGGGAATTTTTTTTTTTTAATAATAAAGATTAATTAAAAGGGAAGTAGAAAAGAAGAGAGAAAGGAACTTGCTAGGCAGGGAAAATAGAAAACAAATGTTTTAAGGGTAAAATCAATCCCTGATATATTAGTACTTACATTCAATATAACTGAACTGAATGGTGCAATTACTGGACCAAACATGTCAAGTTGGATAAAAAGCCCATTATATTCTCCTTATAAATGGGAGGTTTAAGAAGGATCTAGAAGGTAAATAATATTAAAGATAGAGCACACCAAAGAGGAATTGCCTGTGGCCAAGTTCTAGTTAAAATCTTGACTTTTGCAACTATATCTTATTGTCACTCAGCATGGAAATCAAAGTGCTTGAAAGGCTTCCAGTTAATCTTGCTCATCACTAGAAAGAGTTACAACGCTGTACAAGGGGACATGAGCTTTCCTTGGATTTGAAGACCATTGACTAACAGTCCATGTTATTTGCTCTCATCTCCTTCCTCAGCGTGGGTGAGCATTGCACTTCAGCTTTGATGCCATCCGTTTTCACAGGATTTTATGGCCTCGAAATTTAAAATTAATCACATTGCAACAATGCTGCCTGAAGTTTTAAAATTTTCATATAACATTATCTTTAGTCTCGGTTTTTTTGTTTTTTGTTTTTTTTGTAGAAAGAGTTTAATGGGAAGAGAGGGAGGAAAGGACAAAGACGAAGTAAGGGATGGAGCATTCAGTGAGAAAAGCACAAGGAGAAGGAAGCAGAACAAGTAGGAATGAAGTACAAGGAAATTGCGTAAAATTATGCAGTTGTGAAGAATATTTGTTTTTAAATAAAAGTGGGTTGTATATGGGTTTACTGTTTAATGAGGGAATTATTTCTTGACATTATAGGTAAATATATGTCCTTCTGGTTTTTTAAATACCTAATTTCGAGAAAAATTAGGAGACCAAGAATAATTATAATTTTTCTAGTATAATAAAGTCATTTGTAATTCAGAATAATTCAATAACTCAAGTGGGGAGCAAGATCAGGAAATGCTGACATGTAATAGCAAAGGGCTAAGTTGACATTTCTATGACCCAGGACAGGAGAATCTGGATGAGAAAGTGCCCTTCATTTACTACAACTGTAGCGAGGTGTGTTTGGGACTAGAGCTGCACTTTCTTGAAAATAAAATAAATATTACTAAGCTATCATATGTGATATACTTCATACAGATCCTTTAAGTGGTGACCCTTGATGCTTTGCAAAATTTAGTACCCAAATAAAGTCCTTAAATTGACAAATCAGACTGATGTAGCTATGAATACCGTTAATCTGACAAGGAGATACAAATGCTACATGAATAAATACTGTCCAATCATGTCTGCTGGCATTTTCCACCATAAGAATATTCATAATAGGCTATAGTTCTCTGTAAATATTATCAAACTTAATATTCTATGTTTAATTTTAAAGGTATTCATAATGAATATGAAAATTGACTCAAGCATTTAAGAAAAAACTTATGAGTTAAGGAATTACACTTTTGTGTGCGTGTGAATCCTGAAGATTCCTTTCTGTCAGGATTTTGAAAACATTCAATGCAGTATCAAAAACTCCTGTAGGAAAAGAAAACAAGGGAGAAGGGTGAAATCTACTAAAACAAGCCTATCTATATCGCCTAGGTTTTGAAGTGACAATAACAAAAGAGAGGTAAATATTTATTATCTAACATGGCTCTATTGGATTTAAGACGCCTAGTGAGCATGAAAGTATTCTGAGAAAAGTATAAGAATGTAAGAACCCAGAGTATGAAATGAAACATAAACATCAATTGCATATATTTTCAGTCAACCAAACAAGCCAATTGTTCATCTTTATAGCAAAATAAAAAGGCACAAACACACTTTATTGAGCTCTTATTCTTATTTTCAATAAGGACAGTGATAGAAAATTAGAACAATAAATCACTGATGTTAGAGAGTGCAATATGTGTGTTTTGCGCCAAATAGGAGGAACCACTGTGGGGATGATATATTCTCACTTGTCTGCAATAACTATCTGAGTCAGGGTAATGTGACTAACTCCGCCTCCCTTTCCTTCGTGGTGCTCTGGTCATCCACAGGAGTCCATTTTGGACATTACTGATTTTTTTCAAGGTGATAATTTATTCTAGTCTGAAGTGATCTTAAAGAACCAGGTTCTTGGGGGACTTTTTTTTTTCTTGTACAACAGAAGATTTGTCATTCTTCTAGAACAATGGAGAGAATTTGGAGATCTGCACCAAGTATTCCAGATATGAAAGGTTAATATATTCCCCTTTCCTAGGGAACAGTTGTAGAGAATGGTAAAGTTAACCATCTATTATTTTTTACCTGATTCCATGTTTTTAAATCATTCAACAAGCATTAATTGTGCATCCATAATACAGCAGGCATTGTACAAGATACAAAAATAAAAATAAAAATACAATAAAATACAATCCTAGCCTCCAAGAAATTCAGTCAGTGAACTTCCAACAAATGTTTCACTCAAGTCATCATTAAAATTTTCATCACCTGTTGTTGGATACTATCTAATATTTCTTGAGCAGTGCATATGTGTTAAATATTCAGGTAAATATATCACATTGTTATCTCAACTAAAACCTCTGCAGCAATACTGTAGCATATCTGGGAGTTAAAAGTATTGAACTTGGAGTAATTAGGCAATTTTCTCACATGGATGAATCAAAGGCTTAGCCCAGGGCTAAGTAGTTGCATTGTCTGAACTGTTAAATATATATGGTAGACCCACTGTATACCTAAGTGGTCTAATAGCTGTTTGGGAAACAATTAGAGTAATATACTATGCATAAAATAGGAGGACCTAGAAAGGCAATATAAAGATATAAGATGTTTACCCTTGATGAAAATATAGCACATAGGAATTCCCCCAATGAATAAGTTGGGGTCACACATTCAAAACATATGAATCTATTCAACCAAAAATCAGGCCTCATTATTTCTTATGGTAAATTTCCAATATGAGAACATGTATTAACCTGATTACCTAGGAAAAATTTTATAGGTCATGGGGTATGAAGAATGTGTGCTATATCATGAAATTTATTGGCTAAGTTGAGTCTTACAAATTTCATTTTACCTCAGTGGTGATTAACAAATATTAGATTACTTGTTTGATTTTATAGGATTGCAGTGGTGTTTATCATTCCATCCAAAATAATCTCATGCATTTATTGCTTTTTTAGAAAGAATTATTATTATAGATGAACACATTTTGGTTAATAGCACTGATATTGCAGATAAAGGTATTTTATTACAGGAACCAGACACGTAAGAACAAGCCAAATAAATTCTGAGTAGCCGTCAGTGTAATCAAACTAATGGCAATTCTCATCTTCTTTGATCTATTTTAGTACCAACTCCTTTAACATTGATGGACAATAACACAGAGTAATGATGACAGGACAGTTAATAAGTTGCCGACTCTTATTTTACTGCATTTTTTCTATTAACGTCCTTTGATCTTAGATGGGAAGACTATTTTAAAACTGTCATTTCTACTGCAGATTAACCTATGTATTTAATGCAAATTCAATGAACATCTCAACGTGATTTTTTCTGTATTAGAAGAAATTGATTTTGAATTTTATCTAGAGAAAATATGCAATAGGTAATAAAATATGATTTGTAGAAGAAAAGCAGTGAAGAGGAACTAGGTTGCTTTGCCATATGTATAAATATACCATAAATGCTAATAATTTTAAAAATGCCCTACTGTGGAGCCATAGATAAAAAAAGAAGTAAAATAGAATAAATTTTCCAAAATTAGATAGGAATATATGGAGATTAAGAATACTTCCAATTAGTTGCACTACTATTTATTATCTACTATGTTTCCATAATTTTCAGGATTACGAAGTGAGGAGCAAAACAAGTCAATGACCTATATAGTAATATTAGAAATTCAAATTAGTAGGGAGGTTGATTATTATTAATGAAAAAGTTGTAGGAAAAATAAACTTAGATCATCATGAAACATACATATATACAATCTCAATTCAGTTGTTGTATTATGTAATCTACAAGACATAGTCTTAAAAATCACATCATTCCTACCATAGGTTGTTGGTCAGTGAAGACAGAAGGTCTCACTCAGATTTAAGGGTAGAAAATATGAGATCTACCTCTTAATGGGAGGAGTTGAGTCATATGGGAAGAAGAATATCTGGAAAATACATTTCTTCCACAAGAGTAACTTATAAATGATGAAAATATGCAAAAATGTGCATGCAGTAATTCCATACTTAATGTTCTAGAATATTTATTGCATTAATGATTGTCATTTAAAAATAAGAAATAAGGGCACCTGAGTGGCCCTAGTGGTTAGGTGTCCAATTCGTGACTTCGGTTCAGGTCATGATCTCAGGGTCTTGAGATAGAGCCCTGCCTCTGGCTCCATGGTTGGTGGAGAATTTGCTTGAGATTCTATACCTCCTTCTCCCTCTGCCCCTCTCCCTGTTCACTATCTCACTGTCTCTCTCTCTCTAAAATAAATATTTTAAAAAGTGGAAAATAACATTTTTTATTTGTTATTAGGAGATGGACAAATCAATTAGAGTATATCCATATCATAGAATCTCATGCTATTAAAATACAGTATAAATTACTATTTAGAACAATAAAGAATACATGATCCGTTGGTGGAAGAAATGTAGATTACAAAACAGAATTACGATAAGTAGTCTCTCTGCACAAATATTTCTGTAAGTGAACACCCCAACAGGTTAATACAAACTGTTGTATTTTTTTAACTTTGTATTTACATTTTGAGGGAAAAAGCATTACTATAAAAAGGCAATGATCAAAATAATGATTTACATTTTATTCAGTAATAATTTAGGGAATGCAGAGGGGAAAGTTAATACTGATAATGATAGTGCAGATTCTAAAGAATGTTTGGTGTTTTCTCTCTTAATGAAAAATAATAAAATGAATTGCAAAATATTTGTTAAATGTACAGTTCTGAGATTCACAACTAAACCTACCTAGTTTTATTTAGCATTCCATTGTTGTATTGGGCTCTAAAATTTGATTCCAGTTCAGAAATCGAAATTTTCTGCTTGTTTGCAAACACTGAGAAGTTTCATGTAAAGACATGCAATGTCTTCTCTCTGGCCCAGACTGAATAGGAATATGTTAAGAGAAACGTTATTTCTAAAGCTGTGTTTTTGCATATGAATGTATGGCATTTCAGTTCTTGCTAAGTAGCATGTTCAATGACAATCTTGTTTTTTCTCAGAAAATTGAAAGATAAATGTGTTATATCTCACACGATGAGTGAAAAGACCACTGGGCAAAATGACCCATATTCTATCCTGGTTCTCTTAACTGTATATTGTCGAGCATATTATAACATCACTTGGACCAGTCACCTCGTCTAAGAAACAAATATTTCACAAAATGTGTAGTCTTTTTGGTTCTAAAACAATTCAATTTTCCCCTTTCTCCTTTATAATGGATTTATTAATTAGTCCATGCCATGTGATGTTGCTTTAAGCTATTTATTTATTGTTTTTGATATACTTTCTAGTATTACTATCACACATTCACATTGAACCTTGTCAATGAAAAAATGATTTACTAATGAAAATGAAAAAATGAGTGAAATACTGAAGCTTAAATTTTGAAACACATGCAGTGTTATTATCTAAGAAAATTATAAGAGTTTATAGAAATTTAGTCCTATATGCATTTGATATGTGGTAAAATCTGCAAATGGAGGTAAATGTTCCCTCAGTCAGGTGCACAGTTAGATTTTCCTGCTCTGGAACAATGCCCTAGCATAAAGAGATTTAGAGTTTAGAGGGTGGAAGAAAATACAAAGGCAGTTGGAATTTGGTTAGAGGCTTCCACACCCCTATCCCATCCATTATCCTGTGAAGTTGTTAACAAAAATTGAACAAAAATAGTCATGCGACAGAGGGAGAGACTTAAAGACTCCTCAGGATATTACCTCTCCACTCCAGTCGCTCTGGTTGGAATCCTCAAATTTCTTAAATCCTAGAATGTCAAGTGATACATTCACATGGATACATTTAATAACGAGGGGCTGTATAATTAGGGTTGAATGTATTCCATGGCCATAAACAGTTCAGGCTGTTATAACAAAGTGCTATAGACTGTATCCTATAAAAAACAGATACATATTTCTCACAGTTCTGCAGTCTGAGGAGTCCAAAATCAGGGTGCCAGCACAGTCAGGTTCTGGTAAGAAACCTTTTCTGGGTTGCAGATTGTCTGGCTTCTGCTTATATCTGGTTATACCTTTACATGGTAGAAAGCAGGCAAGAGAACACTCTGGAGTTCTTCTGTAGGGCATGAATCCTGTTCAGGAGGGCTTTAGTGCAACAGCCTAATTACCTTCTAAAAGCTCCACCTCCTAGTACCATCACTTTGGGGGTTAGGATTTCCATATGCACATTTTGGATAGACACAAGCATTCAGTCCATTAAATGCATAAAAGAAGTAATGGAACTGTGACCCTTCATCATTTTTTTTTCTTTATTATACACGGAAACAGAGGATCTCAGATGTAAAAACATATCAAAGTGCAGTTCATTTATAGAAAACACCCAAGACCAGGAACTAGATGTGTGACAATCTTAGAAGTTTCCCCATGGATACTCAAAAAATCAGATTCCTCAACTGTGGCACTAATTTTTCAGTAGCCAGAATTGTCTAGAGGAAATGAGAGCCTTTAGAACAAAACTGACACATCTAAGATACCTAGAAGAGTTCCTCTGCAACATAGAGATTTCTGCATAAGTGGATACAGTTTTTAGTTTATATTGCACCAACTTGTAATTATTTGGAAAAAGACTGAAGATTTCCAATAATGGTAAAAAGAGTGATTTAAGAATAAAAGTCACTCACTTAGAAAAACAAACTTTTGAGACACTTTGGTGATGTACGTTTCTATGTAATTTGCATTACACTGGTATAATTAAACTGAATGTGGAAGTAGTAAAAAGCTAGAATTAAAAGCAAAAAAAAATCATTGAGTCAAAATGTAATGGAACAACTGATATTGATTATGTATTTAGAAACTGAGGGGTAGGAGAAAATATGCCTCTTTGTCATAAGGATTATTTTGAGCTGATTATTTTGAGGTAGACACACAAAAAGATCTAGAAACAGAAGTCGCCATTTTGCAAGGAAAATTTACATTTCTAGAATAAATCTCTATTGTAAGGGTGCCCCCCTCTATGTATCTAGAAGGGTTTTAGAAGATATCTAAATCACAAGAGTATCTTACTAAAGAAGGTGGCCCTGGCTTAAATAAAGGGTCACAAATCTGACCCTAGTTTACCATGCTTTTCCTGGTAATCACCTCAAAACTGGCCCTCCTCCTTCTTCTTCTTTCTTCAGCTGAAGATGGTTCTTGTCAGTGTTCTAAATCACCTCAAAGAGAGACTTATTCTTCCCTTCACTCTTCCATGTGTACATAAGGTACATGTTAATAAAGTTGGCTTTTTTCATCCTAATCTGACTTTTACTACAGAGGCCTCAGCCTAGAACTCAAAAGGGTAGAGGGGAAATTCTTATTTCTCCCCCTATAAAGCCATACATGGATTAATAATAATGCATCTTTTTTCTAACTTCTCATGTTATCCTGTTGATTTCATCTTTTCTCCATTCATTATTTTCCTCAGATTCCTCTTATGAAGTTACTAAATGCATCTAGTCATCAAATACTACTATTGGTTCCCCTCCTATTTTTTTGATTATTTATATTTCTTCCTTTGCTTTCCATGTCACTGATCTGCTACCTTCTGTGGTAATGATAATTCTTACACTTTTGTAATTTTCATGATTCTCATTCTTAGAAACATGCTCAGTTCGCATTATGGTCGATATTAATTAAATGAATGAAGGTCTGTGCTGAGGAGGAAGGAATATGTTTAACAGGAAATGTTATGGCATCTTAATTTTATTTCTGTTTTCATCTTATATGCCAATTGGAAAATTACTTTTCTCTTGTTAAAAGAAAGCAAAATCAAATGTTCCATGATCACACCATAGGAAGAACATGAAGTAAAACTCAATTCGTGTGTAACAGAAAAAGTGGAGAGGGTGAACAAAAAATACGGAAAATGCTTTAGGGGACAAGAAAGAGGGAGAAGCTATTCAAAAGTATTAAGTAACTAGTAGTTGACATTATATAGATATTACTGGAAGTAATGAAAATAACTTAGGGATACTATTAATAAGAAAAAGTCCCTGCTATTTAATACTTCGCATATGTAAACACACAACATGAGAATTTTTTTTTTTTTTCCAAAATAGTCTACTTCAGGACAAACATGTCAGAAAGTATCAGCAAAATTTTGTCAAGGAGAACTCAGAATAGAAGAAGTTCTCTTTATTATATCTTCCTAAAAGCAGTCACCATTATACTTATGAGTAAAATACTAATTATTAATTCAAGAATCTCCCTTTATATGTAATTTGTGGTTTGCTATTTGTGCGTATATATGGTATCTAAATTTAGGTTGACTGTACACTTGTATTTGTTTTTTTCATCCTGCAATGTGAGGTAAGTCATTCTCATCAAAAGTCTTGTCTACATAAACCCTAAGAAAAAGAATTTTTTTAAAGTGCATAATATCTGACAATATCTAGTGGTCATCACCAAGTAAGCCAGCTGTCTTCCAAAGCAATGGTCTGAAGAGGCTTATTTCATTCAGTTTTGTGTTTTGTTTTGTTTTGTTTTTACATCATAGATTGCCATTCAAAATTCATTTATCCTTAGATACCTCTGTATATTTCTTTTTTGAAAAGTCTATCCAATTCCAGAGCTTTACATTTACTATGCAAATGCTTTCCAAATGTCTAATTGAAACCTGCCTAACAAACTTTGGATTTCATACTTTGGGTTACTTGATCAGCATCATCACCTGGATTTCCTGCTGGTACTTCAAATTCCATAAACGTAGAACATCATCTTTCCCAGGAGATCTGTCACTTTACTATTCTAAATTTCTCTTGTTAGAAAACTGTTCTCACAGTTACATGAGTGCAGTCATCAAGACCTAGCACAGAAGGCATATTTTCCCTGTAGACTTGTCTGGTACCTACAGTCAAAAACAAACAAATAAAAGCTCTTTCTCATCTTATGGAAATGTTTCTGGCAGTTACCATAACCTTTTAATTTTTTAATTTTTTTTTTAAATTTATGCATGAGAGGTATTTGTGTATTTGTCTCATGACTGAAGTTAAAGACTTGTTTTTTTATAGTAGTATGAAACTCAAGGGATTTTACATTTGAAATTTATTCTGAATATATTCTGAATATATTTAATGAGTAGTAAGTGAACCAGCAGCATGTTGTACAAAAAAAAAAATTGCTGATATTCATAAGTCAGTTTTATATTTTGTATTCATACATATTTTAAACCCTTTCTAGTCCATGTATATTTCTAATTTTTTATAACTTAAAAGTACTTAAGTCTTGGCCTATTTTAAGTTCTGTGCCTAGAAGTTAGGACTGGGTGCAGATACACTTATTCACCCAATGTATGTCTCCACAATTTTAGAGATTCTGGTCGTGTCATATTGATCATATTGATCTTTCTAGATCAGAGTGCCAGTTTTCAAAGTATCTTGATATAGACAGTCTGTCTCCAAGGACCCAGAGGATGGTCCTGCAGGACCAGCCAAACGGTCCTTGGCTTCTTGCAGAATAGAAATCAAATGTGAAGTAAATGCAGTTTATTGAGTAGCATAATTGACAGAGTATAGCAGATAGAGTGTCTGGGAGACTTGGAAAAGAGAAGAGGATGAGTCCCTTCCTTGCTTGGGGTTAGACATTTATATTGGAAAGGGGTCCAGGGTAGGGTTCAAAGGCGAGTGATAGGTGAATAATGGGTTTTATTTTGTAAGTCACTGAAGATAGGGGGTATTGATGTCAGTGACAGCTGGGGTTTGTTCAAATTAATGTCCTGGAACAGGTTTGGGATCTGGCCCTTGTTAGATGTCATCAGGTGTTTGGGGGCCCAGGAAAAACTCAGAGAACAATTAGCTTTCTTGTTTCCTGCCCCTCCCTCACCCTGGAAGGGAAAGATAGCTTCTTTGTTTTATTCAGTTGCAGAATAAAGAGCATAAATAAATAGAGCCAAGCAAAAAAGCATCCAAGATGGAGACTTTCTAAAGTTGGGGACTCTTCAGCCTCCCTATCCCCATACTTTACACATACTTATGCCACTTTTTAATTTTTAATTGTTTAGTGTGTCTTCCAGAGATCTTTTCTAATTACCTAATCTATTTTAAAAATTTGATATAATGATTTGTACTAAACTGAGCATTCTCATTTTACTCACAGTGATTTTATATATAGCAAAATTTGTGTGATTTTCCTTCCAAAGATTTTCATAGGATAGCCAAGATAACATTGATTTATTAGGATATAATTACAGTTTAGGATTGTGTCTTCAAAGAAGAGAATACAACGTTTTTAAACTCCCATCATGGATCAGATATATGTATACATTATCTACTGAAATATGTACACATCGTACATAAATGTGTGCATGTGTCAAATAGGAATAATAATAATATATTACTATTGTAAATAAATACAAAGCATTTGGAACAGTGGCTGAAACATAATTACACACTAAATCCCAACTTCGATTATTATATATAAATCTTCTAGTCTTTTATGGTGACAGACAATAAGTGTTGAATTGAACTTTTATATCTATGAAAATCATTCTCCTGAGTTATGAAATAGAATCTCTCAACGTTTAAAACTGTGTGGAAATTTAGATATGAACTAATTCAGCCCTCTGATACATGTTATAATTAGATAGTAGAATCAGAAATATGTAGTGACTTGCCCAAGATGTCACACTTAGTTTGATTTGCAAAATCAGTACTAGAGTATGAATCTTAAGAGGCTCTTCACCTTCTAACTCATCATGTTACTAGCAGTTCTAATGTGTTGTAACTTTTATTTGTGGAATTGTATCAAATGAATTTTTAAAATAAAAATGTGTTTATTTTTAGTTACCTTTGCCACATAATTTATCATAAAATCTTAAGACTGTGATTAGTTCTTATACAACCCACATTGCATATATTGTCACAACTCCAGGCATTTATGATTACATACGGTCTATTCAAAGCCTTTGTTACACATACCTATGGCAGGAAGAACTGTCAAGAGAGAAGTTTTGGAGACCAGTGGTTCACCAAAACTTGTGTTTTGCTTTCCATAGTGTAGTACCTTCTCTCTGACTGGGAGGTCGGTGCCCAGCCAGGAACAACAATTCCCAGAGACAACACTACACGTGGCCCCAAGCTTTGGCCATGTGACTGGTGTCACCAACAGCATATGAGTAGGAACAGGGATGGCACTTTCTGCTGTAGTAGTGTGTGTCTTTCCAGTTTTTCTCTCCTTTCTCCAGTTCAAAACTTTCAAATCCTAGGGGATAACAACACCTCAGATCAAAGAGTCTGTAACCCTGATTCAACCTATTGAACAAAATTGCCTTGCAACCAGGAACACCAGTTTGGATGGTTTCAGGAGTGAATAATAGATGTCTATCATCTTATACCACTTAGATTTTGAATTTCTATTGTTTCAGTCACAAATTACAGCACAATTCAAAAGAGTGGTCACCTCCTTAGTGTTTCTGAGAAGAACTCAATATTTGAAATTAATAAAATTAGGCTCTTATAAAATTAAAATTTTTAAATATTGTGGACTTTCTACCGATTCAGAGAGGCACCTCACAAAAACAGTCTGATTTAACATCATTAACATATGCATCTCATCTATGTGTAGCAAATGAGCCTATAGAGATTTACAAACTCTCTAATAACATTTGAAGCACCAAGATTCACTTTCACTTCCACATCGATCACTCTAAATATTCTCTTTGTAAAGGGTCTAAATATTATCAGGTGCATTAAAAAGTAGAGAGTGGGGAATACACACTTGCATGAGAAATAAAAATAACATAAAATAGTTTTTCTCAGCATGAGTACAACAGTGGAAAAATGAAAGCAGGTTATTTGTGAGTTTTGTCACTTAAAGGTAATGTAGATAAAGTTTTTGACAATAATACAGATCAATCATTCTTTTATATTTGTTGAAACATTTTCTGAGACTGAGTTTTTGTCTGATCTTGATTTTCCCCCCTTTTGTTTCTATTTCCTGCAGCTGTAGCTTCCCTGTGACATAGTTAAGCCATATCCTGCCCACCTTCTTTAAAAATGTCTCTTCTGTGACTTGCTGGAAATAGGCTCCCAATCGTTTTTTAATTGCCATGCATGGGAAATGTTTTTCAACAGCACAGCTGGCTCCAGGATATATCTCTGGTGTTGGAGTAACTATTTTCTAATTGCTTCCCTACCTTTCCGATTAAATTGCAAAGAACCCGGCTGGGGGCATACTCTTCAAATGGATAACCAGCCCTACTATGTCAGCCTCTAGTTGCTCTGATGTGATAATCAGGGAAAAGAAAGTGTTCTTTTTGATAACTGAACATCAGTAGTATTGTGAACAAAAGGGCTTCAGCAGGAAGGAAGTAGGAGTTTATCTAGTTCCAGTATTTTAACCTCATGGGAAAAATCAAACACTGAGATTCTGCCTGTTATTCAATAGATGCCTGAATTCTTCTGCCCTCTCTGTACTAATTATTCTTGGTTACATACTTCTCATCCATCTTAGTGAAAAAGAGACTTGATGCAAATACACACACACACACACACACACACACACACACGTGTGTGTGTGTGTGTGTGTGTGTATACCTACCTGTGTGTGTATATACCTACCTAGGGGCAGGAATATATAATATTATTTAATATAGGAATATGTAATATTATATATATAATATTATTTAATACATTCCTGCCCCTAGGTTTACTGTATCCTAATAATGAAAATTCATTTTATTTTTTTAAGTAGTGTCAGAGAAAACTGTATATGACCAATGACCATGGAATCTCAGAAGTTACATTTTCCTCACTAGGTGGGCCGACATTATTTTCCAATTCTAACTAAAAGATACTGTATCCATTCTAATAAGAACTCCTTTAGGCTCCATTCTTTAAGCTTTCTAACTGAAAAATATGTAGAAGGCAATACTTACGTACTCTTGCTGTTTTCATTTTGGTCTGGTAGAGTAGATTTTGATGGAAGCTCTTAGGCAATCTCCAAAATGATAAATTCTGAACAAGCAGCATCTCAAACTTAGATGATGAAAAATTTTGAATATAAATTTAATATTGGTTTTATTCAAATAATTTATTTTTTTCTTTTGGGAATCTACCATGGCCACATAAGATGGTGGCTATCTTTTTTTTTTTTTTTTTTTTTTTTATAAACATATATTTTTATCCCCAGGGGTACAGGTCTGTGAATCACCAGGTTTACACACTTCACAGCACTCACCAAAGCACATACCCTCCCCAATGTCCATAATCCCACCCCCTTCTCCCAAACCCCCACCCCCCAGCAACCCTCAGTTTGTTTTGTGAGATTAAGAGTCACTTATGGTTTGTCTCCCTCCCAATCCCATCTTGTTTCATTTATTCTTCTCCTACCCACTTAAGCCGCCATGTTGCATCACCACTTCCTCATATCAGGGAGATCATATGATAGTTGTCTTTCTCTGCTTGACTTATTTCACTAAGCATGATACGCTCTAGTTCCATCCATGTTGTCGCAAATGGCAAGATTTCATTTCTTTTGATGGCTGCATAGTATTCCATTGTGTATATATACCACATCTTCTTGATCCATTCATCTGTTGATGGACATCTAGGTTCTTTCCATAGTTTGGCTATTGTGGACATTGCTGCTATAAACATTTGGGTGCACATGCCCCTTTGGATCACTACGTTTGTATCTTTAGGGTAAATACCCAATAGTGCAATTGCTGGGTCATAGGGCAGTTCTATTTTCAACATTTTGAGGAACCTCCATGCTGTTTTCCAGAGTGGCTGCACCAGCTTGCATTCCCACTAACAGTGGAGGAGGGTTCCCCTTTCTCTGCATCCTCGCCAGCATCTGTCATTTCCTGACTTGTTGATTTTAGCCATTCTGACTGGTGTGAGGTGATATCTCATTGTGGTTTTGATTTGTATTTCCCTGATGCCGAGGGATATGGAGCACTTTTTCATGTGTCTGTTGGCCATCTGGATGTCTTCTTTGCAGAAATGTCTGTTCATGTCCTCTGCCCATTTCTTGATTGGATTATTTGTTCTTTGGGTGTTGAGTTTGCTAAGTTCTTTATAGATTAAAGACTCCACTCCAAAACTGCTAGAACTTATACAGGAATTCAGTAAAGTGTCAGGATATAAAATAAATGCACAGAAATCAGTTGCATTTCTCTACACCAACAGCAAGACAGAAGAAAGAGAAATTAAGGAGTCAGTCCCATTTACAATTGCATCCAAAACCATAAGATACCTAGGAATAAACCTAACCAAAGAGACACAGAATCTATACTCAGAAAACTATAGAGTACTCATGAAAGAAATTGAGGAAGACACAAAGAAATGGAAAAATGTTCTATGCTCCTGGATTGGAAGAATAAATATTGTGAAAATGTCTATGCTACCTAAAGCAATCTACACATTTAATGCAATTCCTATCAAAGTACCATCCATCTTTTTCAAAGAAATGGAACAACTAATTCTAAAATTTATATGGAACCAGAAAAGACCTCGAATAGCCAAAGGGATATTGAAAAAGAAAGCCAACGTTGGTGGCATCACAATTCCGGACTTCAAGCTCTATTACAAAGCTGTCATCATCAAGATAGCATGGTACTGGCACAAAAACAGACACATAGATCAATGGAACAGAATAGAGAGCCCAGAAATAGACCCTCAACTCTATGGCCAACTAATCTTCGACAAAGCAGGAAAGAATGTCCAATGGAACAAAGACAGCCTCTTCAATATTCAAATAATTTTTAAGACGATTTTTGTTTTAGCATAGTACATGGTACCTTGTAAACCAGCCTAAACAGTGTGTAGGAGACATGGCTCCAACACCACAACCAAGTAAAGGCAAATTTGGGGGAAGCTGATGACTTCCTCACTGTAAAATAAAGAGGTTGAGCCCCACGATCAGCATTTTGTGATTAGTTGAGTATTTAGTAATAAGAGCTTTGGTCTGTCTTTGTAGTTTCCAAATTATTATTTCAGCTAAGAACAAAGATATTTTATTATAGCTATGGTTTTAAACAAATTTTTGCTTCAAAGCTTCCACAAGGCCACAAGTTCTTTAATATCCTTTTATAGGAAAACCAAACCAATTAAACCAACAACCCCACAATTATTTAAAGGGTTGAAATCAAAGTGTAGATCAGAGTCTCAGGAGAGGTTGGCTTAAATTGATATCTTCACACTTACGAGTGCTAGAGAGGTAAAAGATATGCCTTATTATTTTTGATTCAGTTCTTCAGTGCTTTGATGGGAATATTCTGATTCATCCGTATTTCTTTAAACTTTATAAAATTATTAAGTAGCAGTGATATTTCATTTTGGGGATTATGATTATAAGTATATATCCCTTAAGGGGAAAAATAAGTATAACAATGGTAGCTTAGAGTAGTCCACTGTCCAAATTTAGTAAATGCTGACTTCATAACTGGAAGAACAATTATAAAACAAAAAAGGAAAAGCAATTCCTGTTTTAATATTAAGAGTATAAGAACAAATTCAGTAAATTCTCCTGCAAAAATATAGTCTGAGTCACAGTTTCTTAAAGAATTCATTTCACAATAATGCACACAAATACAAATATATGTATTATAATGCCTAAATTATATTGTAACATCTTATTCCCTTTTAATTTTTTTACCTCATAAATATGCATGGCAATGAACTTGTCTAATTGTGCTTATATGAAAGCATATTGGTGCATTAATTTTATTTTTTTTACTTAAATGTAGCAATAAACACAAACAATGTTGAACTCAGAAGTAAATTTTAAAAATAGAATAGAAACCAATTAAGAACATCAAATAAATTAGTATTTTGAAGAAACATAATTATGCTCACATAATTATTTTTATAAAATATTACTACTTGAAGACTGTACTCTCAGAAAACCATTTTCAATTGTCGCTTTCTTAAGCACAGATTTTAAATATATAGTTTTTTTCCAAAATAAGCTATAGCTCGAAGACATTTTTCATATCTCTTCATAATATATCATAAATTGCTGTGACACATAGTTATAAAATTATATACCAAAAGAAATCAAAGGAGTTTTAAAGTAGGAAATGTTTGATTTAATTTATTCTTAAGTTGAATTTGACAAATTTATCATTATAAGCATCATTAAAATATTAATGATAGTGTGTAATCTTTTTTAGATAAATTGTTATGAAATAACACAGCATGTTTTACAGATGTAAATAGTATCTTAGGAGAACTATATTCATTCTTAGATAAATTCAGCTGCCCTAGTTTTTTGTCACAGCATACACAATATTTAAGTCCATAGAAATAACTGTCTTTACTTAACTATTTCATTATTAGTAAACCATATATCATATGAAATGAAAAAGGAAATATACCTATTAAACCTTCAAGAGAATTTCACCTGGTTAAGAAAAAAAAAAAAAGAAAGAATAAAATTTAAGATTCAGTTAAAGCACAAAATACAAGATTGTGCCCAGTAAGGGTGAAGTATCTTTATGAGGCTATTGGGCAGGAAAAATAAGTTCTACTCTACCCTTCTACGTTTTTGGCTGAGACACCCTTGCAATAAGAGAGATTAACAGGAGAAAAACAAATCTGATTACATACTTACATGACACCCCTAAGACATGAGAGGTTTTCGGGCAACTGAGATTTATATCCTGAGCTAAGGAAAAGGAGTATGAGTCCTAGGACATCAAAGGAGAGAAAGAAAATTCACAGGAAGAAGGGAAGAGCAGATGTTTGATAAACAAATGTTTGCCTTGCCTATTTTTGGTAAAGGCTATTTCCTGGTATAGGCCCCATTTTAAATTCTTTTAGACAATTAAAAGAGAGGTTAAAAAAAAAAAAATCCCTGAGTCTATTGGACCTTGATAGTTCTCAATTCAAAATAACTTGCATGCCGAAGTGGCACTTTCTGGGGCAGCCTGCCCTGAACCATTGTAATTAGCTGAGATGGGCTGGTTATCTCTGGTTCCTGCTATGGTGTCATCTCATAGTGTGCAGTACTTTGATGCACTTAACACCTGCTAAAACCTGTTTCTCTTTCCTCCATCCTTCTGAAGCACTGTTATTAACACTTTCCTTTCAAGAATAAAATGTGAGTTCTCTCCTTAAAAATCTGGTTTAGTATAGGAGTTTGTTTCTTTCTCTTCTTTCTTTCTTTTTTTAATTTTATTTTATTTTATTAATTTATTTGTCAGAGGGAAAGAGAGAGAGAGAGAGAGAGACCACAAGCAGGGGAGCAGCCGGCTCTCTGGGGAGCAGAAAGCCCAATGTGGGGCTCAAACTCAGGATCCTGGGATCATGGCCGAAGCCAAAGGCAGATATTTAACCGACCAAGCTACCCAAGTGCTCCAGTATAGGAGTTTCTAAGGACAGTACTGCTTGCTGGCTGCCAGCCAGTTGTACCGTGATTTGTGCTAAAGACTTTGAAGTATAAGCTGTCAGTTGAGGAGGTCAGTAGGAAAAATGGGAAATTTATGTTTAAATATACATAAAGTTTATGTAGAAAATAGAGGCAGAACAGAACTGCCTTGGAGAGTTTACAAAGTAATACGAATTCTTTTATCATAGTATTTTGTCATTTTTAAAATTATTTGAGCCTATTTATGTTTTGTTGGAAAATGTTTTTAAAATTTTATAATGAATCCTTTTACCAATGATAGCCTTAAAAAATAACACAAAAGGAATGCTAAGTAAAAAAAATAGGAAGGAAGGAAGGAAGGAAGGAAGGGAGAGAAAGAAAGAAAGAAAGAAAGAAAGAAAGAAAGAAAGAAAGAAAGAAAGAAAGAAAGAACAATAAAAAATTCATCAGGGGCACCTGGGTGGCTCAGTGAGCTGAGCCTCTGCCTTTGGCTCAGGTCATGATCTCAGGGTCCTTGGGCTCTCAGCTCAGCAGGGAGCTTGTTTCCCCCTCTGTGTCTGCCTGCCTCTCTGCCTACTTGTGATCTCTCTCTCTCTCTCTGTCAAATAAATAAAATCTTTAAAAAAAATTAAAATTCATCAACTAGGTTGCCTTATTTACTTATTTGGACTTGTTCTCTTTACTTGCCGTGCATTGTGAAAGTTGTTTCAGTAACCTAGAATTGAATACATTTATCTTTATCAATATTAGGTGATATTAATTTACCCACAATGCAAAGGAATGTTAAGAATGACCCAAAGTTATAAATTCTTAGAGATAAGAATTACACAATCAGATATCTTCTTTTTGAACCTAATGCTTTCAATCTTTACTACTCTAGACAAGGTAATAGGAAAGACCTACAGAGAGAATTAGAAAAACACAGGCTGAGTAAAATACTAAGTACCACTCAACTAGATCTAACTGTGTCTTGAAGTAAGTTACTCTAAGACTCTTTCCCACTGCTGCACACAGTCACTTCGGTGTGCTATGCTAAGAAAACCACAAGTCCCTGAGAAGCCAGGATATTGTCTGACCTTATGATTTTGCCTGTGCTCTGTCCAATTACTAGTACACTGGATCCTCACAACCTCACCCTGAAATCTCATACAAGTCTTTTAAGACCCTGTTCAAAGCCTTCTCATCAGTAGCACTTTCCCTGGCCGAGTTCACTGCGCCTATCCTTAGCACACCAACTTCAAGTACTCTTTAACATAGGATAATATGCAGGCAACAGAAAATGTTAGTTGAGAGTGGTTAAACCCACAAGAGGGAACAATGAATCTCTAATCATAGGGTCAGAAATTAGAGGGCTTCTAGAATGAAATTTTACAAAAGAATAAAAAATGCTAATGAAAACATTGCATATGGTTAGTACCACAGTGGATCTCTGGAGATAAACAGGCTGGGTTAGAATCCCAACTCTGCTACTCTGTGTCTGTGGGTAGACTATACCACTTCAATGTACTTCCGTATCTTTCTCCAAAGAAAAGAAAAAAGAAAGGACAACCTCAAGGTTATTGTGAGAAATAAATAGGTTAATACATTGCAAGAACTGGAAACAGTCTTGCATATAATAAGTGCTCTTCAGTGACAAAAGATGAGTAAAATAAGTAAATGGCTTTAAGGATTCTGATGAAAATCTTGGAGAAAATAAAAGTGTCCTTAACAATGCAATCAATACATGCTATCCACCTAAAATGAATGTTGGTTAGAACAAAAGCAGAAGAGCCAGGATAGACTCCTTCCGATTTAGAATCACTTGGATATGGTCTCATTGGAAGTTAGATTAGCAGAATGAAAAGAAGAAGGAAAAGAAGAAAAGAAAGAAAGAAATACAGATAAGACAAGAAAAGAGTCCAAATAATTCCCCAGCAACTTAGGAAAATATGTATATAAATTATTAGAAACTGAGATTTTATTGATATTTCGTCCTAGCTATTAATTTTTAAATAATGGTATGCCTTTAGCTCTTTCCGTGATTTGCTTCAAAACAATCTGATGGATTGTACAGGGAGACATGTTGGAGGCATAAATGTAACACATTTTCTTTTGATATGGTAATTCTAGAAGCTGGGTAGCAACAACACTGTTCCCTTTTATTTGTAAGATAATTTTTGGGTTATGAACCTTTATAGATTTGGTCTGAGACCAGGTGACATTTTTTTCATATCTTTCCTGGCAGCAGCATCTCAGCACTGTTACTGTGAACATTTGTGTTAATAAATGAGCTAAAATAGCATTTATATACTGCCCTTAGCCCAGAATCTTGCAGACTTCAGTGTACATCAGAATCACTCACAGGGCTTGTTGGCTTCCTTCCCACAAGAGTTTGTGATTCAGGAGTTCCAGAGAGGGGGCCCCTCAACATAAATTTCTTTTCTTTTTTTTTTTTTTTTAAGATGTTTATTTATTTATTTGAGAGAGAGAGTGAGCAGGAGAGCAAGTGGCGGGGGTGGGGAGGGGAGGACAAACAGACTCTGGAGGGTCTCGATCTCATGATCCTGAGTTCACAACCTGAGCCAAAATCAAGTCAGATGCTTAACTGACTGAGCCACCCAGGGGCCCCCGAATACGGATTTCTAACAAGGTGCTAGTGGATCCTGCTGATCACGAGACTCCACTTTGAGAACCTTTAACCTAGCTTGTATATTCACCACAGTTTCTCCCACATTATTCATCAGTGAACATCATGAACTTGGAGCTATAATATTGTCTTTGGATTAGCAGGGCATTGAATCATACCTGACAAATTATGTAAGATTAATAATTGAACATAAATGTACATAATATCTCTGAATTCCTCTTTGCTCATATTCAAATGAGGGTATCCATTTAAATTATACCTCTCAGAGTCTTTCCATTAGATTGAAATGAGAATGTGAGAACAGTGGGTACCATTTTAAATTTTACTCAGTCTGATTTTAACTGGGATAGTAACATCTAATCATTCAATCAAAAATAATGAATGGGCTAGTGCATTTTTTGGTGGCAGGCACTATCTTGGGGAAAGGGGTACAGACTTGTAGAAATCCTCAAGGCCCCCGATTTTATTGATTAGGAAGATTAATATTGTAAATGCATGCAAGAAGAATTAGAGTGATACCCAGGCAGAGAAGTAAAGGTCATGTCAGGGTCCTGGGATTGAGCCCCGCATCGGGCTCTCTGCTCAGCGCCTGCTTCCCCCTCTCTCCCTGCCTGCCTCTCTGCCTACTTGGGATCTCTCTCTCTCTCTGTCGAATAAATAAAATCTTAAAAAAAAAAAAAAAAGATAACAAACTATCTTTTTAAATCAAGGAATAGAAAGCTAGATCATGCTTATTGTTTCTACCATAAAAGTGTATTTCTTGAAATGGGTAAAAGATGATATCAACACAATATAAATTAGATATGAACATATAATTGTAAGCTAAATATAAATACGATCTTTAAGTTAGGCAAGAACATAATTTTCTATTTTCAAAAATTGAAGAAAAAAACACAATCACAGGAGTTATGGCTCAGAATATTGTGATTATCATATAGGTAAAGTTTATACTTCTCAATATTCATGCATCAGAGAATAAACTGAGCCTTAAAGATGTCATTTTTGTTCATGCTATGTTTTTATGATTCCACTTTTTGTTGGGTTTTATTTTGTTTTGTTTCCTCAAGGGCTAACCATTGCTTTTCCCAGCAGGGAGAAGAAAGCCCACCCACCAGGTCCTCTCCAATGTTCACTGATGAGATCTTGAGGCTGTTTACATTAGCCATGCAAATTTGAAAACCCAAACCGTCTCCTGGTGTTTAATCTCACAACCCAGTTTGTTTCTGAGGCTGGCATGCTTAGCAGCTGTATTGCAATGCTTCGCCTTGTCCCACAGACAAAAGATCAGAAATAAAAAGTAAAAGAATAGGCAAAATACCTTAATACCTGAGACAGATCACTGCTCTGAAGGAGGTAATTAATGACCCTGAACAGTCCCAGACAACCTATTTTCAGTTATAACTGAGAAGAAAATATATGTGTCAGGTATTTTTCTGGAACTGGACCATCTGTGTAACAGTCATTCACAAGCACACTTAGAAAGGTTGGTAATGATAATGTATGTGAGTAAGCAATTTCCCCCACCACATCAACAATAGCTCTTCCTTACAGTTTATTTTAAAACATCTGTTTCTGGCAGATTTAAGAAAATATGAGTTTGGATTTTTAAAAAATCCTGCTGCTATTAAAAGAAAAAAAAGAAGTATGTATTTGTGTATTTGTGTATTTCGGGGCTCAAAATGTCCCTCAGTGGAGCTGTTTCTGAAGAAATGTGCCTTTAACACAGGTCTTTCGAACTGGGGTGTAAATAAAAACCTCAGAAAATGAATATCTCTTAACTTTAAATCTGGAAGTGAGTTGGATCTGACACTGCTATTGTAAGGAAATAAAGGACTTCTGACTTTGGATTTTTATACTCCATTCTGCATTTAACACAGTATTTTTTTGTATATAGAAAGATTTACCAGTTTAACTATGTAAATACCTTAATATTGCCTGTTAGAGCCTTTATAATTTGGCATTGATCTACTTCTCCCTTTCCCAACCAGCTTTTTTAACGGCAACATTTCTCAGTGTTTCCTAAAAAACATATACCCCTTTGTGTTCCTATGCCATTATTCAGGATGATAATGTTGCTTTGACTGCCTTCCTTATTGTTTACCTTCTAATATCCTACATATAATTCAAGATCCTTCTCCAATTTCATCAACTCTCCAAGCCTTCTTTCACCCTAACAGGCAATATTCATGTCTAGCTCTTTGCTGCTTTAGCAATAACACTAATATTAAATTTACCTATTATGATTATTTATATAATAATATATCTACTCGGAACTAAAAACTCCAGAAGTCACCCTATACAAGGAAATGAACAGATGAGTAATCCAAAGGTTTCAGATAGTCTACTTAATAAAGGAATACCATCAAGAATTATTTGTTAATCATTTGTCTATTTCAAGTTTATAGTGCTGCAATTGAAATTCTTTTAAATACTTTTTAATGAATTTTTTTTGGACATATGAATCATGCAAATCCTTTGTGAGGCTTAAGATGGAAGTAAGTTTCTTTTACAATGTGGATGACACTCTTCCATTTCTGGTCCTCTCTTTTCTGCTTTAGGAAACGGTCAATGTTTTCATGATTTCCAGGATGGTGCTTAGTTAGCATAGGGTTGCTTTTGAGAGATAAAGTATGCCTTCAATGGCCTAATTAATTATGTCCTCTGTAGCAAGGTTCTCCTAACAATGGTCTCCTACATCATGGCACTTCAGTACTAACTGAAAATTTAATCAGGCAGGAGCAATGTAGTTTAAGCAAGGTAATGTTTTAGATAAGAGTAAATAGAACTTGAAAAGAAGATAAACACATCTTTCTAATTGAAAAATAAGGTGTCTTTATATAGCTAGACGAAAATAAGAAAGTACTCCAGTGAGTTAATGTAGCATACCTGCACTTTAAGATGAGAAAAAAATAAATAAATAAAAGATAAGCTTTAAGAAAGCCTTTTCACATGAGAGTCTCCTCTTACACTTTAAGCATTATCTGTCATGAAATGCTGTGAGGACGAGCTCCTAGAACAACCTCAAATCAACCTCGCATGTATTGTTGCTTCCTGAAGATAGATTTTATATGAAGCCCTAGGAAAAAATTGCAAAAGGAGTCATGACTTGCTTTTCCTTCTTGATGAATTATTTAAGTGTTCTGAATATGTCCTTTCATTCACAACTGATAAATACTCAGGTAAACCTAGTTTCACATTACAGTAAGATTTTTTTTTTTTATTAGCCACAAAAGGAGGATAATGAGCTCATAAAACTTAGCACAGTTGTAGGTATTAAACTTAGCATTTAACCTGATGAGTCCCTAAAGTGAAAGGATACACATCTAGGTCTGTGCACCTCTGATCCATCCCCTCAGAAGAGAATGACCCCATAAAGTCAATCATATTTAATATATTCCAGCAAAGACCATGAACAAAATGTATTTCACTTATTATTCATATATATTTATTTATGTGTGTTATAATTTTTCTGTTTAATTTCTATCTATCTACATTCTTTCTATACTTCATCAATGTAGCCTTTCTAAGATATAAATTACATTATCTACCTAGCATTTGCATTAAAATCTTAGAAGTAAAAGCCCATTGCTTTTTATGGAATTAGCTCTTTATTATTGAAACACTATTCCTGAAAACTGGAAAATGTATGGTTAATCCATCTCTAAAGATTTCTATGATACTCTAAATACAGTACCTTTAGAGAATAGCTTCAGGGATCATCCCTAAACTACCCTGGAAAACTAACCTCT